>NC_091760.1:94634862-94938385 GCF_029378745.1 Bos indicus | reverse complement strand
CTCCAATTTATCCCTCCCTTCCTTCCCTTTCCACTTTGGTAATGTTTGTTTTGTGTGTGCATGTTCAGTCATGTCTCTTTGAGACCCAGTGGGCTGTAGCCCACCAGGCTCCTCTCTCCATGGGATTTCCTAGGCAAGAATACTAGAGCGGGTTACCATTTCCTGCTCTAGGGCATGCTCCTGACCCAGGGATTGAACCCATGTCTCTTGTGTCTCCTGCATTGGCAGGCAGATTCCTTACCACATGCCACCTGAGAAGCCCTTGTTTTGTTTATTCTCTAAATCTTCAAGATAACTTTACAACATTGGTACTGTTATCCTCATGTTACAAACAGGAGGTTGAGGTACACAGATAGGAAGTGAATTGTCTGGAAACACAACCTGTAAGTGGACAAAGCAAGATTCATACTGGGCAGTCTGACGGTGGAGACCATGGGCCTAACCACTGCACTCTGCTTTCGGCTTGCTTGGCTTTGGGACAGGGACAAATGTTAGCCATGGGGTCTTGGAGGCCAGATTTACCTCATTCATCTCCGTTCTGAGTAATAATGCTTTATACAATAGACTTCTCAAAAGAAGGATAATGAACAGAGTTTAATGAGCCCTCCCTACTTAACACTGCCAGGGAGGGAAAAAGATGAAATTCCAAATATCCTTGAATTATGATTTAGATGAAAATTTTTAATCTAGAATCAGAACTCAAATGGCAACTGCTGGGAGCCGGTGAGGCATTCCGCTCGTGACAAAGGTCATGAGGAAGGAGGCTCGGCATACGCAAAGGCGGGATCGAGCCTCAGGAGTCTGCCCAGATATTCTCGAGCATTTTCCCCCCCAAAAACCAGAGTCTGCCTACTTTATTGCTTTGTGCTCTCACCTCTGACTTTACTGGGGGCTGTCCCCTACCACCATCTCGCTCTCTCTGTCAAAGAGTTAACTTACAGCTCCAATAATAAAGTTCCTGGGCAATTAGGAGTGTTTAAATCCAAACCCCTCAGATGGCTCTCTAACTCGCCTGACAAGTTTACCCGGACTCCTACAGCTATGCATACGATTGTTTACAGTCTCCCAGCCTCAAGAGGCACAGGAAGCTTAAGATATTCAAATAGCTTAGAGCCTCTCAGAGAATTAGAAACTGTCAGAATAAACTAGTAAAGGATTTCATTGATGAGCCAATGCTTGTTGCCAAGTTTTCACATCCCCTGAATTGTATCCTTGAATGTGTATTAATTAATATAGTTGGTATGTAGAAAAAATAAGTAGTGGCCTTGGTGTTAGTAACTTTAGACCCTTAAGGTAATAAATTATTTTCTTTGTTGTAAACCCATTACACATCCGCCCTATAGGAATGCAATTTTATCTTTGGAAGATGGCGCCAAACCTTAAAATAATCACTCTTAGAGAAAATAAGTCTTTGTTGATAAGTTCTTGTCAAGAGTCATAAAATGTTAGTAGGCCTTCTGGCCAGAAGATGATGTAAATCACCTAAACCATTTGTATACGATAAATTTGCAGGAAAGAAACCCTGGTTTTTGATAAGAATCAAAGACTGCTGACTTTGCATCCCCTATTATCCTCTATGTGTAACTTAGGGTATAAAAGCCCCTGTTAAAAATAAAGCTACGGGCCTTGCTCACCAATGCTTGGTCTCCCCATGTCATTCTTTCCTTTAACTTCCGGCTGAAGTCTCCATCTGGAGCGTGGATATCCTCTGCGACCACTTATTTGCCTGGGCTTCTAAGACCCACTCGAGAAGGTGTCTGAGGTGGGGCACCTTCCGCTATTCGAGAGGGCGCCTGCGGCCTCCGTGGTCAGAGCTAACCTGGTGTCACGGGTTATATTGATTTTCCGCGTAAACCAAGCTACTCAGCCTCTTTTCTCCACTGAATTTTCCTACTGAGCTATCCTCATTCTATTACTCTTTATATCTCTAATTACCATTTGAATAGGTCGCCGACGCCATCTCCCCTTCGAATACCCTGGATCAGCCGGGGCTGGTCCTCGGCAGGCAACAGTTCAAATATAGTCTTTGCTATCTGTAGTATTTCTTTTAAAAATAATAGACACTGTGACTCCTCCACCCACCTTTTGAGCCACAAAACACTTTGTTCAAGCTAAAATTTAACTGAGAAGCCCACTATTTAAAGTCAGTAAAGGTAGAGGTTTTCCATTAGAAGCCTGAATCAGTGACCACTGCCCCTCGTTGCTGTGCCCCATTTTATATCCCTCACACCGCAGCCATCTTGAAACCTCTCCTTCCCCACCACCAGAGGTCGTTTTTTAAGGCACAGTTTGGAAAACACTGCCGTAAGCTATGTGGCACATTTTGGTTAAGTAAATAGCATATGGCTGTCAAATAGAGTTAACATGTAGGCTGATAATTAAAAGAAAATATTACAAAATATCTTGTAAACACAAGCACAGAAGAAAAATACATTAAGCACGATTTAGTCTTTGGTGACTCAGGATCTGATAACCACTCAGTAATATTGAAGACTGACAATTACATGACCCTTCTTCTGTGTCCTACACAATACCCAGATTATCCTGCTCACTCAGTAACCACATAGAACAGGACATATTATGCCTACCCTACAAATGACCAAACTGGAGCTTCAAGAAGTTACAAATTTACCCAAGACCATACAGCAAATGGAGGGACAGGAATTGAGAGTCAGGCAGCTGGACATCAGAGCACAGGGCTTAACTCTCAAAACGACCCACTGATAATTATCATCACTTTGACAATCAATGGGAAGCGAGTTACAGAAGCAGGGCAATGCCAATATGTAGATGGCTTTACCAGACCCAATTCTAGATTGGACATTTCCTTACTCTATCTAGAAAAGTACAACGAAGGCTCAAGGGTTCATCACTTTCTATGCACTTTAAATGCAGATTGCAATGAGATGATGCTTTAGTTGGTGTTTGAATTCCAAACTCTTTTTAAAACGATGGCTCATTTCTGTAAACGAGGTAAAATGTGATTTCTGCATTTGCAGAAAATTTCTTTGCCTTTGAAATCTCCTGCAGATATTCACAGACACACCCAACCAAGAGATTACCTGTTTTACTGAAATTGCCAATCACCCAATCATGTGAAAAGGCAGCTAAGTGAAAATAAAAATGGATACTATTTTGAGCTGTGTGCTCAGTCATGTCCGACTCTTTGCAACTTCATGGACTGTAGCCTGCCAGGCTCCTCTGTCCATGGAATCTTCCAGGCAAGAATACTGGAGTGGGTTGCCATTTCCTCATCATTCTGATAAATGGTCATAACTTGTTTTTTTGGATTGCTATTATTCTTTTGCACTCTGTAAGAGCTGGCATTTCTAAATTGCTGGCATTTCCAGGAACTAGCATACTCTAGAGGTGGAGGGTAAGAGAAGGTGTGTGTTCCCTAGCGATGGTTTGCTCTTTTATCTGATTTTGCTTCCTCACTTAAAAGGCCCCAGGGCCTTCTGGTCAGACTGTGATGAAGTCTGGGGCCACCCTTTGGAGAGAGGCTTGGCTATCTGGGTAACTCCAGAGAACCCCTGAATGAGTGTGTTTAGGATGTGCTGTGCATGGGCTGGTATTTGAGGTGAGTTGCAGGAGGCATCGGAGAAGGCAATGGTACCCCACTCCAGTACTCTTGCCTGGAAAATCCCATGGACAGAGGAGACTGGTAGGCTGCAGTCCATGGGGTCACTAAGAGTCGGACACGACTGAGCGACTTCACTTTCACTTTTCACTTTCATGCATTGGAGAAGGAAATGGCAACCTACTCCAGTGTTCTTGCCTGGAGAGTCCCAGGAATAGGGGAGCCTGGTGGGCTGCCATCTATGGGGTCGCACAGAGTCAGACACGACTGAAGTGACTTAGCAGCAGCAGCAGCAGACAGCATCTTGAGATTTGGCATTTTCTGATATGTCTCTATTGCCAGAAACAGCCAATGTTTGCAGGATCTGTTACATAAATAGAATAAAGAATGAGAGGTTGATCTCTTCTTGTTCTCAAATATTTGATGGATAAAGAATGACAGTGGTTAGATCAACTAGAGAAATTAATATTAGCACTATAGCTAATTTATTATAAAATATATTTTCAAAAAGGTATTTTTTATTCCTTTTGGTGCTGTATGTTTCATCTTGTTCAATCCATTGTTCAATTCTAATTGAAGTTTTGAAATGTGAGAGGCCTCTATAAACATACTGCTAAATCAAAAACTATTTTTAAAGTATCATTTTTATTCCATTTGTATGCAGAGTAAATTGCAGTTGTGTGAACATTTAGCCTAGCAGGTGGTCTATGACCCAAAATGACAACATACTTCCAGATGTTGAATCTCATGTAACATTAATTTGAGCGCTAATTGTTCTTAGTTTTATGCTCATAAACCTCTACCTACGTCCGAAAAGCCCTGAGCCTCTGATGGGTATGAAAATTAACCAGACTATATTGTCCTTTGGTAGGAAAGTTGAATTGATTAAAGATGTCTTCTTTGCTCCTGTCATGTCAGAAGAAAACTTGGGAGAAATAAATCCCTTAAGGCATTCGTTTACAATTTATCACAATTGCAGATGAAATTTGGATGACTAGGACCAAAACTATTATTAAAAAATCAGTTTGCAGGTATGACACCGTTCCAAATTTTTACCATTAAGAAAGCAGATTTTTAAAAAAAATACCAAAGATAGATGATACAAACTTAGTTTCTTGTAGAAACATGATCTTTCAATTCTTTGGCCTCCAAGTGAAAGATGTCCAACTCTCAGCAAAAGAGGGTAATGTTTGCCCTTTATCAAGAACCTTTTATTGTACCTCAGGAGGCTGGAGCTGACTGGCAGGTACTCAAGTCATTCTTGTTCTTTGACCTTCTGTATGTTCCCTCCTTTCTCCTTGAAGTCACCTTCCTGAAGCTCAGTGACAGTTTCTGTCTCTGTCCCTCTCTTTGCCTTTCTGTCTGTCTGTGTCTCCCTTTCTCTCCTACCCACATGCCTACTGCTTCCCCTTCCTCCCTCTCTCTTCTATGCTGTCTCTTACTGTTATTTTCTTCATATAAACACTCTTGGGGGAATTTCTCTATTCTTGTGGCATTAGCTACTACTTCTAATCAAAAGACTGGGGGATCCAAAGCCATAGTCTCATCTACAAAATTTCCCGCATCACATTTCCCAGTGCCTACTGGGCCACTGGAGAAGGCAATGGCACCCCACTCCAGTACTTTTGCCTAGAAAATCCCATGGACGGAGGAGCCTGGTAGGCTGTAGTCCAGGGGGTCGCTAGAGTCGGACACGACTGAGCAACTTCACTTTCACTTTTCATTTTCATGCATTGGAGAAGGAAATGGCAACCCACTCCCGTGTTTTTGCCTGGAGAATCCCAGGGATGGGGGAGCCTGATGGGCTGCTGCCTTTGGGGTCGCACAGAGTCGGACACGACTGAAGCGACTTAGCAGCAGCAGCAGTCCATAAAGGGGCTTCCCTGGTGGCTCAGTGGTAGAGAACCTGCCTGCCAATGCAGGAGATGTGGGTTTGATCCCTGGGTTGGGAAGATCCCCTGGAGAAGGAATTAGCAACCCACTCCAGTATTCTCACCTGGGAAATTCCGTGGACAGAGAAGTCTGGTGGACTACAGTCCATGGGGCCACAAAAGAGTCAGACATAACTTAGCAACTAAAACAACAGTCCATAAAGGGCTTCCTAAGTACTTCAGAGTGAGTGAGTGAAGTCACTCAGTCGTGTTTGACTCTCTGCGACCCCATGGACTGTAGCCTACAAGGATCCTCTGTCCATGGAATTTTCCAGGCAAGAGTACTAGAGTAGGTTGCCATTTCCTTCTCCAAGGGATCTTCCCGACCCAGGGTTCGAACCTAGGTCTCCCACATTGCAGGCAGACGCTTTACCGTCCGAGCCGCAAGTACTTCAGAACCTCCTCCCAAACTCTTAAAGAACATCTAGACTATTCATTCCAGAGTGCATCTCCTCATGTTTAATGGGGTTATGTCTCATCACTCCAATAAGTTTTAATCCTCTTGAAGATAACATTGTCAAGTTATCTTCATGCTCCAAGCACCTAGTAGGTGCTCAGTCAATACTTGAATTGAATCTAAAAAAAAAAAAAAAAAAACTTTTCTTAATCCTGTATTTTTAATGGTCCAGTAAGAATAGATCTTCAAAAAAATCAAGGCTAATTAGATGTTCAGAGCTTCTGAGATAGGATTTATTTCTCTGTTACAATAGTACGATCACTCACCTAGAGCCAGACATCCTGGAATGCAAAGTCAATTGGGCTTTAGGAAGCATCCCTACGGACAAAGCTAGTGGAGGTGATGGAATTCCAGCTGAGCTATTTCAAATCCTAAAGATGATGCTGTTAAAGTGTTGCACTCAATATGCCAGCAGATTGGAACACTCAGTGGTGGCCACAGGACTGGAAAAGATCAGTTTTCATTCCAATCCCAAAGAAAGGCAATGCCAAAGAATGTTCAAACTGCTACACAGTTGCACTCATCTCATACATCAACAAAGTAATGCTCAAAATTCTCCAAGCTAAGCTTCAACAATACGTGAACTGAGAAATTCCAGATATTCAAGCTGGATTCAGAAAAGGCAGAGGAACCAGAGATCAAATTGCCAACATCCGCTGGATCATCGAAAAAGCAAGAGAGTTCCAGAAAAACATCAATTTCTGCTTCATTGACTATGCTAAAGCCTTTGACTGTGTGGATCACAACAAATATGGAAAATTCTTCGAGTTGGGAATACCAGACCACCTGTCCTGCCTCCTCAGAAATCTGTAAGCAGGTCAAGAAGCAACAGTTAGAACTGGACATGGAACAACAGACTGGTTCCAAATCAGGAAAGAAGTACGTCAAGTATTGTCACCCCGCTTACTTAACTTCTATGCAGAGTACATCATGAGAAATGCTGAGCTGGATGAAACACAAGCTGGAATCAAGATGGCCGGGAGAAATATCAATAACCTCAGATATGCAGATGACACCACCCTTATGGCAGAAAGTGAAGAGGAACTAACGTGCCTTTTGATGAAAGTCAAAGAGGAGAGTTAAAAAGCTGGCTTAAAACTCAATATTCAAAAAATGAAGATCATGGCATCTGGTCCCATCACTTCATGGCAAATAGATGGGGAAACAACAGAAACAGCGACAAACATTTTTCTTGGGCTCCAAAATCACTTCGGACTGTGACTGCAGCCATGAAATTAAAAGACGCTTACTCCTTGGAAGAAAAGCTATGACAAACATAGACAGCATATTAAAAAGCAGAGACGTTACTTTGCCAACAAAGATCCATCTAGTCAAAGCTGTGGTTTTTCCAGTAGTCATGTATGGATGTGAGAGGTGGACCATAAAGAAAGCTGAGCACTGAAGAATTGATGCTTTTTAACTGTGGAGTTGGAGAAGACTCCTGAGAGTCCCTTGGACTGCAAGAAGATCAAACCAGTCCATCCTAAGGGAAATCAGTCCTGAATATTCATTGGAAGGACCGATGCTGAAGCTCCAGTACTTTGGCCACCTGATGCAAAGAAGTGACTCATTGGAAAAGACCCTGATGGTGGGAAAGATTGAAGGCAAGAGGAGAAGGGGATGACAGAGGATGAAATGTTTGGATGGCATCACTGACTCAATGGACATGAGTGTGGGTAAACTCCGGGAGTTGGTGATGGACAGGGAGGCCTGGTGTGCTGCAGTCCATGGGGTCGCAGAGTTGGACCTGACTGAGCGACAGAACCAAACTTAACTGAAATTTAGAAAAGAATATCACACAATCTTTGTTTTTCATTTTCCCTAAACAAGTGGTTTCTGGTCAATTTACAAAGGGTAAGTGAGGTAAAATAATCTGTATTAGATAACTCAGGGTAGTTGGTGCTCAAATGAACAGACCAGCTCTGCTGAGATGGAAGAATTAGTTTCGTATTCAGGTGGCGCTCTTGATGCAGCTTGTTCTCTGGGAAATGTGGAGTCTTCGTCACTAAGAAGATTGGATATATGGAGAATCTGGCTAAGTGAAACTGTCAGAAGCACCAGAAAAGCACCTGCAAAAATGTGAACTATTGAGTATAGATCAGCTGACTCATCTCTATGTAGAAGGGACTGCTTATTTTCATGAAGCTACGTATCTGTAAAATAAAATTTGAGCTCTCTGGACATAAAGTAGAAAGCACAGGTACCACCATCATCAATATTTTCTGTTGGACACCTCAACATAGCCACAGTCAACAGATTGTGGATGAACTTTTTAAAGCAATTTGGAAAAAAGAAAAGTCATAGAGATTTTAAAACTTTTTTAGAAATACGCAAATTTGCCAAGGTTCTCTTATCACCTTTCCCTAAGTTTCATTTCCTCTCCATTTTCCAGTGTCTATGTCATTTCTCTGCCCTTTGTCCATAACAAAATGTTCTGACATTTTGGGTTAGAGCAAAATCTCATTTCTAAAGGTCCCAGTTGTTCACTGCGAGATGGGACCATGTCAGTTTTATATGACTTCCTTTTAGTGCTCAGTCTCAGAGTTTAGTTTCTCCAGTCCCTTCATAATGCCAGCACTTTGTCACTACTTCTTTCCCAATCATTTTCTGAGCTTTATCTTGTACTTCTTTTAATACCGATACCTCTGTCTTGGAAGTTATCCACAAATTCACATCAGCAAGAAAATAGCAAAAGGCAGCAGCTTTTGCAGCTAACTTATCATTATTGCCCCCCCCATAAATAATAAAAGTTTCCACTTTTAAAAGCATAGTGTATTTTGATTTTTGCATTTGATGTGTGAGAAAGCTATATATATAATGAATCTTTGTATAAAAAATTGTATTTTCCTTTTGACCTTCGTTATAATGTCAGAGCTGTAGATGCAAGTGAAAAAAATTGGTTTTCATTCCTAATTTTCCCTTTAGGCTGCTGGGCTACTTCTCCAAACCAATCTTGGTATGTTTTCTCTCATAACCCATTTGTAAAATGTGAAAAAAATTAATAACTACATAAGATTTTTATATGTAGTTTATTTTTATTTCACTTGAAATTCTTATTGTTTCTGAAGTTTTATGTTTAATCAGCTGTATTGTATTTATTCTGGGGAAGTTCCTTAATTCCATCCCTAACAAAGTAGATTTGAGACAAACAGGAAAGATATTATTTCCTTCAATATTTGTTAGATTCACAGTTAGTGAAATAACATATTGTCGCTATAATGCCCTGAATTTCTGGGGCCTGGAGTAGGATTATTTTTCCCCTTCTTTGAGAATTTTAACTCTAGGCATGGGATAAGGTTTGAATTTATACTATACCTAGATGCCCAGGAAATCTCAGCTCCAGAAACAAAGGCTCTCGCATTGGTAGGACTCTCTAGTGTTTGGAAAAATCAAAAGAAATCCCTGGAAGGAAACAAAGTCAACCCAAACTCTACTGGATTCTCATATGTAAAGCCACACTAAATAGTGGCTTGCACCCAAGAGTAAATAACATACACATGTTACTATCTACAGTGAGTGAGAGATGGTGGGGTATCATAGAAAAATAGTTGGTCTTTGTCCCCAGTTTCTGGCATAGAGCTTCTATGATGCCTGGAATTTCCTGAGTGGTAACGGATAATAGGAGTGTCTTTTGTTCTAATGAGGTGACTCTTGACAGACCCCAGAGAGCTTATGCCAGGATGGGGGCTAGTCTCAAGAAAGACCAAGCCTTGACTGGAAACATGGAACTTTCAGCCTCATTCTTCATGCTCTGGGGAGACAGGCTGGAGATTGAGTTAATCACCAGTGGTCAATGATTACACCAATCATGATGAAACCTCCATAAACCCCCCAGATGATGGGGTGCGGAGAGCTTCTGGGTTAGTGCAGTTCAGTGAGGTACTGGGAGAGTGGTGCACCCAGAGAGAGCTTGGGAGCTCCCTGAACACACACACACACACACCTCTGCATACCTTACTTTGCCCTGTTTTTCCATACGATGTTACCAAAAAAACCCAAATGAACTTTTTGGCAAACCCGATATCTCTTCAGTTTGGCTGTTCTTGAGTTGTATCCTTATGATAAACTAGTAAGTAAAGCACTTCCTGAGTACTATAAGTCATCCTGGAAAATTATAAGACCTAAATTTGGGGTGGTGGGAACCCCCAATTTATAACTTCTTGATTAGAAGTATAGGAGACCTGGAACTTGTGACTGGCATCTGAAGTTGAGGGGACAGTCTTGTAGGATAGATCCCTTAGTCTGTGAGGTCTGTATTGACTCTGGATAATTAGTACCGAAGTTGAATTATTAAAAGCCCAGTTGGTGGCTAAGAGTTAGAGCACTGGTACAGAAAACACCAACATATTTGGTGTCAAAAGTGTTGTGAGGAAAAGGCAATCCTATATTTGGGGTCAGAAGTGAGATTTGCTAAAATGGTTTTGGCTCATGGAAACATGTGGTTTGGGAAAAAAAGGATAAACGAGTGGAGGGTGAGAAGTCTTTGATTCCTGGGTGGCCACTCTTGGTGTGCAACTGCAGTTGTGCTGTGATCAGTTACTAAAGATAAGAGATACCCATTGTAGCAATGAACCCAACCATTCACTCAATGCATTAAGAAATACAAACTAACAAGAGAAAAGCAAAATGTACAATCTTGATTATCATTACCTGTTACAGCTAAAATGAAATTAAAAGAGAGTTCTGAATTGGATTAACATTTACAGTCCATGGGGTTCCAAAAAATGGGACATGACTGAGTGACTAACACTCATTCAGATTCAAAATGGATAGCATAGAGAGATAAAGAAATAGAAAATATAAGGAACGGCTTCAGTGATAACGGAAAATTGGATGAATAGAGGTAACAAGTGTCCAGCTAAAATTCTTCAATGAAAGAATAGCAAGGAGTAAGGATTAGTATTTTTTTTTAATGTTGACAATTTTTCAGATTATATGAATTTTTCAGAATATATGAATACATGACTCCTTAGATTATGGAGCATGGTGACTTCCAGGTGAGGACAGTGTTTATGTTGGTAGGAGGTAGGGAATGGTTGGGGATTTTTCAGAGGCCGGTAGAGGATACCTGGAGAGCTAGCAGCGTTTTTTTTTTTTTTTTTACTTTATTTATTCTGTAATAATTAGTTTAGCTGAGCATTTGTTTTGTGTAAATTTAAATGTCTGTGATATTTCACAATAAAAATGATTTAAAGAATAAATGAGAAAAGATGAATAACTTGGCTGAGGGGACTTTCCTGGTGGTCCAGTGGTTAAAAAACTGTGCTTCTAATGCAGAGGGCCTGGGTTCAATCCCTTGTCCGGTAACTAAGATCCCACATACCAGTGTGGCATGGCCAAAAAGTAAATTAAAAAAAAAAAAAGAATAACAAATAACTTGGATGGGGCTCTATTTTAGGTGTGAAAAGCAGTGATTATATCTGGACCACAAGATTATCAAGAAAAGCTCCTGCCTAAAAGGTGTAAGGTAACTGAGCCAAGTATTAAAGCATAAGTAAATAGGACCTGAATGCCAAATATGTAAAACTGAAGGAAGAAAAAAGGATAATACTGCAAAATAGAAATTTCCAATTCTGCACACAACCGATTTGTAGAGTTTAAAATTAAGAACACGGAGACATTGTTTTACATAATTGAGAGTTCAGTCTTTAGGGATTTTAATGCTCAGATGCATGATTCATTAGATAGCAGTGCCTAATGATTAACTATGATATTACAGAGTGGCTAGATTAGACAACATAAGTAAGTGTTTCAGGAAAAATAAAATCTTGACATGAATATTTACCTCACTGCTCCTTTACCTGCCGAAATGAGCTCAGTTTATTTTGAAATTATTATGGAGCTTTTTTTTTTAATGTAGACTGAGGTAACTGGTGATGGATAAGAGCCTGAGAAATTGTTAAGGCTGCCAAGATTGATACAAGAAAGGGATTACTCTGTTCATGAAGGAATAAACTTGGGGAGTATATTTGGAGAGCTTAGAGTGGGAAAAGAGACTTGGCGGGAAGCTGCCGTGTAAGTGTGTGCATGTGTACATTACAGGGTTTCTCTGAGCATGATGGATAAAATACCTCTGACATCTGCTTTCTGCCATGTATCTCATTCCAACCACAGCACCTTGCCCCAACACATTGGTTTTTCTTAAGAGGCTAGAGTAAAAACTTACATTACTTCCATTTATTTTTGAATTACTGACTGGTATTTCTTTAAATGAAACATTGTTTGTCTTCAGTCAGGTCCCATAAGAAAACACATTAAGCAGGATGCATTACACTTTCAGAGAGGTCCAGGAGAAATGCAATCATAGAAGGCAAGAGACAGTAGATGATGGAGACCAGAGGTGAACAATGTTGTAACCTGCTACTGCAAAGGATAAGTGGGCTGCTCACTGAGAAGTGTTTACTCTCATTAGACAGAATAGTGCTGGAACACCACTCTTCCTATTGGGGAGACCAACAGCTTAGTATTTTAAGAACAGAGACTTTAGCCCTGTATATGAGGAATTTCTTTACTTTGGGAATGATTCTCTATTTCTACAAAGAATTCTTGTGGTACAAACATGAGATTATTTATCTTTATAACCAATCTGGCTGTAACACTTTCATAATAATATTGGACATGTAGGCTCTTTAGTTCCATAAACTTTTCCATTTGATAAAGTGAGTTAGAAAGAGGAGGAAAATAGTTTAATTTTGGAAGTTCTTTATCATGCTAAAATTATAGAAGAAGAAAGAATAAAATAAGGAATTTTAACTTCACATTTTAGAGAGCATAAGACTGTATTATCCTTACTGGTAAATGATGACTGAACAAGAACAAGGTTATAAATTTCAGTGAAAAGCAATTTTTAAAGGTCTATTTTAAAACAATATATTATTTCTCTGAACATACATATTTACTCTTGGGAATTAAATTACATTGGAAAGACAAAATATGACTCTATCCACCTAAGTGTTAAAGTAATTGATATCTGATCCAGAAAACTTTTCTATTAAACATTACTAAGCACAGATCCATTACTGAATATTTATTTATTTAGCAAATAAATCTTGATATTTTCATCAAGTGGAGACAGGATATGCTTATTGTATTACTTTATTATTATTAAAATACAACCATGCAAGAATAAGAACTATAGAGAATTGCATTATTTCATTGGAATCTATGAATAAAAATCTCAAGCAAAATCTTTATAAATGAAAACATAATAATTCTAGGGTTAGTGAATTATTATTTGTTTTATATATGCTGACTACTCTGCATGAATCAAACTAGATTTTTCCTTAAATAAGAAAAATGGATAGCTACACTACTAAAATTCAGTAATTTTTTTCCTCCATGAGATGTAGTACAATATAGCTCTATTATAATATAGCTTTAAGATTTTGGTGGGTCTTACCACATTCCCCACATAGCAAAGAATGCACAGTGAATTCCTGAGGATATATAAGCCTGGTTGTGTGATGAGGCAGATTTGAATATTGACCCTCCCTTATCAGTCTTGTAGAGGTTATAAGGGCAATATAAATATGGTCTTAGTGCTTGCCACTGAGGGAGGCTTCCCTGGTGGCTCAATCAGTGAAGAATCCGCCTGCAGTGTGGAAGACCTGGGTTCAGTCTTTGGGTTGGGAAGATCCCCTGGAGAAGGACATGACATCCTACTCAAGTACTCTTGCCTGGAGAATTCCAAGGACAGGGGAGCCTGGTGGGCTACAATCCATGGGATTGCAAAGAGTCAGACATAACTGAGCAACTAAGCACAGCACTGAGGGTGAAGTGAGTTTTTCTCATAATAAATCACTAATTTAGTTGGTCTATTTAATAAAATATTAAAACTATTTAGACCTCTATGAATTTCAAAATGAGTTTTTTACAGTTTTTTCCCTTTGTAATTTATTTTTCATGTGAAAATCCCTGATAAGGGTGAGTGTGAATTAGGGGTTAGCTAGAAAGAACACACTGCCTGGGGGATCTCTATAACGAATACTCTTCTTGCTTATCACCATCACCTCTGCCAGCTATTACTGGGCTCACAGCATTGTCACATGACCACAGAGTAATGAACTCAATACTGTGTGTGCTTGCTGAAGGTGACCTGGAGTTGGGCAGAGTTTCTGAGTTGGAGGTTTGTGTGCCAGCCTCTGCTGGGAGAGCTAAATGTATTAGTCTCCAAGTTTTAATGATAATACCTACTTATCCTGTAGAACTTTGATAAGTAGACTTTTTATCCAATATCTTCAAGGTACAGATTTTATGACCTTCATCTGTTGACTGTTGATTTAGATGACTTCTAAAACTCCTACTTGTGACCTCAGTTTTCCCTGCTGGAATGCAAACTGTGTAATTGTGTTCTGTCTCCTGTGGGGCATCTGTGTCTCTCCTGAAATGTTCCCTTTCTTTGAGTGGATACAAACACATATGTATGAGAACATCCACCTGTAGTTGTTCAAGGAAGGATGAGTGAGTGGGAGGTAGAAGGGTATGTACACAAACTGAGTGTTTCTGAGAGTGAGTTTGACTGCACATAGGGGGATGTTTATTCTTTCTCCATTGAGTTCACATGAATTTATTGTGTACACTGTAGATGGAGTAGGAAAGCATCTACTAGTTATGATGTAAGGTAGTCTGTTAGAGTTAAGTCACCTGATTTAACAGAGAATCTCCAAATCTCAGTGATCTGAGACAAGAGAATTTTTTTTTTTTAATTTGTGTAGGTATTCAGTGGGTTGCCTTCCATATGGTCATTCAGGGATCTAAGTTTCTTTTGCCTCGTAGCTTCTTTAGTTCTGCAGTTCTACCCACTCAGTCAGTAGCAAGGGAAAGAGAATTCTATATGGCAGAAGTTTATAGGTCAGGCCTGCGAGTGGCATATATTATTTCTATCCACATTCAAACACTGTCTGTTATTGAGTCACCAACCTCACTGAAGTGTAAAGAAAGCTGGAAATGTCTTCTGGTTATGCATGTAGGGGGAAAAGAAAATAGTTTGGTAAACAACTAGCTAGTCTTTGCCACTTTTGATTAGGACTTCTAATCCCAAACTGCTCTTTCATCTGTTTTCTCCTCCACCATTCTTTTAATTAGAATCAGCCTTCCATTCCATAATTTGAGCTTAGGTTTTAATTGAAATATTCTTTAGAAGAGAGGAAAAATACAGTCCAACTTTCACCCTGAAGTATAAATGATTAAAGTCAGGTATATTGTAGCACTACCTAGTATATTGTCTGGAATATATGTACTTAATAAATGTTTGATGAATAAATAAGTAGCTGAATATACAACTCATCACCATTGTAGATCTTCTTGTCCTGAGGATCTTGGGATTCTGGAGCATGGAAAAAAGGATAAGAGAAATGGCAGAATAACACAGCAAGTTGGAGAGAGGACTAAAGTGACTTCCAGTCTCCAGGGGAGAAGAGGAAATCTCTAGAGTGGGATCTAGAATTAGCATTCTGGCAAGGAGAGGGGATCTTAGAAGGTAGCTCTTGTCTGGGCCAATTTGTGTTATAGGGTGGCTGATGTACATATAAAAAGAATCTGCACCAGAAAGCAGTATGGGGACTCATATAGGTGCCCTTGGGTGACCTGATGAGGTCACATAAAAGTGACCCCATCAGGTCCTGCTCAAACTAACAAAACTGTCTCAAGTTGCACTAGCCATGTAATCAGCAGCTGTGCCAGCCTGCACCAGACTTTGGAAGAGGACTCTTTCCTCACATGCCCTCAGGCTTCTGGGCTTCCCTGATGGCTCAGCAGGTAAAGAATCCACCTGCAATACAGGAGATTAGATCCCTGGGTTGGGAAGACCTTTGAAGGAGGTTATAGCAACCCACTCCAGGATGTTAGCCTGAAGAATCTCATGGACAGAGGAGCCTGGCAGGCTACAGTGCGGTGGATCACAATGAGTTAGACACTACTGAGGTGACTGAGAACACACGCACAAGCAAGAGTGTTGAAACCAGAGTAGAAGGAGAAGAAAGTCCCATGGAAAGGGGGGAAAAATGGTGAATTGGATCAGATAATTACTGAAGAGAATCTAAATTTTAGAAATGATTGGATGGGATTGTGTCCCGTGGGGTGGGAGAGAATACATTTTTGGCTCTGGGCAGATCAAAGGCAAATGTGTAGGTTAAAAAAAATTCTTACGTTTGTACACATTTGCTGTGTAACTGTCCAGTTACACTGCATGGCTACTTGTTGAAATAAGTAACTGAATACATTTTTGGCAACATAGAAGCTTCTTAAATTCTATCAAAGCAGATAAGAGGAGAATCCTGGGGCTTCCCAGGTCAATCAGTGGTAAAGAAATCCACAGCCAATGCAGGAGACACAAGGTGAGAGTTTGATCCCTGGGTTGGCAAGATCTTCGGAGGAGGAGGAAATGACAGTCCACTTGACGATTCTTGCCTGGAAAATTCCATGGATAGAAGAGCCTGGTGGGCTACAGTCCATAGGGTTGCAAAGAGTCAGTCGTGACTGAGCATGCTCGCCACAACAAACCATTGTTCTTCTAGGCCCTATCTTTCTTTGTATGACTCACTGTCTAGCTACTGCCTTTAGCTACTGATACCTGCCCAAATCATCACTCTGCACCTCTTGTGAGAAATATACAGAAGCTAAAGACCACATCTGACCTCCTCTCTTCCTCACCTTGGAATTACCTGAGGGGAAAAGAAGAGATGCCACTAAGACTCGCACATACAGTTAGTAATAGTGGTTTCACCGTCATTCCAGCAATAGCTTTGGAGAGACCCTTTAATCAGTGCAACAGAGGCAAATAATGCACGTCATCAATGTAATAGTCTGTTAACCCAAAGTACCCATCATCCAGAGCAAAGAACCCAACCAGTCCTTACGAAATTTAAAATTCAAGATTGCCTTCTCTACCTCCCTTTCTCCTTCAGAGACTGCGTCTTTTCTCTCTCTGTTCTCATACAGCACTGTCACAATCCAGCAATTAGTAATTATAAAATAATAGAAACAATCATCAGTAACTTATAATTATCTTCTCTTTCATAGTATAAGATTCTTTAGCATGAATCGCCTTGCCAACAAATCATAATTCATCTTGATAACAAGTTTGATGGAGTCACATGAGACATGAATCTGGCTCATTAATGTTATTATTGTTTTTAAATCTTCAGTGGCAACAGTGCTTCCTAAGTATTAATTAATCTTCATAACTTCTCTGTGAAGTAGGTTAAACATAACTAAATTTATTCTACCAGTAGAGAAATTGGCAAATCGGTGATCTCCTCAATGAATCTCTCTTCATTACCAATGGATCTGAGAGCAGATGTGGAAATAACTGAATCTTATTAATTTTCCATGATACTAGATTGACATAACTTGTGTGTGCTCTTGATTTCTCTCTTTTCCTCCCCAAAGCCCTCTGAAGATATCCATAACAAAATGATAAGTGGTTTATAACAATTGACAAAAATTGTGAGTTCTGAAATATTTTTATCTACTCTCTTAAAAATGCTCAAATTAAGTAAATTATCATCAGTGGTCATTATAGAGTGTGATTTCTTCTCTTTCTATGCCTTCAAATTTTCATTGTTCTTTAAGGTTTTACTGGTTATATTTTTAAAATATCTTTTTTTCTGAAGAGCTTGAGGCATTGTGGAAGAAACAGATTCCATAGGACCTAAAGTTAATGCTTTAGTCCCATCTTGGCTTCTATCAGATGGAAATAAGGTACCCCAATGACGGGGTACAATCCATGTCCATGCGACGACATGGATTCAAATCCAAGGCTCGCCACCACTGATGTGGTGGTTTTCTGCGTATCTTTGGAAAAACTGTTTGTTTCTTCTGGTTACTGTTCTCATTTCTACCTGAGAATCATCTTAGTCACTTGAGTTATGAGAGTAACAAGAGATAATGAATGTTGGGTAGTTGGCACCTTAAAAGTGATCACTAATGGAGTGTTATTGATCATATAAATCAGTGATTTGACTCCAAAACCCTAGCAAAAGGAACGTGGGGGACTTAACAGGAAGATACAATATTAGGTGTATGTACTTAGAGATTTTGCTTAACATGGTAGTCATTGTTGATGGGCTTTTAATTTTGGAAGTAACAAATGGTCTTTAATATTGTTTTGAGTCAATGATTTAAAGACAGTAAAACGGCAATAACAAAAGCTTTTGACAACTCTTAGTATCTTAGATAACTAGATATTTCTATCTCTGTTAGGGATTGGCTCTTAATTTAATACAAGAAAATTCTTAATTTAGAATAACATTTGGAACATGGTAGAAAGTATTGAATGAATAAAAGCAATTGGCCTCCAGAGACAAAAAGAGCAAAAAAGAACACCACAAGTGTTGTGTTCTTTGTATACATTTGACTATCCAGAT
The DNA here is from genome assembly GCF_029378745.1 of Bos indicus. NCBI lineage: Eukaryota > Metazoa > Chordata > Mammalia > Artiodactyla > Bovidae > Bos > Bos indicus. The sequence continues at coordinate 94,920,052 of NC_091760.1, read as the reverse complement.
CTCCTTTGGATACCAGTGGCTGAAGAACATTAAAAAAAAAAAAAAAAAAAAGAGGCACATTTGAGGTATGAGATAGATGGAGCAAGGAAAATAGAAAGAGAAGGGACTAGAGAAAAAATTTCTTCTTCAGGAAAGTACTAGAATCACCTAGTCTACTGATGAAGGATATGAAAAAAGGTGAAATTTTACACAAGTTACTCCATTTTTTAAAAAAATCTTAGAGTTTCTAAGTGTTACCTCTCCTCTTAAAAAAAGAAACATGACCAATGACACAAGGGATATTACACCAGACCTATAAGGCTAGCTCTACATAAAACCTAGAAATAACTTTCTATTTCAACTCAGTTCAGTTCAGTTCAGTCGCTCAGTTGTGTCCGACTCTGTGACCCCATGAATCGCAGCATGCCAGGCCTCCCTGTTCATCACCAACTCCTAGAGCTCAGCCAAACTAGTGTGCATCGAGTTGGTGATGCCATCCAGCCACCTCATCCTCTGTTATCCCTTTCTCCTCCTGCCCCCAGTCCCTCCCAGCATCAGGGTCTTTTCAAATGAGTCAACTCTTCACATGAAGTGGCCAAAGTATTGGAGTTTCAGCCTCAGCATCAGTCCTTTCAATGAACACCCAGGACTGATCTCCTTTAGGATGGACTGGTTGGATCTTCTTGCAGTCCAAGGGACTCTCAAGAGTCTTCTCCAACACCACAGTTCAAAAGCATCAATTCTTCGGTGCTCAGCTTTCTTCACAGTCCAATTCTCACATCCATACATGACCACTGGAAAAACCATAGTCTTTCAACTCAACAGATTAATAATAAAAAAAAAATCCTTAAAATAGAAATAACAAAAATCAGAAACATCCCTGTATTTGTTTTTTATGAAAATAAAGCATCAGCTGATACTTTGAAGATACTAATTCTTACCTGTGTAGATAAACTCCACATATGCAGGATGAATTTTTGTGAAAACTTCTTTTACTTTTTCTATTTTATCAGCTCTGATTTTTGTTGCAAATGGTGTGTACATAACTGAGAAAGATTCCGCTCTGGTGATGGCTTCCTCAATCATGGCCTAAGAGAAAGCAAATAACCCATTTGGCATCAATAACAATATATGACTTTTTAAGAATGTAAAAAAAATATAATTACCTTTATGGATGATTTAAAAATCTATATACTGTACTGCAGAGATAACATTTTGGTCTTGAATATTCATTAGAATGAACTTTTAATTAGTTCTGGAAATACTATTTCATATTAGGAAAACCAATTAAATGGAGAAAGTTTGTAAACAGACACCTCTAAACTGAGCTTGCTTTAAGATAAAAATAAAAATTCTGTTTTCTGAGGTGTCATTTTTAACTTGGTCTGAAACATCAAATTCTTAAGCCTAATATAATTATCCTATGAACAGACACTGATGAGCAATTTGTTCTTTAAAAAAGTAATTAAAATATCTAGATTTAAGTATTGTCTATAAATAACCTGACAAGCTAGACAAACTATATTTTTCTTCTTCCAATACCTGGCAAAGTCTTTTGGAGGTATAAAAAAAAACCTTTCTAAATTCCCTCCTAGCAAAGCTTTCCTTCCCTGCAGATCACAATGGCCAAGCCATTTGAGATGGATTCAGCTATTTAAGAATTTCTTTAAATTTTCTTTGTTCATGTATGGTACCATTCTTGATAAAGCTTGTCATCACCCAGAGCTTCCTGTTTTAACAAGGTCCATTACTATTTGAAACAGACCAAAAGGGAAGTTATGTGAAGTTTTAAAAAGGAATTATTCCTTTCCTACAACTTTTCCTTCTAACAAGCTTTGACAATTGAATAAAAAGTGGAACTGTCTATAGTTATCTCATTTTTCTGAAAATAGCATAAAAGAATATTATAAAAATTCATATATACTTATAGGAATAGTTTTTCCCCTGACAACTCAGAGTGTCAACAACCAATAAGGAAAAATAATAGATTTGAAGTTTCCAACAAAGAAAATCATTTAACAAACAGCAACTTTATTATTACCGGCATGCTGCTGCTGCTGCTGCTAAGTCGCTTCAGTCATGTCCGACTCTGTGCGACCCCATAGACGGCAGTCCCCAGGCTCCCCCATCCCTGGGATTCTCCTGGCAAGAACACTGGAGTGGGTTGCCATTTCCTTCTCCAATGTGTGAAAGTGAAAAGTGAAAGTGAAGTCACTCAGTCGTGTCCGACTCTTAGCGACCTCATGGACTGCAGCCTACCAGGCTCCTCTATCCATGGGATTTTCCAGGCAAGAGTACTGGAGTGGGGTGCCATTGCCTTCTCCGTATTACCGGCATGGTGTATTGTTAAACAAGTTTTAGGCTAATATTAAACTCAGTAAGGAATTGATTTTAAACTGAGAGACTTAATTTAATTTGTTGATATCCTACTTCATTCCTCAGTGACTCCAAATGGCCTCTATGATCAGTTTTCTAACTTACAACTTAAATTTGTTGTGGGGCAAATTTCAGAATGGCTGAAGGAAAGAACTTGTCCACAAGACTGTCCTTTCCAGGTTTGATGAACTGGAAGGGGAACAAAGAATATGATTGTGATGCCAAATCCAGAGCCAGCAACTCGATGGAGGGAGCCATGGATTATGAAGCAGTGGATTCTGAGGGTGCAGCAGGTCTGGATGCTGAGGCCTGGATGCGATGATGGAAGGCTTACAAAGGGCAATGCAGGCAGCAGGTCTGGAATTCAGAGACGTGGATTAAGAACTCAAGCTGTTTAGGTACCAGGTTCTGGTCTTCCAACAAAAAATAAATATCCTTTATATTGGGTAGGAGAATATTTTCTCCAACTTCGTGCTTCATTGTTTATTGCTGGAACGTGGAATATGCTGGAATATATTTATTGGTGCAACTAATTCTGGGATGGCCTGTCCAGACCAAGAAGGTAAGTAGTTGTACCTGGATTCGTGCGGAGTGAGGTGCTGAAGAAGGAAGTTGTTCTAGATTTCAGTTTGAAGGTGTTGATCTGCCTTCACTGCCTTTTGTAGGCTCCTAGTTCCTGTGTGAGTTTGCTAGGCCTGCCATAACAAAGTTTCACAGACTGGGTGGCTGAAACAACATAAATTTATTTTATCATAGTTCCAGTGGCTATAAGTCTGAGATCCAGGTGTCTGCAGGGTTGATTTCTTTTTAGACCTCTCTCTTTGGCTAGTAGATGGCCAGGTACCTTCTCCTGTGTCTTCACATGTTTTTCCCTCTGTGTGTGTCTGTATTCTAATCTCCTCTTACACTGGTCATATTGGATTGTTGTTGTTCAGTCACCCAGTCATGTCTGACCCTTTGTAACCCCATGGGCTACAGCACGCCAGGCCTCCCTGTCCCTCACCACTTTCTGGAGTTTGCCCAAATTCGTATCAATTGCATAGTGATGCCATCCAACCATCTCATCCTCCAATACCCTCTTCTCCTTCTGCCCTCTATCTTTCTCAGCATCAGGGATTTTTCCAAAGAGTTGGCTCTTTGCATCAGATGTCCAAAATACTGGAACTTCAGCTTCAGCATTAGCCCTTCCAATGAGTATTCAGGGTTGATTTCCTTTAAGGTTGACTGGTTTGATCTCCTTGCTGTCCAGGGAACTCTCAGGAGTCTTCCCCAGCACGACAGTTCGAAGGCATCAATTTTTGGCACTTAGCCTTCTTTATGAACCAACTCTCACATCCGTACATGACTACTGGAAAAACCGTAGCTTTGACTATATGGACCTTTGTTGGCAAAGTGATGTTTCTGCTTTTTAATATGCTGTCTAGGTTTGTTATAGCTTTTCTTCTAAGGAGCTAGCATCTTTTAATTTCATGGCTACAGTCTCCTTCTGCAATGATTTAGGAGTCCAATTCCCTGTCTATTTGCCATGAAGTGATGGGACTGGAAGCCATGATCTTAGCTTTTTGAATGTTGAGGTTTAAGCCAGCCTTTTCACTCTCCTCTTTCATCCTTATCAAGAGGCTTTTTAGTTCCTCTTCACTTTCTGCCATTAGAGTGGTATCATCTGCATATCTGAGGTTGTTGACGTTTCTCCCACCTATCTTGATTCCAGCTTACAACTCATCCAGCTGGGCATTTCTCATCATGTGCTAAGCGTATGAGTTAAACAAACAGGGAGACAACAGAGAGCCCTGTCGTACTCCTCGCCCAATTTTGAACCAGTCCGGTTCTAACTGTTGCTTTTTGATCAGCCAACAGGTTTCTCAGGAGATAGGTAAGATGGTCTGGTATTCCCATTTCTTTAAGAGCTTTCCACAGTTTGTTGTGATCCTCACAGTCAAAGGCTTTATATTGGATTAAATCCCATTTAAAGACCTCGTTTTAACTTAATTACTTTTTTAAAGACCCTATTTGCAAATACAATCACCATCTACAGCCTGGGGTTAGGACTAGCGTATGAATTTTGCAGGGGACATGGTTCAGCCCATAACACTTCCTAACATCCAAATAGCCTTTCTGGCGGTCTCTCTGAATAGCTTGGTGAAGGATATGTTGCTTTAAATTCTGGATCAAATAATTTTAGTGAAGGTATTTAATCCTCTACTTTGCTTCCAGAAAGGTATTAACAGTATCCCAGTAAGGCCAAGACAGAAGAAAACATTCTCTCCATCCCATTTCTCTTTCAATTGCTGGCAGCTTAAGTGATGCTGGCAGAATAGCTTTGCCTTTAAGCCATCACACAGCAGGACAGGAAGACTCATGCCCAAGAGCCTACACCAGCTTTTGTTTTTGCAAGTGGCAGAAGAGCGGTTTTCACGACAGTTTGATCTGCTTGTTTAAGGCATTGTGCTCTTGGCTTAATGCTCAAGACATGTCATGTAGGCTTTCACAGTGTTCTTCACTCAGGAGGGTATATGCTGGAGTATATACCCTCCCTCTCTCTTCACTCAGAGTCAGTAGAACTGGGGTTCTTTTGTGGCTTCTGCTCTCCATCTTGAAGATGAGTAAAGAAGTGAGTGAGTGAGCAGACTGTGTAAGAATAAAATTGAACTTTCAATGGAGACACTTTCTCAGATGAAATTACTACAGCCCCAAGAAGAAATAGTGCAATGTAATTTAAAATATATATTTACATATAAAGTTTTAAACACATATATTTAAAATATAAATGTACACACACATATGTAACATTTCTGGTATATTGTTGACTAATTTATTTGTGAAGTAGTCTAAGTCTAGAAAAATTTAGCTTTAAAATACTTATTATTATTATTATTTAAAATAGTGGGAATTCTTTATTGTTTTTGGTTGGGCACCAAAATATCAGGTTTTCATTTTGTGATGGCAGTAACAATTTACAATTGGGCTTGTTTTACATGAGCAATCTATGTCCATTTTAAAAAAAAATTATTTTATTGAAGTAGGTGACACTGGTGGTAAAGAATCTGCCTACAGTGCAGGAGCTCTAGGAGATGTGAGTTTGATCCCTGGGTGGGGAAGATCCCCTGGAGAATGAAATGGCAACCACTCCAGTATTCTTTCCTGGAAAATTCCATGGACAGAGGAGCCTGGAGGGTTACAGTCCATGGAGTCGCAAAGAGTGAGCAATGGCTTAGTGACTAAGTACATAGTTGACTTACATTGTTGTATTTCTGCTGTACAGTAAAGTGATTCACTTATATATGTATATATACATATACATTTTTTTCCATTTTCTTTTCCACTGTGGTTTATCACAGGATATTGAATATAGTTCCCTGTGTTACACAGTAGGACCTTGCTGTTTATCCATTCACTACTATAATAGTTCACATCTGCTGATCCCAAACTCCCAATCCATTCCTCCCTGCACCTTCCTCCCCCAGCAATCACAGGTCTATTCTCTATGTGAGTCCGTTTCTGTTTCATAGATAAGTTCATATATTATTTATTTATTTATTTTTGGCTGTGCTGTGTCTTTATTGCTGCATGAAGACAGCCATCTCTATTTTCTCTAGTTGTGGAGAGTAGAGGGCAGCCTAGTTGCTGTGTGCAGGCTTCTCACTGTGGTGGCTTCTCTTGTTGCAAAGCATGGGCTCCAGGGTTCATGGACTTCAATAGTTGTGGCGTGTGGGCTCAGTACTTCTGCCTCCTGGGCTCTGGGGCACAGGTTCAACAGTTTTGGCACATGCGCTTAGTTCCTCCATAGCTTGTGGGATCTTCCTGGACCAGGGATCGAACTCAAGTCTCCGGCATTGACAGGTGGATATTTCACCACTGAGCCACCAGGGAAGTCCTGTGGCATATTTTAGATTCCAGATATTAGTGATATCATATGGTATTTGCTTTCTCTTTCTGACTTACTTCACTTACTATTACAATCTCTAGGTCCACTGATACTGCTGCAAAGGGCATTATTTCATTACTTTTTATGGCCAAGTAGTATTCCAAGGTATATATGTACCACATCTTCATCCATTCATCTGATGATGGACATTTAGTTTGTTTCCGTGTTGTGGCTGTTGTGAATAATGCTGCTATGAGCATAGGGGTGGATGTATCTTTTTGAATTGTAGCTTTGCTTGGATATATGCCCAGGAGTGGGATTGCTAAATCATATGGCAACTTTTAGTTTTCTCCGTGGTGGCTGCACCAATTTACTTTTCCACTAGCAGTGTAGAATCGTTTTCTCTTCTCCATATCTTCATCGGTATTTATTGTTTGTAGATTTTAGTGAATAATTGAATGTGGGCAAACTGAAGATTTTAAATGCAAAGATTTTTTTTTTAAACTGGGATATTTTATAATAATGATAGATATTAAAATATGAATTTTAATTTACTTTTTACCACCAAAGATTTTCTTTGGTTTTGAAAATAAAGAGGTGAGAAATTGAAGCTTGTAAAAAAAAAAAAAAAGTAAGTGCACTGAAAATGAAGGCAGATTTCAAATGGTCATTTTTAACTTGACAAAAATTTTCTGCAATTGTGTCATTCTTTCCCAATGTGTGAGGTTTTCTGATGTCAATAAATGTCTCACGTATGCAGAGAATAGGGAGCACAATCAGTTTGCATAACCTGCTCTTGTGTGCATTGCTATTAGTTTTGCTTTCTTTGCTGCTACACAAAAAGAAGCTTTGAAATTAGGTGTTCACATTTGACCAGACCACCTGACCTGCCTCTTGAGAAATCTGTATGCAGGTCAGGAAGCAACAGTTAGAACTGGACATGGAACAACAGACTGGTTCCAAATAGGAAAAGGAGTACGTCAAGGCTGTATATTGTCACCCTGTTTATTTAACTTATATGCAGAGTACATCATGAGAAACGCTGGACTGGAAGAAGCACAAGCTGGAATCAAGATTGCTGGGAGAAATATCAATAACCTTAGATATGTAGATGACACCACCCTTATGGCAGAAAGTGAAGAGGAACTAAAGAGCCTCTTGATGAAAGTGAAAGTGGAGAGTGAAAAAGTTGGCTTAAAGCTCAACATTCAGAAAACGAAGATCATGGCATCTGGTTCCATCACTTCATGGGAAATAGATGGGGAAACAGTGGAAACAGTGTCAGATTTTATTTTGGGGGGCTCCCAAATCACTGCAGATGGTGACTGCAGCCATGAAATTAAAAGACTCTTACTCCTTGGAAGGAAAGTTATGACCAACCTAGATAGCATACTGAAAAGCAGAGACATCACTTTGCCAACAAAAGTCCGTCTAGTCAAGGCTATGGTTTTTCCTGTGGTCATGTCTGGATGTGAGAGTTGGACTGTGAAGAAGGCTGAGCACCGAAGAATTGATGCTTTTGAACTGTGGTGTTAGAGAAGACTCTTGAGAGTCCCTTGGACTGCAAGGAGATCCAACCAGTCCATTCTGAAGGAAATCAGCCCTGGGATTTCTTTGGAAGGAATGATGCTAAAGCTGAAACTCCAGTACTTTGGCCACCTCATGCGAAGAGTTGACTCATTGGAAGAGACTCTGATGCTGGGAGGGATTGGGGGCAGGAGGAGAAGGGGACGACAGAGGATGAGACGGCTGGATGGCATCACTGACTCAATGGACGTGAGTCTGAGTGAACTCTGGGAGTTGGTGATGGACAGGGAGGCCTGGTGTGCTGCGATTCACGGGGTCGCAAAGAGTCGGACACGACTGAGCGACTGAACTGAACTGAATAATTCTCTATTGTTATCCTCATGTTATCAAGTTTTAAAGCTCTAGTTATACAAACCAAGAGTGTATGTGGGCAGCTCACTTCCTCTACAAACAGTAACATAATAATTTCTCCTTATACTTTAGCTAAGCAAAAAAGAGCATTTGCTACTTCAGAACTCAACTTGCCCAGGATAATTGTAAACCAAGAAAGACCTGGAGAAATAGGGAAGAGAGATACTCTATCAAGAATAAAGGAAAAGCAATCAAAGTAGTGGAAAATGATGACTAGAGAAAAAGAAAAGAAACAAAATTTATCTCCTTCTTCTAAATCCAAGTGGGTTGATTCTTCCTGGTAAATTTTTAAGAGGACTTAAAGCACCCAGGATAAATCTTGCAGTAACCATAATCCTCAGACATTTCCAGGATGATGGGATTATAAAAATTTCCCCCTTTTTGCTGGAGGATTTGGATAAATTGTAACCTTTTAACTATGTGTCTAATGATGGTGGTTCAGTGAGTAGAATTCCTGTCACTGCTAATTAGAAAATGTGATAAAGTTATTATAGATTATTATCAAATTATTCCTTTAATGTTCCCATTATTGGGGTTGCCCATAATTGCAGTAAATTGCTTTACTTACAGGATTAAACCTGGAAGGAATCTTGGGAATTTTCCAGTTCAATTCACTGAATTGCAGATGGCTTAAGTGACTTGGAGAGGCATAAGTGACTTTTCTAAGGATTAACAGCTTTTTAATTTTATAGAATTTAGAATTAGGTTTTCAAATATTATATTTCACATTCTCTTTGGAAAATTATGTTTTTATTTCCTCAGCTTTATCCTCGTGTTTAAAATAGCCATAGTAGACATACCATCTTAAATTCTGAAGTATTTAATTTAGTTTTGCAGTATATGTAAGTGCTGCAGAACTTTAGAACATATATAGATCTATTTATTTACCTACCTACCCATTTCCTGGACACCTGGTTAGGCATTTTCCCTTGTAGTTAGGTGTGGCCATGTGGCTGAGTGTGGGCCAATGGAATGTAGGCAGGAATGATATTCTTTCCAAATTTAGCCCATAAAACTTGCCTAGTATGATCTATTTTCTTTCCTTATCAGCTACCTAGAGAGGAAGTCTCCCAGGATGTGGATGAAGATGGAGCTACAGGATGGAAGGAGTACAGGTTCTCCTGTTGCTGACTGGAGGACAATCAGCCAGGAACACCCACATTGGACTGTATTGTAAGTGAGAAATCAACATTTATTAAGTTACTAGAATTTTGGAGGTTTTAAAAAAATAATTTAATGTATGTATTTATTTTATTTTTGGGCTGTGCTGGGTCTTCATTGCTGCATGGGCTTTTCTCTAGTTGCAGCGAGCAGGGGCTGCTCTAGTTGTGGTGTGCCAGCTTATCATTGTGGTGGCTTCTCTTGTTGAGGGGCACAGGCTCTAGGGTGCATGGGCTGAGTGGATGTGTCACCCAGGCTCAACAGTTGTGGTGCATGGACTTAGCTGCTCCGTGGCATGTGGGATCTTCCCGGACCAGGGATTGAACTCATGTCTCCTGCTTTGGCAGGTGGATTCTTTACCATGGATCCACCAGGGATGCCCTGGAGTTGTTTGTTGTAGTAGTTAGTCTAACTTAATACACAAACACTATTCAAGGAAGATTGGAATCTCTCTCATAATCCATTTTTTAAAAAAAAGTAAAGAAAAAAGATATTTTAAGATGAAATAACTTCTCATTTAGCAGTGTGATAAATGTTTCTATATATCTTATGCTTTAATTTTCCTAAAGTCCATATAAGTAAGTGGATTCATCCTAGTGGATAAATATTATGATTGTATTGTTTTATCTTCAGTTGACACTATTAGATTCAAAGGAACCAATGCTATATTTGAAAGCTATAAATGATTGAGAGGGAACCTTTAGTCCTTAGTGGTTAATATGGCTCTTTGTTAATATTAATAATGATGAAATTTGGAATGACACCTAGTATTTTCTAGAACACAGAAAAATAAAATTGTTAAGCAATATTTTTCAAACTTTATCTTTTTTAAATATATATGAATTTAATTCAAAAGACTTCAACTTTTTTGAAATTTAGATTTAATCTAAAGAGTAGATTCTCTTAAGGAGCAGAATATCTTGCCTTGAGACTTACCTATAAACTGCTTCATAGTGTCATTTAGAAACTAGCCAGGATTGAGATTTTTATGCTAATTTTATTAATATGATATGTCAGAATAAAATATATAATAGTTTGCCCTGCCCTGATAATCAACATTTTAATGCAGAAATATTGCCTTGGATTTATGAGAGTTCTTTTACTAAGCAACCTTCATTGTAAGTTGTGTATTTTTCTAGTATAAAGGAATATTTGGCAGCTTTTCCATTACATTTATTAGCTCAGTGATATGAACATTGTAAATATCTTCATACAGTTTAAATATAAGTATTTAAAGTTTTATTTGTGTTTTCTGGAAGTTACCAAATATTGTATGAACAGGTTACTTGTACCAAGGAAAGCACATTTTTATATAGCAGTTTTGAATTCTCTACTTTGCAACCTGTCTTGTTTAAAACAGTCACAAGAACTACCATTTTAAATTATGAAATATTTCCTTAGTTTTGCAGTGTATGTGAGTGTTGTAGGATTTTAGAACATATAACTATATACGTATATGTATCCACATATTGTCTGTGTAAATGTATTCCACTGTTTACTGTCCAGTCTGGTTAGGGTTAAGGTTTTGATTATATATATGCCTCCATTAGCTGAATAACTTCAGCACTTAGTGGATAAAATTTACCCTGTATTTGTTTTTAATCATTTATATTTCATAGTAAAATTTTATTTCCATGCCTCTTCAGCATGAAGCAAAAGAGATGGAAGGGATGTAAGATATTATTTTAAGATCATTCAACTTTATAACCAAGGAAACTGAGGCTCTTGTTAGTTCTGGTGACTCACTTGCAGTCACAAAATTAGAGATGGAAGTAAGACAAGAACACAACTCTCTGAAACCAGTGCTTTCTCTTACACTGAGAGAATTGTTATCTTTGTAAGTAGATTATTTCCTAGAATTATAAGACCAAGTATTGCTTTCATTTCCTTTTTTCATGACTGTCTTATTCCTGTCATCAAAGACAAGGATAATTTGACTCTGATGCTAACAAAGAAATAAATGGACCGCACTAAGACTAAACCAGGTCAAGTTCCTCTTCACAACAATGATCCTAACATAGAGTATTCATCCTTAACTCCTACTGGCCACAGTAAGAGTGTTTTGTCTACAGGCTGCTGATTAGATTTAGGATATGCTATCAATTAGCATGCCTTTCTCAAAGAGAAACATTTACAGAAATTAAATGAAAGGCTTCTTAATGGGGAAGTCAATAATGTGCTTGGGTTGGTCTAACTTATTTAATGGCAAAGCACAAATAATTTGTAAATAGAATACAAAGTATGTTCTTGTACTAAAGACCCTGAATAATTTTCTACGTGCACATTTGAGAAATACCAGCCGATAGAAAGTCAGAGCTACAAGTGTGGGTTTCAGCAGCCTCCAGACTGTTTAGGATGCCACAGAGCTTTTACTCTTGATGACTTAAAATGAATCACCAAAAGGTATCACATGAATACATGGCTGTATTACAGGGAATTATTTCATTACTGGGTATTACTAATGAGCTTTAGCTCCTGTGTTCAGTGGTGGATACCAACATGGTTCGGAACCCTTTTTTGTGTGTGTTTCATCTCTATGCTTCGTTTCGTTGTGTGAAAGTAGGTATTCCTTTCCCTATTCTATGTATATGGTTTTTTGATTATATTTCTTGACTGGTGTTTCACAGCTGATTAATGGTGATATAGGGACAAGAACTTGGTAACGGGGTTTCCAGGCTTGTACTGCTTTTTACATATATACATATATCGGGCCACTATGAAAGATAACTTTGAGTGGAAAAGTCAAGGACACCTTTGAAAAAAAGGTATATTGTAGAAGAAGTTGAAAGAATCCAAGGATGTTTAACTTGGGGACAAAACGTCAGTTATATGAACTGACTCTGCCACCAGAATTCAACCTGCTCTTGGACTCTGCCTATGTGGATTTTTGTTTAATTCATTGATAAATATGGAAAACTCATTTTTATTATTTGAATATGTTCACTGTACCTTGGCTGAGTGCTGTAGATAAATTATTCTGTTTATTTGTTGAGTCAGCACTGGAAAATAAGCATTATCATCCCACTTTACAGATGAGAAAACCTCACTCTTTATCTGTTATAACATGCAGTAGTTCACACGGCTACTTTGTGACAGAGTTGGGATTCAAGCCAGTTGTGTATCACTCAGAGCCTTGTGTTCTGAGCCATTTATGCCATGTGGGCTCATCAATGAAGTCTGTAGCCCCATTTGGCATTAAGATAGGATTATAAATATGAGAACCCTTAGTAGAAGGGAAAAATGTTTTAGCAGAGCCTTCCAATGAAAAAACTACTTGTCTTGGGAGCTAATAGCTCCATGGCCCTGGAGGACTTAGGAGGGATTTTGATGTTGGAATCCAGTAATAGGGATCACAATATCAAGTAGAGATGTGTCTTTATTGTGCTGGAGTCTAGTACTCAAAGTAGTAGACTTTGGGTAGACTCCTCATCCTGGTAATTTCTTTTCTCCCTCAAGTTTCACCCTTGCCTGGGTACCATACACCTATTCTTTTTCATTCTTATATCTTTAATTTGCCTTTCACTAATCTTTTCTGGGCTGTAGCTCCTCACAGAGGGCCTTATAGTTTAGAAGACACCAGGTTGCAGGAAGATGATTAATATGGGGCAAGTGTTCTTCTATATGGGCTTTCCAGGTGGCTCAGATGGTAAAGAATCTGCCTGCAATACAGTTTTGATCTCTGGGTTGGGAAGATCCCCTGGAGAAGGATATGGCTGCCCACTCCAATATTCTTGCCTGGAGAATTCCATGGACAGAGGAGCCTGGAGGGTTATAGTCCATGGAGTCCTTCTATATATGACTTCTCATCATCGGGAAATCTCAGGAGGGGGATAATTACATCTGAGAAATGCAACAGACCTGTCACAGTGTATGACATACACATACATAGACACTTTAGAGAATATGTGTATACCCACACACACTCTGTGACCACAGTAACAAAATCCAACTTCCAGTGATGTGAAAAGAAATGCAATGCTATCTTCAAGAGACCTGCCACTGTATTCCAGGTTACCTGTGTCCAGTCAAAAGTTTTCTCTCTGCTTTGTGTCATATGTTAATCTTAAAGCGGGCCAACCTCTACCTGATGAAAGATAAATGAAATGAAGACTTGCCATGTTAGTTATGATGTTTTCCATCCCTTTAGGGTTGGGCTTGAAATAGTTCTCCTAAGGTCTTCTGGAGGTTTTTGTCTCTCACAGGCTGTTGACTCCTAGTTTAGACAGTGCTGTATAAAACAACACCTGTGCTTTTCTTGGATAAAAATGGATTAGTTTAACAGTTACTTTGTGATCCTGAGAAAAAGTATATCATCCCACACGTTAAAGGTTGACATTTGAAATGCCAAGATCTCATTATTTGGAAGAGGGGAAATTACGAAAAAGAAAATAATTCCATCAGGAACTGTAGCCCAGGTAGAACAGGCAATCTTCACAAATTAGTGAGGAAAGTACAATTATAGGAATTCAAGAAAAGAGGAGAATCTATTTTTAATTGCTGTGCAATACCATCAAAAGGATGGCTGAATATAAATAAAAACATTAAAAGCTTTGCATTTTACAGATTATCTCATACCTGGGTGAACATAGCTTAAAAAATTTCATGATTTCATGGAATAGTTATTCCACATTTCCAACTGCTAAAAAAAAACAGTGACCTCAATTTCTCTGCAAGCTTATAAATCAATAACCCATACAATCTATGGGAAATATAAAAAATAACCATAAACTCTTCTAAAATTGGTTTTGCTCATAGCAATTTTTGATTTTCAGATGCAAACAAAAACAAAGAAGGAATCCACATGTTCACAAATTTGAACTGGAAGGCAAAGCCTCTATGTAAATAAAACAACCTCATGGCCACCTAGCAGAATAGCCACAGGATTTTTGGGAATTAAATAGTTATACCTAAATTTGTTCAAGTGAAAGAAGGCTCAAATTGCCTTAGATCGCTGAAACTCACATCATGCTCAAATGAAGGAAAATGAAAAGAAATTTAGAGGTCACTTTTTTTCTCCCTTAAGAACTGTCGGAAACCCAAAAAGCTTTTTAGGAGAAAAAAAAAAAAAGGAAAAGCTGACTCTGTTTTATCACCTACGGATATTACTGCAAAACAAAACCAGCACCATGAAAAAAAAATATAGTATATATATACACACATATATATATATATTATATGTATGTATTTCTGAAGAAGAGTGCTAAATACATATTTCTCAGGAGTGGCTGAGGATTATTTTCTTGTTTGATATGATGCCACTTGTTTTCATTTTCTTTTTAGTTGGACTATAGTTACTTTACAATACGTGTTGGTTTCTGCTATACATCAACACGAATCAGTCATAGGTATATATATGTCTCCTCCCTCTTGAACCTTCCTCCCATCTCCCAGCCCTTCCTACCACCCTTCTAGGTTTTCACAGAGCACAAGGTTTGGGTTCCTTGCGTTTTATCACCTGAACACGCTCGATCTCCTCTGATGCCACTCTTTTCTATGAAGGTTGAACTATCAACTTGCAGATAGATTGGGCTGAGGTACAAGTGTGCAGCCCTCCGGAGGCCACTTTCTGAGGCTATGTCCACCCATTCTTGCGTGATCTGGATGCCTGACGTTGTTTTGGCAGGAGACAAAGCTGTTTATTTCTCAGTGAGAACTAGGAGTCCAAAGGCAGGAAAACTACTAAAAGGTGACACTCTGAGTACGTTTCACACTGAGGTGAAGTAATTGAGTGTTTGACTCATTTTTTCAAAGAAAGCTTTGGCTTTTGACATGTACATGTGGGATAGAGGAGGGGGGATGGTGTGGGGAGAAAAGAAGGATGGGGCAGGTGAAAAACAACCTCACCTACTTGGCAGTCTTGTCAAATCAATGCCATCATATATATATATATATATATATGTATACACATACACACATATATATAGTACTGATGTGTACTATATATATGTATAGATATGTACTATATATATGTGTGTGTATATATATATAGTTCTGATATGTATGCATGAATTTAATATATATATGGTTCAGGTTCCTTCCTCCACCCCTCCCTCCTTCTCTCTCTTCCTTCTTCCTTTACTTTCTTTCTTCCTTCTTAGTCCCTGGGATACTCACAGAACATCAATAGAAAAACTACACAGAACTATATAAACAGAAAATAATGTCACGGTCACTATCTCCTTCACGAGAACACGCAACCTTGGGTCAAATACATGCCTAAATCACATCTTTCATTTACAAGTGAACCTCTTCTGCTGGCATGCTACCTCAAATAGCATCAAAGCAAAATGAAACACAGGCAGCGTTTAACAACGCTGGTAACCATAGAAACATATCATTAAAGAATATATAAACAGAAATGAATAATTAGATGAGAAATTCATTTCTACATTTATCTTTTTCCCAAGACCCAGGGAAAGAAGCTCTCTTTTACCTCTCATCTCAATTTGGACATTTCCTCTTTAGCCTGTCATCTAACTGAAAAATACAAGAATTCATGAAATGAGAATTGTCATATTACCTAGCTTAATGGACAGATCTCTTTGTAGGCAAGTGACTGAAAAATATTGCAGTCCCATTGTGGCCTCGATGTAGCACTGAGTGCAGGAAAGGATTCTGGGGAGGCCACGGAGTCTGCTTTTGGGATAGGAGGGCAGGAAAACCTGATTTACATTGTGAGTAAGGGGCAAGAAGGGGAGAGCAGTTGTTGATCTTTACAAATGGGAAGCACAGTTTGCCTCACTTACTGGAGGCTTCTATTATATATCGTGGAAAGACTGAAGGGGGCAGAAATCTGGGGCTCATGGGTTCTATCAGTTGCATTGTCAGATAGGCAGCATCACTTGTGCAGGGCATCTGCCACTCTACCTTTGCACCTAGGGAAGCCCTACATAAACTTTATTGCAAATTAAGTTGGTCATTAACTTTAAATGTTACTAATGGGCTTGGAGACCATCTAGCCCATGGTTGTACAGTAGAATCACCTAGTAGAGGGGCAGTAGGAAAATATGATTTTCAGGGTCTCACCCAGCTCTGGGGAATCTAATACTTCGAATGTTTTCCCAGGTGTCTCTAATGCAGTGGTCACTAGACCAGTGTTAGGTCAATGTTTAACCATTGACCTAACCCAACTTCCTCATCATATAGTAGCAGAAACTAAAAGTCTAGAGTGCTGTGGTAGACATAGTTGCTGGTCTCAATTTCTCCCCTCTCTATAGCAATATCATGGCGCTTCCCTGATCCCGTGGACAGGCTCCCATCCCAGGAGCCTGATGAGCTATAGTCCATGGGTCGCAGAGAGTCAGACACAGCTAAGCACAGCACAGCTATAGCAATATCGTATCAACAGGGTTGTCATGACTTTTCAGTAAGCAGAAGAATCTAGACAAGAATCCTTGTCCTTGGAGGTTTGAAATGTTCTTTTATGGTTTTGCTTTCTCTCTTAGAATCCTGCATTTTGCCATAAGAAAGAAACATCAGGTAGCCATTGGTCTAAGGAGAATGAGACACATGGATCGTTCTTAGGCGTCTCTGCAGCTTAGAGCTAAGCATAGCTAAGCCCAGCCTAGATCAGTCAAACTCAAGCTAACCTGCTTATTATTATAAGTCAGAGTTGTAGAGTGATTTGTTACACAGCATTGTTGTAGCAGTAGCTGATTAATACAGAAATGAAGTGACTTATCCAAAGTTGAATCCTAGCATTGGACCTAGAAGTTTTATCTTGTGAGTCTGAGGTTTGACTTGGTTCTACTGCTCTGTATTACCTGCTTCCCTTTGCTTTCTTTCCTTCACAGAGTTAAATACAACACATCCTTTGCCTGTGTGAGGTCCTTCTGCTCAGTTTGCATTCCCTATATTCCAGGACATTGTCACCTTTCCTCATCAGAGCTTACCTTTCCTTCCACATCTGTTCCCTCAAGGTTCTTTCTGTTTTCATGTTTCCAAAGAGACTAGGAAAGTCTCAGACTAATTCCCACAATTGTGTCGCCCTTTAGTGAGTTAAACAGTTCCAGATAAAATTTCTGTTTCATATTACTAGGGGATGACTATAGCCTTTATGCCAAATGGTTGGAATTTAAGCATAATATATGGCAATTCATAGGGAAAATATTTTTTTAGGTGAGTGGCTTTGGTGTTTCTCAGATGATATCTAATCCAAATACTGTATACTCTGGGTTATATTCAGAAGTTCCTTGCTCAAATATTTTATAAACTCTCTGCCTGACAGGTCAAATAAATAAATAAATAAACTATAAATATAGGCCGCTTGAGAGAAATGCTCATGTGGTATTTCTATTTTTTTCCTTCTGTGGAAAATTTTTTCACAGGGAAGCACATCTTTGGCAAGAACACATTTTTTTTTCCTTCTCCAGAATACGTAGGTGTTTTGTTAAAGATAATAAAAAAATTTTGTGGTTCCTTGACATTACTCTGCCTATAATTTCATGTTGAAGATTTTATTTTTATTCTGAGGTTGAGAAATCATAAGTTTTTATTAGGTGAATGACTAATATTGGGATGATTTTGCAGTATCAAGAAGAAAAAGAACAGGAGTGAAAAAATTACTCCAAGAGATCAGCTTCTGTTCAGGATAAAGGTATCCTACATCATTCTTTGACTAGCCAGAGAAATCCATTACATTGTTGCTACCCTGATCATTACTTTTGAAAGAAGAAGCTAATAGCTAAAACCTTGGAATTTGCATGAAGACATCTGTGAACACAGAAACCAAGGAGACAAAAGACTCTTGGAAAACTGCAACCTTCTTGAAATATTCTGATGAATCCCAAACTCAACTATAGCACAGAAGTTGTCTGCAATTCTGAACACACACACACACACACATATTTGTTGAAATATCATAAACAACTGAATTTTAAAACTGCATAAAAAATAACTATACAAAAATATTCTCTTTTTTGGTCTGAGTTTCATGTCAAACTGTAATGGTACTTTGATGGTATTGTGGAAGACAAATAGTTTAAGAAATGATGTCTAATTTAAGTACTAGGTTTTTTTTTTGGTAAATATTTTGTGCTAGAATATATACTTTTGAAGACAAGTGATGTCTATTTTGCTCACTGCTGTATATCCAATGCCTAGCACAGTGTTTAACATACAGTCACTGATAAGTACTTGATAAATAGGTGCTCACCGAGTAGGAATGACAAATGCTACCCACTAACTTAGGAGGGGTCTGGAG
This sequence comes from Bos indicus, assembly GCF_029378745.1. Lineage (NCBI taxonomy): Eukaryota > Metazoa > Chordata > Mammalia > Artiodactyla > Bovidae > Bos > Bos indicus. The sequence continues at coordinate 94,901,531 of NC_091760.1, read as the reverse complement.
ACACTGGAATGGAAAGATTTCAAGCTTGAATGGCTGCAGTGCAGTCTCGGGAGGCACTATATGACACTAACATTTTGGGTGCTATTTTTTGCTTTGAGCACTGGAAGCAGTAAATTTCTCCTGTTAGGCCCAATACCAAAGAGAAATAGGGCTGTTGCAAAGAGAAGGAGCAGTGCAAGAGTCTTATCCTGTGGTCTGTGAACCCCTGAAAGCCATGGAAGTGTTTTAGGGGATCACAGATGGTACACTCTCTTCCTCCAGCACGTGCCTGGGGAAAATCTTTTGTCTCTCAGTGCAGCCAGCTCCCGATCTTGTCCTTTGAAAGGAGACTTATTACACCAAAGAAATATTCCTTTTTGGTGAGCCTTTCTTGGAAACCATTTAGGCCATTGATATCTTTAAGATGGTGCACATTCCAATGCCAAGCACAGCTTGGATTGGATGGGGAGTCTTGGTATTCTCTGCACAGATGGAGGACCCGAGATGTTGGCACTATCTCAGCTTCTGCTGCTTCACTGAGGAAAGATGCTCCACATGTCAGCCTTTTTACATGGGCTTGTGTTAGTGTCAACAGCCCTTCCAGCAGTCCCCAAAGAGGCCTTTCCACTGCTGTGAAAGTCTTCAACTTCCTCAGAGCCAAGAACTCGAATCAGTGCCTTTTCAGTAAACCTTTGTCAAGATACAGGGGCACACCATGAAGTTCTTTCCTGCTAGAGAAGTTTGTTAGCAATCCAGAGAAGAGATTGAGAAGAGATTTGATTTGGTTAATTCTTTTAAAATTTTTAAAAGAAAAGAAAGCCCCTTCTTAGAACAAATTGGATGTGAGAAGCTCATTCCAGGACTAGCTTTATAATGGCTCATATCTTTATCACAAAAATGAGGCAAACCTTTTGATTGAAATGTTGAATTTGCTATCAGAGATACTACTGAAGAACAGTGGGGTTTTTTTTTGTTTTGTTTTTATCAAGCTGTTATTCTAAATGAGGTGGCTCATTTAGATAGAAATTCTGAATTTTCTAATACTGGAGGTGAGATTGAAAAAGTCTTGAGTGTTTCTAGGGACGAAAAAATCTATAGAAACTCTGCAGATGGCTTATTTCTTATAAAGGTCACTCTTTGTCTAGATGAAATTAAAATGGAAACAAATTGGTGATGTAGATAACCTTGATAATATGAAGTTAATAAAGATAATCTCATAGAGTTGAGGACAATGATGTAATATGAATTTTGGTATTTCTTGATGCGTGCTCCATATGAGATACTGTGAGCTACAGGAGCTCGGACTCCATTTGCTATCAGAGATTTCGTGAATCAGGATTTTACCTCTTACTGCCATTAAGAAGAAACACTGACATTGCTGCAATGTCAAATATGATGAATCAGTTTATTCCAAAAAAAAGTGTACAACCTTCTTACAACTGTGAGAAAACCATAATTCCCTGTCATTGATGTTTTAGCAACTATGTGTAGATCAATTTCCAATGCAATGAGATAAAAAGCACATTTTTTTTCCTGTATATATGTTTCTGAGTATTGTTTCTAGGTGGATTCTTGTCAATTGAATGAGATTTTCAAAGGGGTTTGTGGCTTAAAGAAAGAAAGAATTGAAAAAGAACAGTCAAGGTGGGGAATGAGCTGAGCAGGCAGCTTGCCCCCATTTAGTGGGATTTCTCTGTACTCGTTTCATGTGAGTTCTGAAACAAAATTAGCTGTTACTGCCTTTTCTCACCCTACTTTGCTGAGTGATGCAGACCAGAGTTGGCTCTGTTCCTCACATTGCAGGAGATAAAGCTGCACACAGGATAACTGGTGTGTTTGAGAGCATGGCTGAAAATAAAGGTGAGAAAACAGGAAAGGGAAACAGGAGTGGAAGAGGAACACTTGTTTGTTTTACAGTTGTCGATGCTATTAAATCTAGCTCTGCTTCAGATGCTATTCACTTTAGCCCTGGATCTAACAGGCTTGGGAGACAGACCAGAAGCTACTCTTCAAGATCTTCTTGGAATAATTTTATTACTTTAGGAGCAATATATGAATACATATGTGTCACTACTTTAAAATGGCTGGACTAAGGACTTTCCATTTTGCTAATTAGTTTGGAATTGTGAAGTTGTAAAGTTTGGGGGCACTTGAGAAGAGGAAACTGATAACAGAAGACGAGTATCAAGTTGTAGAAGAATGAATGCAGGTACAGTGTGACAAGTTAGTTCCAGCCCTCTTCACCTCTGAAGTGATTGTTCAGACACTTAGTCGTATTTGACTCTTTGCAACTCCATAGATGGCAGCATGCCAGGCTCCCTGTTCTTCATTGTTTCCCGAAGTTTGCTCAAACTCATGTCCCTTGAGTCGGTAATGCTATTCAACCATCTCTTCCTGTTGCCCCTTCTCCTCCTGTCCTCAATCTTTGCCAGCATCAGGGACTTTCCAATTAGTTGGCTCTTCGCATCAGGTGACCAAAGTATTGGAGTTTCAACTCCAGCATCAGTCCATCCAATGAATATTCAGGGTTGCTTTCCTTTAGGATTGACTAATTTGATCTCCTTGCTGTCCAAGGGACTCTCAAGAGTGTTCTACATCACTACAATTTGAAAGCATCAATTTTTTGGCATTTAACCTTCTTTATGGTCCAACTCTCACATCTGTACATGACTACTGGAAAAACCATAGCTTTGACTATATGGACCTTTGTTGGCAAAGTGATGTCTCTGCTTTCCACTGCTATCTAGGTTTGTCATAGCTTTTCTTCCAAGGAGCAAGTGTCTTTTAATTTTGTGGCTGCAGTCACCATCTGCAGTGATTTTGGAGCCCAAGAAAATAAAGTCTCTCACCATTTCCACTTTTTCTCCATCTGTTTGCCATGAAGTGATGGAACTGAGAGCCCCATGAACAGTATGAAGAGGTGATACTATTATAGAATAATGGGGGCAAACACTTTTAATGAAAGCAACATATCCCAGTATGAGCTGTCACATAGTGTAGAGCTTTATGCATTTTTTCCTGCTGAGCTGATGATATGAAAAATATTCCTAATACAATTGAAAGCCATTCTTGAACTCACCAAAGCAAAGGTGTGTTCATTTGCATCTGAGAGTTTGTAAGTTGACAGACTGTGAGAGTAAGTTTAGACTTGTTCTTAAGTTTTTACATTCTGAAATTTTCAATTTCCTGTTGAACATCTCTAAAAGAATAACTGACCAGAATGGTAGAGATTTTAAGTGATTGAAAGGCAGATAAATCATAACTTCTTCATTTATGAAATAGTGAAAATAGCCCCCGTCTCTTTGGCCTTAATGGACAGCTACTAACATACATGCAGACATAATTTCTAGTCTGTGATGTTTGGGGCATTCTTATATTGAACACTTTGATTGCCATGGTGCTTTGGGACGGACTTCTCTTTAAAGTTAACATGGACTGCATACTCTCTGGCGGTGTTCCACAAACCCCTTTTGATTTAGAACAGCCCAAGGTTTGGGGAAAGATATATACATTTGAATGAGGATCAGGAAGAGACTGGTGAGCAGAAGGACTTATGTAACTATGGAGACACTGGTGTGGAAGGCTCATGTTGGAGCAGGTTAGAGGGGTTTTGTTTGTGGAACTCATCTGCAGGATGTTTTCTAGTTATGTTATTTTTTTCCTTAAACTTTGTAACTTATATGTTTTTTTATTGATGTGTAGTTGTACAATATTTTATAAATTACAAGTGTACAATGTAATGATTCAAAATTTTTAAAGGTTGTACTCTATTTATAGTTATCAGAAAATATTTACTGCATTCCCTGTATTGTATATCATTGTATCTTATTTTATACATAGTAGTTTGCATATTTTAATCTCCTTGCCCTATATTTCTCCTCCCTCTTTCCCTGTCTTCACTGGTAACCTAATTTGTTCTCTATATCTGTGAATCTGCTTCTTTTTCATTGTCTTCACTAGTTTGTTGTAATTTTAAGATTCTACATATAAGGGACTTCATATAGTATTTGTCTTTCTCTACCTGACTTACTGCACTTAGCATAATATCCTCCATCCAAGTCCATTCATTGTTGTTGTAAATGACAAAATTTCATTCTTCTTTATGGCTGAGTAGTATTCCATTATATATATGTATATATACACATGCTACATCTTCTTTATCCACTCTATTGATGGACACTTAGGTTGCTTCCATATCTTGGTGATTATAAATCATGCCTCTGTGAACATTGGTGTGCATGTGTCTTTTTGAATTGGTGTTTTTGTTTTTGGATATAAATTCAGGAATGGAATTGCTGGATCATATGGTAGTTCTATGTTTAGTTTTTTGAGAAAACTCCATACTATTTTCCACAGGGCCTATACCAATTTATATCCCCACTAACAGTGTGGGAGCTTTCTCTTTCCTCCACATCCTCAGCAACATTTTTTATTTGTGGTCTTTTTGATGATAGCCATTCTAACAGGTGTGAGGTGATAGCTCATTGTGGTTTTGATTTCTCTGATAGTTAGCAATGTTGAGTGTCTTTTCAGGTACCTGTTTTCCATCTGCATGTCCTCTTTGGAAAAATGTCTTTTCAAGTCTTCTGCCCATTTTAAAATCAGGTTGTTTTCGTTTTTGATGTTAAGTTGCATGAGCCGCTTATGTATTTTGGATATTAACCACTCATTTGTCATATCATCACTAGGTTGTGTGACATCATATTTGAATGTCCCTGAAAATATGAAATTTTAGAGCCTAGATGGGATTTAAGAATAAACCTCAAATCCCTTGTTCTCAGTTCAGTTGCTCAGTCATATCCGACTCTTTGCGACCCCATGGATTGCAGCACACCAGGCTTCCCTGTCCATCACCAACTCCAAGAGCTTGCTCAAACTCATGTCCTTTGAGTCGGTGATGCCATCCAACCATCACCTCTTATTTTCTAGCTGAAGTTTGTCTGGAGACTAGCCTGATTTAGGTTGGATGTTGGTGTTAGAACTTGAATTGAGTCAAATCTGACTTCCAGATGAGGGCCATTTTTCAGTATATCAAGTTGCTTCAAATTAAAAGAGAAAAAGAATACAAAGACAAATATGTTTTTTATTATATTTTATTAATACAAAATAGTAAAATAATAGCATTTGTTTTATTCCTTTTTTGTATAGCATGTACTTTTTGGTAAGTGGAGATATTTTTTAAAAATTTGAGTTAAGTAAAATAGGGATATTAGTACTCTTTGAAAGCTGAAGAAGACAGACAAAAATTCATTTATAAAAATTTCAAGCTCTTAACTTATCTTAGGCTATACCAATATTGGATCTATTTTTCCCTTGTTCAATGTAGAAAAAATAGTGGATGCTCAATCTATGTTTGTTTAATGAATGAATAAATTAATCAAGCATTCATTTGGAACCTAGTACATGTCAGGTCTGCTGAATATCATCTAACCCTCAAGATTCAACCATTTTCCCTGCTTTCTTCAAAAACCTCTGAAATCCTTTAATAATAACCCCTTTCTTTTACTATGGGTTTCCCCAGTGGCTCAGATGGTAAAGAATCTACCTGCAGTGCAAGAGAACTGGGTTCAATCCCTGGATCAGGAAGATCTCCTGGAGAAGGGAATGGCTTCCTACTCCAGTAGTCTTGCCTGGAGAATACCATGGACAGAGGAGCCTGGCGGGCTACAGTCCATAGGATCTCAAAGAGTCAGACATGGCTGAGCAACTAACACTTTCACTTTATTTTAATATAGCTATGTAGTAGATATTATTTGCTTATTTTCCACATCTGGCAATTCTTTACAACTATTTGCTTACATACATACAAGTAACTACGTTTTGCATGGTCTAGATTTCCTTAGGAAAGTCTTGCATTTACATAAAGTCTTAAATTTTACTTTGAAGGTCAATTTACAGGTTTCAAGTATGTTAGGGCTAATTTAAGAATAAATTTATATAAAAATTTTATATAAAATAAAATTTTATTTTATAAAAAATTTACTTTTTGTAGCAGGTGAATTGAGCTCCAAATATTCAGATGGAACCATATAAATTACTAAGAATTTTATATGATAAACCTAGTACTTTATTGCTCAACAAGGATAATAAGTGATATAGAAACATAAAACCAGGCACCAAGACACAATACTGAAAATGTGGGAAAAATATCAGGAAGCATCAGGAGACTGTTGACAATTATTTCTATCTTACATATCAGGTCTTAGCAGATCTTATTCTAGTTGGTTGATAAGGTTCATGTTCAATTACATTAAACTATGTCGAAATACAAAGGAAAAAAAGACCACAAACAGTTTGGAGAGGAGATTTGGAAGAGGCTTCTGTACTGTATTTTTAAATATTTGATAACATTTCATTTGGAAGTGGGTTTCCATTTGGTCCATGTGGCCTCACTGGGAACCACTTGATGAAAGTTTTAAGGGAGTAGAAATCTATTTTAATGAGGAGAGTAGTTCAGTAATTAGGGAGTTAGATGTTATTTTTTTGGGGAATGAGTTCCTCACCTTGAATGTATTTCAGGAGAAAGTCATTGACAGTTTGTGGGGAGAGAATAGGATAAGAACAGATTTGTATGTTGTGAAGGAGACTGAATTAGAGATGGTTGGATGGCATCACCAACTCAATGGACATGAGTTTGAGCAAATTCTGGGAGATGGTAAAGGACAGGGAAGCCTTGTGTATTGCAGTCCATGGGGTCACAAAGAGTCAGACACAACTTAGCAACTGAACAACACCAACAACAAATTCTTAACATTCTGAGAAATTGTGACTCCCTTCTTGATATTTAGTTGACCTTTGGTATGACTTCTTCTTGCCATTTTGAATAATAAATAAGAAAGGAGATCTGCAGTTTATAATGGATTAAGTGTTTCAGATGCTACATTACCCCACAAATACAATGGATCTTTGTATTTTTATTTATTATGTAATTGGTATTACTTCTAGAATTTGCTTTTACAGTTCACAGATCAAAAAGAATCTATGAAAACACAATGTTCATATTTTAAAGGATCATGGCATTATAGCAGCATGTCTGGGAACATAGTTCCTGGAATGTCTAAAATTTATATTGGGTTGTAAAACTGAAGTATGGGCCAAGGGTTAACAACCTTGAATTTTGCCCTTAAAATTAGTCTCAGAAAATCTACTTCATTATAAATACATTACTACTGAGTAGTGTCCTTCTGATTGATATGCCCAGAGCTACCTTTTCCAGCAGTCTTTTAAGCACCAGTCCTTCATTTTGGTTCTAAAAATGAAACAGGCTCCTCCTCCCTGGTTGGAACATCAATTTTTACCTGCCAGTACAGTTTGATGAGCTTGCTTATACCATGTTCGCTTCCTCCACAGAGCCAGAACATGTAGTCAGCAATCATGGCACTCCTAAGAACAAGGACAGATTAAAAAAAAATTTATAGGTAGGACAGAAGGAAAACTATAGCAGGCAGTATATATAAATACCAAAGAAGATCTTGTTTAAATTTGACTAGGCTAATATTAAGCAAAGCATAAAGCACATTTTAGAATGTAGAAAGTAGGTTTTTTTTTTTTTTTTGGTACTGAAATTAAATCTAGAAGAGAAGCAACATGCCGTTTGTCTTCTACATAGATTTTCTGTTTATATCCGTTCAGTTCAGTTCAGTCACTCAGTCGTGTCCGACTCTTTGCGACCCCATGAATCGCAGCATGCCAGGCCTCCTTGTCCATCACCAACTCCTGGAGTTCACCCAAACTCATGTCCATAGTGTAAGAATATTTAAAGAGAATGCTTTGTTTTGGTTACCTCTTAATAAACTTCAAAGCATTTATAGAGTAACAGTTATTTTATGGACTCTAGAACACCTTCAAATCTAGCATAACATATATAGCTGTCATACTGGTATTTAAGCATGTCTCAGACTTTACCTAAATTAGAGATTATTCAACTTGGGATTAACTAGTCATCTTAAAATTGAATGTAAAAAATTTCCAACTCAACAAATACTTTATATCAGAGAAATGCAAATCAAAACCACAATGAGGTACCATTTCACGCCAGTCAGAATGGCTGTGATCCAAAAGTCTACAAGCAATAAATGCTGGAGAGGATGTGGAGAAAAGGGAACCCTTTTACACTGTTGATGGGAATGCAAACTAGTCCAGCCACTATGGAGAACAGTGTGGAGATTCCTTAAAAAACTGGAAATAGAACTGCCTTATGACCCAGCAATCCCACTGCTGAGCATACACACTGAGGAAACCAGAATTGAAAGAGACACGTGTACCCCAATGTTCATTGCAGCACTGTTTATGATAGCCAGGACATGGAAGCAACCTAGATGTCCATCAGCAGATGAATGGATAAGAAAGCTGTGGTCCATATACACAATGGAGTATTACTCAGCCATTAAAAAGAATACATTTGAATCAGTTCTAATGAGGTGGATGAAACTGGAGCCTATTATTCACTGGAGTGAAGTAAGCCAGAAAGAAAAACACCAATACAGTATACTAACGCATATATATGGAATTTAGAAAGATGGTAATGACAACCCTGTATGTGAGACAGCAAAAGAGATACAGATGTATAGAACAGTCTTTTGGACTCTGTGTGTGGGGGTGTGGGGATGATTTGGGAGAATGGCATTAAAACATGTATAATATCATATAAGAAACGAATCGCCAGTCCAGGTTCAATGCAGGATACAGGAAACTTGGGGCTGGTGCACTGGGATGATTCAGAGGGATGGTATGGGGAGGGAGGTGGGAGGGGGGTTCAGGATGGGGAACACGTGTACACCCATGGCGGATGCATGTTGATGTATGGCAAAACCAATACAATATTGTAAAGTAAAATAATAATAATAATAAAATTAAAAACAACAACAAAAAATAAAACAGACTCTGGTAAATTAAAAAACAAAAACAAAAACAAATACTTCACTTTCCTGGCCATGGTGCTTCACTGAATTAGTTTTGGAATGTAGTGTGTATAACCACCACATTAGTCTTATTAAGCTGAGGGGATATTAAAAACTATTGTGCAGTGGATATTAATTCATTGCTTAGCACCCTTTGGAAAAACAGTTTACTTTTATGACTTTTCCTTTGCTAGGCTTCTCTATTTCTTTCCTCCAGAGATTCCAAATCCAATTAAACCTGACTGGAAGTAATTCCAAATTGTCACATTGGCCAATTAAACATATAATCTTGTGTGCCTAATCACTAGTACCAAAAGTTTATTTACTTAAGCAGACCTATCACTTGGTACCCTGAATGTTTTTCTTATCTTTGCCTACAGATATGTATTGTTTCTTGACATAATTGTAAATTGAATTAGAAATTTTCCTTCCCTAAATATATATATTGTTTAAGACAGAGCAGCTATAAACTTACTATGGTACTCTGTTGAAGAGTTAGAATGCTTAGATTTTCGCTCAGGACAGACAAAAAATTAGGACTCTAAAGATTAACAATGGGAAAAAGTACTACCATTTGAAGGATTATTCAGCTCAATATTTCTCTTTTCACACATGTGGTATTGAAATGAATCTATCCACTGACATTTCAAAATAAATGGCAATAATTTAAGAATAATTTTTAGAAACCTTTTTACATTTTTCAAAGCCCTGGTTTAATGATAAGATGAAATGAGCTAGGAGGTTTTCATAACACACAAACTGATAGAGGGTAGAAAACAAGTTATAAAAATTAGACTAGAGAGGGGCAAAGTAAATTTCAGATATTTGCATTTTGATAGAAATACTTGTCCCTGGAGGAGGGCATGGTAACCCACTCCAGTATTCTTGCCTGGAGAATCCCATGGACAGAGGAGCCTGGTGGGCTACAGTCCACAGAGTTGCAAAGAGTCGGACATGACTGAAATGACTTAGCACAGAAACACTTGTAAATTTTCTTCCTTTAATAACCAAAAAAGGAAATCTACTTGACATGTAGGTGCTTGTCACCTAATAGAAATCCATTTTATAAATTCTGAATTTAAAATATCAAGGCAAATGTAAAATCTTACTGCCGAGGGCAGTACGCTCTAGATTCATAGAAGTTGGGTCCTCAGAGGCGAAGACTTGATCTGCACTCTGATTCCTCCTTTTGTCAGCATGTGGATATGTAATACAGCTCAGACAAGCACTGCTTAATGAGGACACCAGCCATTAGTTAAACAAGGTATGGGAAACCTCTTTCTGTAAAGGTGTGAGTGCCTGCCAAGTCGCTTCAGTCATGTCTGACTCTTTGCGACCCCATGGACTATAGCCTACCAGACTCCTCTGTCCATGGGATTCTCTAGGCAAGAATATTGGAGTTGGTTGCCATGCCCTCCTTTAGAGGATCTTCCTGAACCAGAGATCGAACCCATGTCTCTTATGTCTCCTGTATCGGCAGGCAGGGTCTTTACCACTAGGGCCACCCAGGGAAGCCCCTTCTGTAAAAGGTCAAATAGTAAATATTTTAAGCTTTGTTGGCCCTAACTACTCACATTTGCCTTTTAGAAGCAGCTGTAAACAATAAATAAATAAGGACAACTTTCTGTGTTTCAGTAAGATTTTCTGGGCCAGATGTAACATCGTTTACCTAACTCTAAGATAAACAGAGTATTAAGCTGAGCAACAGGTGGCAAGCTAGATATAAGTGTCAATCAGTAGTCAGACACCAGCTTCTACACATTCTAGTCACAGGTCCCCTTAAATATTTCAGGACAACATACATATTGTACTAAAAATATTGAGCAGAGTTCAGGAAAGAAACTTCACAGTTTTGAGATATACAAGAACTGTAACAGTTAACCCTGGATCATAGACACAGGGGCTCAAGTTAAGTAAAATCTAAATGGATTGTTTCTATCATTTTAGTCATTTCTGTCCTTGGATTGGAACAATTGTGAGAGGAGAAGAGGTAGGTTACTACAGTGGGCTTCTCAGCTTTCCTGCATTTGTAAAGCTTTTGGTGAGTTGGTTTTGAGTTCATCATTGCAAAATTATGAGTTTTATTGTTTTTATTAATGTTTTCCAAAAGTTGCTTTTCTATTACAACGTGTGGTCAAATTTTACTACTTTCTTAAGTATGATTTTATGACACCTGGGGGCTCAAGTTCTTTTTCCAAGGGAATACATCTCCAAGTCTATATTGAAATTAAGTGAAGAATTAAGATTCATTGAAATTAGCTACCTGCCCTCAGTAAAGCACAATTATTACAATCATAAAAAGATAACAAACTATAGTTTCATAGAGGTCCATGTTTGCTGGGCTATTTTTCATAAGTGTAGTGTGTTTCTCCCAGTACGTGGCACAGAGCTGTGTTCATATGAGGAACACAATGGGGTTGCAGTTGCTCCAACCCCATTTTCTTCTCAGTGGAAACGGCAGTGATGGTTTTACCCTCCACCTTCCTTTGTCTGTTGCCCTATCGTGGCTGCCCTACAGCTTAGCCTTTATGAAACAGTGTAAAAATCAGTGGAAGAACATGAAAAGGGCATGGAAATAACATTATGCATGCAGTGCTTGTGAGACGAGATAGTGGTTTTCCATCATGTTGAACTTATAAAAGGCAAAGATAATTGATTAATTATCTACAAGGAGTCAAGTACCTGGCGGGATCCTGAGACTTGACTCTCATCATGAGTCAGAAGGAAATACTAACCCATCACTCTTTCTACATTCCTTCAGGGATCTTTTAGGCTTTTGTTTACCTTTAGACTAATATCCTAGATGCTAGTTGATTTGACTCAATGTTACTTCTAAATGTCTTCCTTTCATCATCTTTATTCTATTCAACTTACTTTGATTCATCTACTGAATGTTGTAGGTACACTGGAACTGTCAGATCACTTTAGCCAAACCTTTTTAATTGACAGTTGGTAGTTTAATATGTCTGTTTTGAGATTTACTAAGTGCTAAGCACCACAAGAAGCACTTTACATGCAGAATGTGAATCCGGCCCACCCACAATTCTGCTCCAGAGCCTGTCCTGTCTTGCCCACCCATGGAAATTGCTCCAGCAATTTTCTTGCTCTTTCTCTCATACCTTCCTGTTCTTTCTTTAAATTTCTCCTTTTCTTGGAGCTTTTCTACTAACACACAAAAGTGCTGTTCTTCCTACCACCTTAAAACAAAACAAGACACCCCCAAAACCTCTCTTGATTCACTTCCCTTCCATTTATCATCTTAATTCTTTCTCTTAAAAAAAAAAAAAAAAGTGAATGAAAGAACAAAAACGTCCCTCTGCAACTCACTTCAGCAAGGCTCTTATTCCTCCCACTTCACTGAAACTGCTCTTATTGATGCTGCTAATGGTCTCCACACTCTTAAATGCAGTGGCTTATTTCTCAGTCTTTAGTTTACACATACTCTCCAGTATAACTGATGCAACTGTTCTCTCCTCCAGTATCCTCTTCCCACTGGGTTTGCACAGCTCTGCTCTTTATGACTTCCCTCCTGTCTTCCTGGTTGCCCTTTTCAGTCTCCTTTGCTGGCGTCTCCTCATTTTCTTGGACTCCTAACCTTGGAGTTCCCAGGGCACAATGCTTGTACCCATTCTCTTTCTTTTTGTACTCAATCCCTTGGTGATCTCACCAGTTTCATGGTTTTAAACACTATCCATGGGTTGACGGCTCATTCATTTATACCCTGAGTTTAGTCCTCTTCTTGGATCTGCAGACTCTTATTAAAGCTGCCATCTCAACATCTCTGCTTGGATACCTAATCTTATCTCCATACCTGAGACCCTGATCTTCCTTTCTTCCTCTATCTCTAGCAGTCTTCTCCATCTATCTAATTTCTTAGGCAAAAATCTTAGTGTCATCACTGATTTCCCTCTTTGTCTCACATTCCATCCAAGATAAAATTCTGGTCAGGTTATCTTAAACCTATTTCAAATCCTGTCTCTTCTCACCACCTCCAGCACTACCATCTGGTCCATCATGTCTCCCCAGGATTATTGCAACAGACCCCACACTGGACTCCCTGCTTCTCCCTCCGTCTATTCTCAATACAGCAGCCAGAATGATCCCATTAAAATTAGTGCACCAGAGCAGGTCACTGCTGTGCTTAAAACTGCAAAGGCTTCCTATTCTCACTCAGAGTGAAAACCCGTCTTTAAAATGGAATTTGAGCCTCATGCCATCTGGTCACATATTACTTCTCTGATCTCATTTCCTAGTTGCTCCAAACTGTCCACCTGCTTTCCTCGAAAAGAACAGGTACACTGTTGCCTCTGGGATTTTGCACCTGACAGTCTCTGTCCTAGAATATTCTTTCCCTAGACACCCCTGACTCTTTTGCTCACCTTCTTCAGGTCTTTCTCAGGTGTTATTTTCTCAGTAAAGGATGACCCTGATACACTCTAACCCTATTCATACTCTTGCTTGTTTTTGCTTTTCCCACAGTACTCATCACCATTTCACACAGTGTTTGTTATTTTTCACTTTGGTAGTATTTATTACTGTCTTCTTCTACTGTGGGGTCAGCCAGCCAAGGCCTGTGGGTCAAATCTGGTCTGCCACTTGGGTTTGTTAATTAAGTTTTAATGCAACATAGCAATGCTCATCTATTTGTGCACTGTCTATGTTTTGTCTATGACTGCTTTTGTGCTATAGTAATGGCAACCCACTCCAGTGTTCTTGCCTGGAGAATCCCAGGGACAGGGGAGCCTGGTGGGCTTCCGTCTACGGGGTCGCACAGAGTCGGACATGACTGAAGCGACTTAGCAGCAGCAGCAGCAGAGTTGAATAATTATAACAGAGACTTTAGGTCCCCAAAGCCCCAGTATTTACTGTGTGGGTCATCACTGGAATGGAAGCTCCCTGAGGGTCAGAATTGTTGCCTATTTGATTCACTGTTCTGTCTGCACTGCCCAAGGAGTGCCTGGCATTGTTAATGAGGTGCTATATAGTGTGGTCCTCATACAATAAATATTTGTGGATTACATGACAAAACATTATTTATTTACTTCAACTAAAAAACTTAAACTCCTTATAAACTATGACACATAGTTTACTAGGATTGTAACACAAGCAGCCTGGCCCTAGGTCTACCTCACCATCCATATTTAACAGAAAGCTTTGTTAGTAGAGGTGACATGGGAATGAAGGGACAGACTGGGCTTTGGCGATTTCTCCAATGTATTAAATAGAATCCAATGCCACTTTTAGCTCATACGAGAGCTTAACAAATGCTAATGGATGCTGATGTATTTATTACATAAATGAAAGAAAAAAGGTACCAAGAAGCACAGTGGCTTAATGTGTTGCATTTAAATTTATTTTTAACATGATGTCTTGAAAAATGTGTTGATTATTACTGTTTTTTCTGCAAGTAAATCAACTATTCTTTTGATACTGTATTTGAATTCATTAAAAAATATTCTTTCTGAAGTCACGTTTACTTAATATATCTGTTAAATGTAAAAGGGTCAGAATCTGGCTTTCAAATAAATAGCATCTAAAATAAAAGATTTTTATGTCATGAATTCAGCTTATTGTAAATCAAATCCTATTTCTATCAAATAGCAAATACACAATAAAAGAATTTGACATGTTGTTATTTATAAGACAGATATCAGTGTTGTTTTCCAAATTAATATTGAAAAAGAATCATGAGGAATAAAGATATTCATGCCAGGTGACTTTACACATTGAATATCTCTAAACAGACTGTGCAGTTCTAAAAGTATGAGAATCTATTATTGACATTTTTCCAGGCCTATGTTCAGATTCAAAATTTATAGCATTTCTACTCAGTGTGGCCACATGGTGGTGTAAAACAATAAGATATGGGTAAACAAAAGAAAATCGCATCACACCATCCGCTGTGTGGTCTTGTTGGGCTGACACCTGGGACCTTGAAAAGTCATTCCGCTCAGCATCTTGCCTTTGGGCAGGATCACACTTAAACCTTTCAAATGAGACTGATGAGAATCTATTCTATATTAAAGACTTCCATGGAAGGACATTGCTCTGTTTTCCTCACTGATTCCAGTTTCACAGTCATAAATAGCATCTTCTGCAGTTTTATTCTGTGGGCTTCAGTTTTCTATCCAGTGGTGCTGCAACCCCAACTAGACTTTATCCTCTGTCTGTGTATCCTCACAATAGTTTATTAATCTTTTCTTCCCTAAGTTCAGCTCAGTTCAGTTCAGTCGCTCAGTCGTGTCTGACTCTTTGTGACCCCATGAATTGCAGCACGGCAGGCCTCCCTGTCCATCACCAACTCCTTAAGTTAATTAACTCCAATTTCTTTAATCTTTCTCTGTGGGTCCCCTTTGCTTGACATTAGTCAGTTTCATGGTTGTCTTTTTAACCTTTTTAAATTCTTACTCCTTTCCTTTCTTCTGCAACCAGAAAATGACCTCTCTCAAGAGTTTATAGATAATCTTTCAGAGTTTGTATGCAGCTATTCATTTGTGTAACTGGTTTAAGTACTTCTCAGATGTGTATCTATCAGATAATTTTCACTGCAGAATCCTTCTTTATTTTCATTGTATTTAACAGGTTGTTTCCTTCTTCCTATACTTAAGAAAGCTCAAGAGCATATGTATATACACACCATTAATTTTACATAAATTAATATGGATGCAAAGTACATATTCCTTCTGAATACAAATACATGCTAATACTAAAGAGATTATATTCTGATTGGGAGGAGGGCCAGACTAGCACATTCACTCAAGCTCATGCACACACACACACACACACGATGCGTCTTTTTGTAGGTTCATATATTTTCCACATGGCAGTTAGCCACAATGATGTTTAAAAATGTAACTGTAAATTATCTCAATAAAACCCAAACTCCTATGGTGGCCTGCCACTATTGTAATAGGCTGTCCTTTCTTTCCTCCTCAACACTTTTTCCATCAAGTGTGGCTTATTCAGTTGCTCAAAGCAAATAGGAAGTTTCCTACGTTGGAGCATTTGTGCATGTGGTTCCTCCTGCCTGGAATCTATTCCTTCAATTACTCATCTGGCTGCTCCTTGTCAAGATTTAGGCCTTTGGGCTTTAGCTTAAACATTGATAACCTCTCCAGTGAGGCCTACTCTGACCATTTTAACTAAATAAGTTCTGCCCTACCTCAATCAGAATCTTATCCTTTTCCCGTGTAAGTCTCACATTGTGTGATTTACTTGTTGATTTACTTGTGTATTACCTTCTTTCCCTAGACCTGTATTATCTGATATGGTAGCCACTAGACATATGTAGCTATTTATATTTAATATTTAAATGAATTAAAATTAAAATTTAAACTTTAGTTTCTCAGGTACACGAGGTACATTTTAAGTGCTCAGTAGCCACAAATAGCTAGTGGCTACTACAGTGAATGGCACAGAACATCCCCATCGACTCTGGACATGGCTCTGGACTAAGCCTCAGGAGGCACTGTTCTTGAGCCTCTTTCAACACCTGATAAGTAGTAGGTGCTTGTGGGGGATAATTTTAAGTGTCAACTTGACTGAGCTGTGGTGTACCCAGATATTTGATGAAATATTCTTCTAGGTGTGTCTGTAAGGGTGTTTTGGGATGAGATTAATATTAAATCCATAGACTGTGTAAAGCAGATTGCCCTCTCCAAAGCAGGTGTGGTTCATCCAACCTGTTGAAGACCTGAGTAGAAAAAAAAGGTTGAGTAAGGGAGAATTCACTTTGATTGTCTTTGAGTTGAGACAGGTCTTCTCCTACCTTTGGATTCAAACTTGGGTTGGAACTTATACCATTGGCTCTTTGGGTTCTGAGGTCTTTAAACTCAGACTGCAACTGCAGCCCTGGTGGCTCCCGAGTCTTCAGCTTGCTAGCTACAGATCACAGGACTCCTCGCTTCCCCCATAATCACATAAGCCAGTTCCATGTATGTTTATTTCCTACTGGTTCTGTTTCTCTGGAAAACCTAATGAATATGGTGCTCAGTAACTTAACGTCTGCTTTTGTTTGCACTTTGCCTTGGTCATCCCCTTTCCTACTCCACTTCCCCTAGTTCATCCGGAGGCTCAGCCCCTGCAGTGCTGCAGGTTCATGCATTTCAGTAGCTGATGGACACTGAATAAGTTAATTTTAGTCTTTGGATCTTTGTAACAAGCCTGCCACTGTGCCTAATTGCCTAATTCTAATAGCTGAAAGTTGTCCCTGAGACTAAGCTTCTACCTTTTGCAGACCAAACCTAGTTCAATGTGTTCCTAACTTGATTACAGATGTGGTTATTCTGGAGTTCTAGCCATACTTGCTCTTGCAAGATTGTCCAGTAATGGATGAGAGTTTTCCTTGAAGCTCACTATCTGCCTGCTAGCCAGGAATTTTAAATATTGCCTGTCTCTAGATTATCAATTGATAACCACCACACACTACAACAATAATAGTACTGTTATTTGTAACAGCAACTGATATTTCTTGAATGCCTACCATGTACTGGTTGGCAAAAAATTTCATTAGGGTTTTTCCGTAACATAAAAAACCCAATCGAACTTTTTGGCCAGCAAAATATGCAGTAATTACTTTTCCATTTCATGTAATTCTTACATTCAAGCTATGAAAGGAGGAAACCGAGGTTCCTCAAATTGAGGATATTAGTTTTCCAAAAGTGGTGAAAAGATCAGCATTAAACAAAATGCATTTGACATCAAAATTTGGCCTCTTCACTGTGGTTCTGTACTCTTTATTAATAATACTATTTATTAGTATGTAAAACCATTCTTTTCTTTTGTGCCTTTTACAAGACTTTATTAACTTTTGTTGGAATTCCTTGGTGCTAATTTCTCACCAAACTGTTGCCTACTCTCTAAAGACTCTACTGCTGTGGTTGATGAAACAGTGAGGGTAGTTACTATTACCTATTGGTGTCTGGTCCTCCTCCCCTGTCCCTATGTCCTGCTTGTCTCTCCAGCAGACATGCTTTCTCCTTGGTTCTGGCTTGTTAGTCTGACACAGCCAACTTTTCCTTTCCTGGCCATTTCAAGAAATGTATTATTACTCCTATAGAAAAATATATGTCTAGTTGAAGAGGTCTAAATGAATAAACTCATTTCAGATTATATATATAAGCTTGCTTTTATTTTTGATGATTAATTTTTCTATGTGAAACCCCCAAATAGGGTTATCAACATTCAGTAAATGCTTATTACAATAAGATTTAGAGTCATGGCAACATTCAAAAGTATAAGGACATGATGCTGACCTCTGTGAGCTGCCAATTTGAGTATCGATATAACAGCCATATTTGAAAAGAGTAATCAAAATATGAGGCAGTTTTATAGCTGTAAAGAACTATGCAAATGTTAAGTACATAATGTTAACTAAGAAGTGCAGAGCATAAGTGCTATAGAATTTTAAAAGGGGAAATGATTACTTTTGGCTGTGATGGAGTGATTCAGTGCTAAGACCTGAAGAATGGCTATCATTATTTTTAAGTGGTGATGAAGAAAAGGGAGCTTTTTTCCCCGCTTTGGCCCTTATATTACATACAAGGGCATTGAAGGTGGAAAGTATTGATGCAGAATCTAAGGAGAGGCAGAAGGTTTGTGTAAAAGAAGAGAGGGCCAGAAAATTATGTCGAGGACAGATTATAGTATTCTTGGATTCCAAGCAGATGAGTTTGGACTTTTTCCTGCAGAAGTTAGGGAACAACTGAAGGATTATTGGCAGGAAATATGGATGTGGGATCTTACCCAGTCAAGATCTCTTGTGCTTAGCAGGAACAGTGACAGCCTCCAGACATACAGGGGTGCCTCTACTTTGCTTGTTAGATATGAGTTTATGTGGAACCGAGGTCCTGTTAGAGCCATATGGATTTGTAGCACATGCTTTTATCATACTCTAGTGTGTATACTTTGTGAATTCATTCATTCCACAAAAATGGAGATTCTGAGATGAAGAAGCTAATGCCTATCATCAAGGTCTAGTGGGGAGGCAAACATGCATGAAGATAATTCTATCTCAACAAGTAAAGTGGGATAGTTGATATATGCACATGCAGCTGAGATGGTTGGTGTACTCAGGGAAAGAGGCCTACAGAAGATGAGAACCTGGTCCAACCTAAAATGTTGAGCAGGTATTAGTCAAGAAAAGCGAGAATAAGACTGAGAAGGGCATTCAGGGCAGAGGGTACAGTTGGAACATAGATGCAGAGCTTGGAAGTAGAAGGAAGAGTGGGAAACCCCATTAGGACCTTCTTGCCAAGTTTAGAGCAGGTAAGGAAAGCAGGGAGAAGGCATGAAGGAGCTTGAGTTTTATCCTACAGGTTTTAAGGTACTAAATGGCATGGGACGTTCTGTGGTTTACAGAGAGAACCTTGGCAACTGTTTTTAAAATTAAAAAGAAAAATTTTTTGGACCACACTGTGAGGCACGTGGGATCTTAGTTCCCCAACCAGGGATCGAACAAAACCTGTGCCCCTGAAGTGGAAATGTGGAGCCTTAACCACTGGACCACCAGGGAAGCTGCCTTTGGCAGCTCTTTAGAGGATGCATTTGAAGGTGGGAAGCTTGCAAGTGGGAGGTCATTGTTGGAATTCTCCTGAGAGATAATGGATGAGCTTAAACTAGGCAGTGACTATAGTCTAACACAAAATTAGACTTTGGCACCATTCCTAAGGACAAAATCAAAAGACAAAGGCATATATGAAAGCGTTTGAATCTTTAAATATGGTCATATTCCAGGTCCTGGGGTGACCCAGTATCAGACACTAGGGATGTTTAAAAACATTACCTTCTACTCTTGTGAGGAGATGTTTCCTGTTATTAAGATGTTTCCTACTATTCTTCTGAGAAAAGAAAAACCTAAAAGTGAATGTTTTCCTTTTCTAGATGAATGAACTAATATCTGAGTCTCAAGGAAATCATAAATAATAATACTGTAACAGGTTTAGCCTGAAACCAACAGGGTCGCACAGAGTCGGACACGACTGAAGTGATGTAGCAGCAGCAGCAGCAGCAGCAGCAGTATACCTCTAGAGTAGAGACTGACTAGTGTCACAGTTCAGTTCAGTCCAGTCGCTCAGTCATGTCTGACTCTTTGTGACCCCATGAACCGCAGCACGCCAAGCCTCCCTGTCCATCACCATCTCCCAGAGTCCACCCAAACCCATGTCCATTGTGTCGGTGATGCCATCCAACCATCTCATCCTCTGTCATCCCCTTCTCCTCCTGCCCTCAATCTTTCCCAGCATCAGGGTCTTTTCAAATGAGTCAGCTCTCCACATCAGGTGGCCAAAGTACTGGAGTTTCAGCTTCAACATCAGTCCTTCTAATGAATACCCAGGACTGGTCTCCTTTAGCATGGACTGGTTGGATCTCCTTGCAGTCGAAGGGACTCTCAGAGTCTTCTCCAACACCACAGTTCAAAAGCATCAATTCTTCGGCGCTCAGCTTTCTTTATAGTCCAACTCTCACATCCATACATGACCACTGGAAAAACCATAGCCTTGACTAGACGGACCTTTGTTGGCAAAGTAATATCTCTGCTTTTTAATATGCTGTCTAGGTTGGTCATAACTTTCCTTCCAAGGAGCAAGCATCTTTTAATTTCATGGCTGCAATCACCATCTGTAGTGATTTTGGAGCCCAGAAAAATAAAGTCAGCCACTGTTTCCATGGTTTCCCCATCTATTTGCCATGAAGTGATGGGACCAGATGCCATGATCTTAGTTTTCTGAATGTTAAGCTTTAAGCCAACTTTTTCAGTCTCCTCTCTCACTTTCCTCAAGAGGCTCTTTAGTTCTTCTTCACTTTCTTCCATAAGGGTGGTGTCATCTGCATATCTGAGGTTATTGATATTTCTCCCCTCAATCTTGATTCCAGCTTGTGCTTCCTCCAGCCCAGCATTTCTCATGATGTACTCTGCATATGTCACAGAGCAGCATCAAATTAAATAATTTACTGCCCTGACTATCTGAAGAGTGTTTATAGAGCCTGATAAACCCGAGAAGCGTGCTTAGTTGGTACTTATTGTTGAAGATTTCCTTTTGACGTATTCCTCTGGGTATGCTCCTGCCTGTGATCTGGTCTGCTCCCCACCCACTGCTCTCCCATGACCAAGAATTGAGTCCCTGTCCTTGGAACATTCACCAGCAGAGGGCACCCTCTCCTTTCTGTATGTGTAAAAATCCAGAACATCTTTTTCTCTAATCTAGAACAGGATCATAAAGTTTTATCCAGCTTCTTGTGGAAAGATTACGGGAAAAAAAAAACCCAAAGAATGTCATCTTAGGTCTTTCTGAAAAGGGACAAAATATCTACAGGAGAGTCTGGCTGTACAAAAACAGACAATTCTGAGTCTAATTTTGCTTTCAATAGTTCACGCCAGCAGTTTCTAGAGCTAATATAAAATGTAAAGCAGTTGGAAAGAAGAGGATACAGAGGAGAAAATAAATTCATTCGCAGCAGAACAGCTTACAGCAAAAGTAGCCAGAACTGTCTGGTAAAACTCTTTAAGAGTCAGGGGAAAGTCTTACAGCTTGCCATGCTATCTCTTAATCTCTCTTTGGGTAGGAAAAAAGAAATCCCAGATATACAGAGATTATACAGCCTGATAAACCATCTTCATATTTATTGTACTGTGTCACTGAACCACACGTCACAAACTCAGCTACACATTTCTCAAGTGCCTGGTACCTACAGGGCAAGAGCGGGAGAGTAAGATAAAGAGTGATTTGCTGACATAGGCAAGCTCCAATATGGTAAGCTGGTTCTTTGGAGCTTGGAATCAATTTTCCAATAGGACCAAAACATACACACACTCTGGTGAAAAATTATTTTTTTTAATTTTTAAAAATTGGGCCATAGTGGCTTTATGATGTGTCAGTTTTTGCTCTAAGTGAAGTGAATCAGCTATACATATACATGTATCCCTTCCCTCTTGGACCTCCCTCTCACTCAGCCTCCATCTCACCCCTCTGGTGTGAGCACTACACCGGGCTTCCTGCAATATCACAAGTTCGCACTAGCTAGCCATTTTATACATAGAGTGTATATATGTAGATCCCAATCTCCCAATTAATCCCTCCCCCTCCCACCCCATGTCCACATGCCCATTCTCTACACCTATATCTCTACTCCTAACCTGCAAAAAGGCTCATCCGTACCATTTTTCTAGATTCTACATATATGTGTTAATATGCCGTAATTGTTTTCTCTTTCTGACTTACTTGACTCTGCATGACAGCCTCTAGGTCCATCCATCTCTACAAATGATCCAACTTCATTCCTTTTTATGGCTGAGTAGTATTCCATTGTATACATGAATGTGGTGAGGTTTTGAAGGTAGCTTACAGATTGCCATCTAAACTACAGTTTACTGAAATAATAGGCATTTCTACAGTTTTGTAATATTTTACTAATAAAATGAAACCAACTAAGAGAATAAAGATAATTAATACTCCTGAATGTTTAACTGAGTAGAAGCAGGTCCCGCATTCAGTGGTTCTCAACAGTGGTTACTCCTGTCAGTTTTTGGCAGTTGCGTCTCACGTTGTCTGGGACTGTCGTGTGCATTGCTAGTTCAGCAGCTCTGGGAACCCCATTCTACATGCAGTAGTGCTTGCCAGTTACTTTGACAACCCAGACACCCTCATTCACTTCCCACAAAAGGGAGAGGGGCTGGGAACTGCTCAGAGATGCTTGTGAAGAATCAGAGGCACTTTTAAGGTTGATGGAAAAGGCTTTCAATTCTTTTAGGTTGTCTTTTACTTAACATTTCACAGTTGAGACTACATTATCAAGAACATTTTTTTTTCTTACTGGTATTGAGCAGGATAATTTTTTGGCTCAAAAATGAAAAAGAAAATATGAGCCAAAAGAAAACTGCTCATTGCTGGAAGAGTATTGTATGTCTTGGAAAAGGACCCCTGGGGTGTAATAACCTAAGCACCTATAGTGAGAGAGAAAAGGATAGGGGAAATGTTGTTTGTGTGGTCCTGTGTGAAGGCTGGACCAGGCCACAGGCTCGTGCCTCTTACTGTTGTAGAACATGCTTGACCTCGGGCAAATCACTCAAACCAAGTCTTCTTAAAATTCTATGGTCCATTTCCAGAATGAAGATTTTAATAATACCTATATTCTGGAAGGGCATGTGTATTTGTAAAAGGAATAATATATGTAAAATTATTTGAAATCTATGAAATGAAACCTACACACTTTAAGGTGATACCATTGTTATTTATATTAGTGTTGTCAACCAGAAGGTGAGCGTGGTGATGGTGAAGGTTGCAAGTTGAATCGAATGATCCCAACTCAGGCAAGCTTGTTTCCTGTACTGACAGGCCAGGATTGGTGTGAAAAGTGAGAATGAGTCAAATGTAGAGCTGGGAGAGAAATAGCTTATACCTGCGGAACATCTTTATGTTAATATAGTCAAAAGTGTTACGTGGGACACTTTTGACCCAAGGAGAACAGATCTTTAAAACAATTTTATGTGTAGCATTCTCCATTTAATCTGAGTAGAAGAACTAAATAAAACACCACTATCAACAACAAAACTTATTTGTGCTAATCTCACCAAGATACAGTAAAGAACCTGTTCTTCAAGTGTTAACAGCTCACTAGTGGAAGACTGATGCACTCTTCCAAGGATAGCAGAAGGCTGTACAAGTAACATATAAGCATTTGATGATTTTCATGCATGATATGTATTCAGGGTAGATATTAAGCAAAATTATGATGTGTTCAGATATGCTTTCTGCACTTTTCTAGACCCCTTTAAATAGTCCATGCCTCTCTCTTCTTTCTTTTCACTATATGCTGTGGGTATTTTGGTCACCAACCCCGCTCCCTGACAGTGAAAACCCACTTTCCCCTGGCCTCAGGTCTGTACTATAGCATTCAGTTTCTGCCTTTCTCAGTACCTTTCTTCATTTAAACACATAATTTTTTCAAGGCAACAGTACATCTAGTGATAAACAGATAATTTATGAGGCATGAAAAAAATCTACCCCTAAAATGTTTCCCTCAATGACTTAAAGGACCCAAAATGACATATTAGTAACTTCTCTAGGTTGCAGTTTTAAATGGTATTGTACATTTGTGTCTTTTCTGAAGATGAAGGCATTATCATTCATTAATAACTTTGAAGAAATTATTTTCATTAGGTTAAGAGAGGCAATACAGTACAGGGATTGAGAACAAAGATAAAGGAGCTAGACTGCCTTTGCTTGAATCTCAACTCTGCCATCTGTTCTCTGTATGACTTTGAACAAGGTGACTTAGCCTCTTTGTGCCTCAGTTTCCTCATGTTACCATGCATATATTAATAGTTGCCAACCTCACAAGATTGTCAGGAGGATTACATAATTTATTACATGTGACGCACATCAAGCAGTGCCTGATATGCACTCAATTTGCAGATTATTATTCTGCCCAGGCACTAACACTGGTATTTAGGAAAATAAAATAGCCATTGCTTTCTTCACTGAAGAGCTTATACCCACACAGGCTTATTGAGACTGCTTCAAAAGTGTATTAATTTTCTATTATTATTAAAGTTTTTTCCTGTACTTGAAAAACTTAGAGAACCTTATAACTAATATAGGTAGTATAGTTATGTGAGCTTAAAGTGAGAATGCCACTCTCCTCTTGAAGCCTGCTTTAACCCTTATTGCATTCAAATATTCTTGTCTTCCAGCCTGTCATTAGACTTTGCTTCTCTTAGAGCTCTTTAACTCTCTCTTGTGAACTAGCTATTGGCATTCTTCAAAGGTATGTCTGGTACAGTACAATTTTGTGGAGGGCAGAGATCACATCTCATTCATCATTATGAATTCACCAAAGACTTGCTATGTGATTATTAGATGAATGGACTGAGATATCCACAAGGACAGAGACTTCTGAAAGCTTGCTCTTTGCTGTATCTCTAAGCATCTAAAACAGCGACTGGCACATAGTACGTGATCAATGAATATTTGCTAATGATTTTGTTAAATGAAGGGAGGCACAGACATGCTGTTGAAGTACAAATGGGATTCTACATGTGAAACCAAATTTTCCACTGAATTATATTAAATAGTTCGAGATCTATTCCTTCAAAACAAAATGTGCGTTGGGGAAGCCAACAATGGCACATATACTAGGATATTTGCTTGCTCCTTTGGATGTTCCTCTGCAGGTAGAGGAGGATAGAAATAGTTGTTATCTGTAAGCTCTGTTCTCCTGTCTGTAGGCCTAGCTATTGCCTCATTTGTCCACTCATTCATTCAAACAAAAGCTATTGAGAGCTTGATCTGTGAAAGGCACTGTGGTCGGTGATGGGTGGCATGAGGCAGGAAGTATACATGAAGATGCTGATCACAGAGTTTATGTCTGGGTAGCTGGAAAAGTTTGAAAAATCCTGGCCAAAACATGTATGACTAGCAACCACAGATACATAACAACTAGGCTATTCAAAAGAGAAATAATAGAAGGAAGAGAATAGAGAAGGAAAACAAAGTGGTCTCCACCCCTTCTAGGTCTCTTGTCCTTCATCCTCCTCTACACTTTAGGCTGCCTTGATGAATAAACATCTTGGAAGCAATATGCTTGCTCAAGAGGAAACCTCAACAGTGGTCAGCCCTGTGATGCCCACATTCTTGACTCCATGCTTAGGGTGACTGTACACCTAGATTTTTCTAAGACAGTCCTAGTCTATGCCTGTTGTTCTACGGTAATTAATAGGGCCCCTTTAACTATTAAAATTTTCATAATTTAGAGGATAAATGATAAGGTCTCCCATTCTCTCAAGTGAAATGTTTTAGAGCATGAATGCATTACTGCATGCCACTCTCCATGGTTAAATATACCTGTTTAATACTCTGTAGAGAGGAGAAGGAAATGGCAACCCACTCCAGTGTTCTTGCCTGGAGAGTCCCAGGGATAGGGGAGCCTGGTGGGCTGCCGTCCATGGGGTCGCACAGAGTCGGACACGACTGAAGCGACTTAGCAGCAGCAGCAGCAGCAGAGAGAATTGTTTACCTTATCCCTAGCAGAATTGTAAGCCCTTCAAGGAAAAGAATCTCATTTTCAACTTGTTCTATTCTTTCTTTCGGGTATAGCTGATTACATAGTAGCCTGCAATAGATTCTTACTAAATTTTAACTTTTCCCTTAACTTAGGATTCTATGGAAAAATGCATGTACATGCATTTTTTCCTATTAGATGTATATTTGCTTAGAGCTATATGTATTTATCTTCAGATAACTTTCTGTATGACTTCTTTATAGAATTTATTAGGAGATATAATCCATAGAAACTTTGACTTATGCAAAATTATGCTTTCCAAATGCTCATTTCATAGCTTTTAATTTGTACAGTGGAATCAGAAAGGCTGACAAATAAACATTGAGGTGTATTTTTCACTACTTTGCAAATTATCCAACACACACAAACATCTATAGTA
Organism: Bos indicus; assembly: GCF_029378745.1. Classification (NCBI taxonomy): domain Eukaryota; kingdom Metazoa; phylum Chordata; class Mammalia; order Artiodactyla; family Bovidae; genus Bos; species Bos indicus. Next base: position 94,875,215 of record NC_091760.1, on the reverse strand, counting down.
ACATAAAGTAAAATTTCTATCAATGTTTCCTTAGATAGAAAACACAGGCAAGGATGAAGGAAAAAGAGAGAGAGATTCCAGGAATGGCGAATAATACAAGGAAAGCAAAAGAGTTGGGAATTAAAATGATATGCATGTTGAAAGCAAACAACTGTTTCTTTATTGAGTACTGGTGTACGTGTCATTTACAAGTAGTATTTGTATTATTAAGCTTTGCGGGGTAGAATACATGGAAAGTTAGTTAAGTCGCTCAGTCGTGTCCGACTATTAGCGACCCCATGGACTACAGCCCACCGGGCCCTCTGTCCATGGGATTTTCCAGGCACAAGTACTGGAGTGGGGTGCCATTGCCTTCTCCGTTAACAGCGGCAAGGCATATTATATTTACATGGAGCTGGTATACTTGGTGACAGCCTTAGTGCCCTCGGACATGGCGTGCTTGGCCAGCTCCCCAGGTAGCAGCAAGCACACGGCGGATGGAAGACTTTATTTATTTATTTATTTTTAGTCTAGGTTCTAGCACTGTGAATGTTGAGTTTTCAAAGTAATCACCCTGACACTTGTAGGAGAAGTTCTGCACCCTTGAACTGGTTCATGGTATTGATTTGAGGAAACACTGACATTTCTTTGGAGGCATAGTATACTATCCATTTGTTCTTTTTGGATGTTTGCATGACAGGGGTTTAACAGAGGCAGAGACAATGCTCTCTTTTTTATTCTAAACCACATGTTGCATGATATTTATCTTATTTTTTAAGTTATGTTTTTAGTTTTGCAAATGTGCCCATGGGCATTAAGTAACAGTAGCATATTTATAAATTAAAATATAAATAAATAATTTCAGAAAGCAATAAAAGCTGGTAAGTATATTTTCATGTAAGTTGTTTTTAAGGAAAGAAACAGTTTCATAGCCATGGAGAAACAAATCATACCAGTTCACAGAAGAACAGAATGCAGCAAAACATCTTAAAATTCTAAATTTCATGAAAAACTAAAGAGGATAAATGTATGCCTTGAACGAAGGTGTGCTCTAGGCAGTGTCTAGGTTGGCAGGGAGGAGAGAGGGCTCTGGTGGTTCTACAAGAACCATAGTTTCTAATATTCATAGTGATTGAAGCAGAAACCCTGCTCTGTATTGCACTCATATAATCTACTTGGTTCTGGGTAGAAGAGAATAACTAGTAAGCCTGTTAATGAACTTCTGAGCTGCTACTACACATGTGCCATGTCGCTTCAGTCGTGCCCAACTCTTTGAGACCCCATGAACTGTAGCCTGCCAGGCTCCTCTGTCCACTGGATTTTCTAGGCAAGAATACTAGAGTGGGTTGCCATGCCCTCAACCAGGAGACCTTCCAGACTGAGGGACCAAACTGGTGTCTCTTACATCTCCTGCATTGGCAGGTGGGTTCTTTACCAGTAGCGCCACCTGCTAAACCACACTTTGCATGGTAAAGGAAAGGAAGCCCCTGGGGATGATCAAAAGGTGAGATGTAGGAAGTCTTAAGGCCCTGTACAAATGGGTTCCATTTCAGCTCTTCCTATTTCAAGAAAGGACTCTACTCATCAAAGCGTTTGGGCTTGCATCCCTGAAGAGACAGTGCAGTCATTTGTGCAGGAGAGGCAGGGATCTAGTCATGGTCAGGACTTTGCAGAATTTATTTAAGGAAAGCAAAATCTTTCACAGAAATCAACTGTTAAAGAGATCCACGACTCAAAAATACTCTTGTGAGCAATTACAATTAGAACACAACAAACCTAGGAAAAGAGTGTTTTGGGATCCCTAAGGAAGTATTCTTATACCTATATGTGAAATGCCAGGCTGGATGAAGCACTGAAGCACAAGCTGGAATCAAGATTGCTGGGAGAAATATCAATAACCTTAGATATACAGATGACACCACCCTTATGGCAGAAAGTGAAGAACTAAAGAGCCTCTTGATAAAAGTGGAAGAGGAGAGTGAAAAAGCTGGCTTAAAACTCAACATTCAAAAAACTAAGATCATAGCATCCGGTCCCAGCACTTCATGGGAAATAGATGGGGAAACAATGGCAACAGTGACAGACTTTATTTTCTTGGGCTCCAAAATCACTGCAGATGGTGTCTTCAGCCATGATATTAAAAGATGCTTGCTCCTTGGAAGAAAAGCTATGACCAACCTAGACAGCATAGTAAAAAGCAGAGACATTACTTTGCCAACAAAGATCCATCTAGTCAAAGCTATGGTTTTCCAGTAGTCATAAGAATTGGACACAACAGTGACTGAACTGACTAAAGAGGTATTCACATTATGCCAGCAGAGAGAGTTCCTTTAACTCCTGGGGTTGGAACTTGTTCCCAGTTCCTTGTTGAGGAGTCCAGAGACTCAAGACTGATATGAAAGCAAGTAATAGCAAGGTCACATTATGCATGCATTTAACCTAGTTGGATTTCAAAATATTGATCAAAAGATAAAACAGAAGATGGAGATTTAAATAGTGCCCAGTGTGAGCTTGCCATTTTACTTAATAAGCTTAAGCCTACAGGCAGTGAAAGGAGTCTGTCGATTCAGCACACTTTCAAATCATTGAAAGTTTGAAACCTATTTTAGAAATGTGAGAAAGATTTAAGGGTTTCCTTGATCAATGGCAAAGAAATCAAACATCTGCCAGGCAACTGGGCTATACTCCAGGCCTTACAGGAAAAATTTAGATAAAAGCTAAGGAAGAGTAAGATGGACTCATAAAGTCATCTATGGAAGATGATGGAATGATGAGGATGAACAAGAAGGGCCAAAAAATACAATCTTCATTAATTTGTTGAAGTATTCCAAGCAGAGATATCCTTGAGAGATGATTTCTGAATATATTATCTCTTTGGGATTATATACTGAACATTATAATAAACATTACATTTTTTGAGCATATTTGTATATATGTTATATATGCAAAACCATGATGATAGTGGACAATACACATAGACTTTAAAAAAATATTTATTTTAAATTTATGATTGCTTTACAATAATGATTTGATTTCTGTCATACATCAACATAAATTAACCATAGGTATACATATGTCCCCTCCCTCTTGAATCTCCCTCCCACATCTTGCCCATTGCCACCCCTCTAGGTTATTACAGAGCCCCAGTTTGAGTTCCCTGAGTCATACAGCAAATTCCCCTTGGCTATCTATTCACATATGTTAGTGTATATGCTTCCATTTTACTCTCTCTATTCATCTCACCCTCTCCTTCTTCTCCCCCACCCTTGTTCATTTGTCTCTTCTCTATGTCTGTATCTCCACTACTGCTCTGTGAAGAGGGTCATCAGTACCATCCTTCTAGATTCCATATATATGTGTTAATATACAATATTTGTTTTTCTCTTTCTGACTTACTTCACTCAATATAATAGGCTCTAGGTTCATCCACCTCATTAGAACTGACTCAAATGCATTCCTTTTTATGGCTGAGTAGTATTCCATGGTATATATGTACCACAGCTTCTTTATCCATTCATCTGTCAATAATCTAGGTTGCTTCTGTGTCTTAGCTATTGTAAATAGTGCTGCAGTGAACACTGAGGTAAATGTGGCTTTTAAAGTTTCAGTTTCTTCAGGGTATATGCCTAGAAGTGAAATTGCTGGGTTGTATGGTGGTTTTATTCCTACTATTTTAAGCAATCTCTATACTGTCTTCCATAGTGACTGTATCAGTTTTCATTCCTACCAGCAAGGCAGAAGGATTCCCTTTTCTCCACACCCTCTCCAGCACTTGTTGTTTGTGGATTTTTGATTATAGACATTCTGTCTGGTATTAGGTGATATCTCATTGTAGTTTTGATTTGCATTTCTCTAATAATGGGTGATACACATAGGCTTTTAAGGATATTTGACTTTGCCTCTTTTTTCTTTTTTTTGGTCTTAGATAATGACTTTAAAAACTCACCTCTTCATATCATTCTTCCATTGTATCCTTTTTCTGGAGTGCATGTGAGTCAGTTCACAAGAATCCCAAGTAAGTTGTGGGAGAGAGAAAGTCTTAGGCAGGTGGGTATATAAGCCAGTATACTGAGTTGCTACTATTGTTATGATTTGATTTGTGTTCAAAGGTTGATAAGGCTTGGGGAAACTCAAGAAATGTAAGAGGGTAGAGTAAAAACCATAAAGTTTTCATTAGAGAGTCTGGGTCAAATATTTCCCAGTAAATTATTTCGTTGCATTTTATAAAATTTTGGAAGATGGTGCCTCTCTTTTATTCTGTATTTTTATATATAGACATCTGGTCTAAGGGGATCTTACATACTTTACTATTAGGTTCAAGGTGTGGACACCTAAATTTTGCTGATCTAAGTAAGAAACCCTCTTTGGAAGAATTTGTTCTTTGTAATCTGATTAAAATGTCAGCTGTTACAGTATGAATTTAGCAGTAATACCATGTTTTAATTTCAGAGCATTCTATTTGTGATTTGCTATGTACTTTCACGTGCATTCTAATTTCAGTTTCCCAAGTATTTACATTGCGACTAATGTGATGAGTCATGAGGATGGGTAAAGAAGGTGCAAAAGGTGAACTGGTCAGTTCTCCATCTTCAAGAAGCCCATGATCATTTAAGATGAACTGACATTTACGGAAATAGTTATGACAAAGACTATGCATTAGTGACAAATAGATTCAAGGGATTAGATCTGAGAGAGTGCCTGAGAACTATGGACAGAGGTTCCTGACATTGCACAGGAGGCAGTGATCAAGATCATCTGCAGGAAAAAGAATGCAAAAAGGCAAAATGGTTGTCTGAGGAGGCCTTACAAATGACCGAGAAAAGAAGAGAAGTGAAAGGCAAAGGAGAAAAGGAAAGATATATCCATTTGAATGCAGAGTTCCAAAGAATAGCAAGGAGGGATAAGAAAGCCTCCCTCAGTGATCAATGCAAAGAAATAGAGGAAAACAATAGAATGGGAAAGACTAGAGATCTCTTCAAGAAAATTAAAGATACCAAGGGAACATTTCATGCAAAGATGGGCACAAAAGGACAGAAATGGAATGGACCTAACAGAAGCAGAAGATATTAAGAAGAGGTGGCAAGAATACACAGAAGAACTGTACAAAAAAGAGCTTCACGACCCAGATAATCATGATGGTATGATCACTCACCTAGAGCCAGACATCCTTGAATGAGAAGTTAAGTGGGCCTTAGGAAGCATCACTATGAATAAAGCTGGTGGAGGTGATGGAATTCCAGTTGAGCTATTTCAAATCCTAAAAGATGATGTTATGAAATTGCTTCACTCAATATGCCAGCAAATTTGGAAAACTCAACAGTGGCCACAGGACTGGAAAAGGTCTGTTTTCATTCCAGTCCCAAAGAAAGGCAATGCCAAGAATGTTCAAACTACCACACAATTGCACACATCTCACATGCTAACAAAGTAATGTTCAAAATCCTCAAAACCAAGCCAGGCTTCAACAGTACATGAAATGTGAACTTCCAGATGTTCTAGCTGGATTTAGAAAAGGCAGAGGAACCAGAGATCAAATTGTCAACATCCATTGGATCATAAGAAAAGCAAGAGAATTCCAGAAAAACATCTACTTCTGCTTCATTGACTATGCAAAGCCTTTGATTGTGTGGATTACAACAAACTGTGGAAAATTCTTAAAGAGATGGGAATACCAGACCACCTGATCTGCCTCTTGAGAAACCTATATGCAGGTCAGGAAGCAACAGTTAGAACTGGACATGGAACAACAGATTGGTTCCAAATTGGGAAAGGAGTATGTCAAGGCTGTGTATTGTCACTCTGCTTATTTTACTTATATGTAGGGTACATCATGTGAAATGCTGGTCTGGATGAAGTACAAACTGGAATTAAGATTGCCAGGAGAAATATCATTAACCTCAGATATGCAGATGACACCACCCTTATGGCAGAAAGTGAAGAACTAAAGAGCTTCTTGATGAAAGTGAAAGAGGAGAGTGAAAATGTTGGCTTAAAGCTCAACATTCAGAAAACTGTGATCATGGCATCGGGTCCCATCACTTCATGACAAATAGATGGGGAAACAATGGAAACACTGATAGACTTTATTTTCTCGGGCTCCAAAATTACTGCAGATCGTGACTGCAGCCATGAAATTAAAAGACGGTTGCTCCTTGGAAGAAAAGCTATGACCAACCTAGACAGAATGTTAAAAAGCAGAGACATTACTTTGCCAACAAAGGTCCATCTAGTCAAAGCTATGGTTTTTCTAGTAGTCATGTACAGATGTGAGAGAAGGAGTATAAAGAAAGCTTGTGCCAAATAACTGATGCTTTTGAACTGTAGTGTTGGAGAAGACTCTTGAGATCCCTTGGACTGCAAGGAAATCCAACCAGTCAATCCTAAAGGAAATCAGTCCTGAATATTCATTGGAAGGACTGATGCTAAAGCTGAAGCTCCAATATTTTGGCCACCTGATGTGAAGAACTGACTCATTGGAAAAGACCCTGATGCTGGGAAAGATTGAAGGTGAGAGGAGAAAGGGATGACAGAGGATGAGATGGCTGGATGGCATCACTGACTCGATGGACGTGAGTTTGAGTAAGCTTCAGAAGTTGGTGATGGACAGGGAAGCCTGGCGTGCTGCAGTCCATGGGGTCACAAAGAGTTAGACACAACTGAGTGACTGAACTGAACTGATGCACTAGTAGCTATAAAGACAAGGCACAAAAATAGTACAGAAAAATAATTAATCCTATTTGGAGAAAATGGTATCAAAGAAACCTTCCCAGGGAGTTGGACCCAATGAAGGCTTCAGAGGTTACCAGAGAGAAAAACCATTCTGAGATGGAGTATACAAATATGCATATGAATGAAATAGCATAGTGTTCTTGGGTCATATTTCAGTAATGAAAAGTGTGTGTGTGTGTGTGTGTGTGTGTGTGTGTGCGTGTGTGTGTGTGTGCGTGCGCGCGCGCGCACGTAGAGGAATCTAGAGAGAGAAATAGGGCCTTCATTACGAGACCTTTTAATTTTTTGTCAGGATTTATTTTGTGGATTATAGAGTGTCATTTAAAGTAATTAGTCTGGAGAGAGATGTGTTCAAATTTGTTCTGTAAATAAAGCATATTACACATATTGTTTTTTAGCTTGCTTTTAAAAATGAACAATATGGTGACAGTATCTTCCACATTAGTAAATATTTATCTGTTCATTAATTAAAATAGTTGCATTGTATTCTATGGGTATTTTCACTCTTTAATTAAGCAGTCCCTTATGTTCAACAATAAAGATACTGGAGAGTTAAATTTCTGAGAGCAATAAAAAGTTCAATTTAGAACATGTTTTGATTGAAACACTTATGATACAGCCAAATGGGGATCACCAGAAGGTGCTTGAATATATAAATGTGAAGGCTGGGAGCAAGATCTAAGAAAGTAGGTATGAATTTTGGAGTCATTAGTAAATTGATTCGTTGAAGCCCAGAATGGGAGTTAATGTCCAAGGAAAAGAAAATGCACATTTTTAAAAAAGAGTAAAGGGGAATGAAACCTTTGAAAAGACTGATTTTTAAGTAGTAGGCTGAGGAATAAGGGGTTGGAAGGGAAAAATTAGAGAAGTGGGAAAAAATGCAGAGAAAATGATGTCAGGGAATCCAGGGGAAAAGAGAAAGCTGGTTCTCATAATTTTAGATATAAGTCCAGGTACTAGCATTATTATTATCTTCATTCATAGGGGCTAAGGGTCGTGCTAAGGCCAACACAGGTTTAAGTAATCAAACTGAATTGCTGGTCCTGATTGTCTAACCCCAAGTCTAATGAAGTTAGCACCTGATTCTGTGGTTCAGGTGAATAAAGTATAAAAGAATAGCATAATAAGCTTCAGAAGCTAAAATTAAGATGGATTCTGTAGGAGATATAAAATGTAGAAAAAGAACGTGTTCTTAAATTATAGCAGGCAAAGGATATCCCAAAATAGGCTTGGGAGAGAAAGATGATAAATATGTCTTTAAAATGTTAAGTCTTGGCTTTCAAATTTGGGAATATGGTGGATGAGATGATCAGAGAAACCCTACCCAGAACAGCTGATGCTCTTAAACAAGAGAAACTGAAAACAAACAATAACAAACAGGTGTTTAATTTTTTTTTTTTGAAAGAATTTAAAATTTACAGAAAGATTGCAAAAATAGAACAGAGAGTTAACATATATCCTTCCAACCAATTTCCCTTAGCTTCCTCTACTTTTAACAACTTACATAATGGTAATACAAGGAATAAAACCAGGAAATTAATATTGGCACATTGCTGTTAACTGAACTATGTAGTTAGTTGCTCAGTCGTGTCTGACTCAACCCCATGGTCTGTAGCCTGCCAGGCTGCTCTGTCCATGGAATTCTCCAGGCAAGAATACTGGAATGGATTACCATTCCCTTCACCAGTGGATCTTCCTGACCCGGGGGTTGAACCCAGGTCTCCTGCATTTCAGGTAGAGTCTTTACCATCTGAACCACCAGGAAAGCCCAACTGAACTCTAGACTTTTCCAACTTTCACCAGTTTTTTTTTTTTTTTTTCCCCTTCATGCTCTTTTTCTGCTCCAGGATTCAGTCAAGGATCCCACAACACATTTAGTTGTGCTTCCTTTGATATTTTCTCTCTTGCCTTTTCTTTCATGGCCTTGACACTTTTAATGAGGAATGACTGGGTATTATATAGAATGTGTCCCAAATTGAGTTTGTTTGATGTTTCCTCAAGATCAGAGTGAAATTATAAGCATTTAAGCAAATATACTATAGAAGTAATGTGTTGTCTTTCTCATTTCATCCAATCAGGGGGTACAATGTTGATGTTTTATTACTGATGATACTAATCTTGATAATTTGATTAAGGTAGAATTTGCTGTTTTTCTTCACCAGAAAGTTACTAGGTTTTCCTTTTCAATTGAGAGATATTGGGGGGAGATATTTTAAGTCTATGCCAATATCATATTTCTTCTCAAAAGTTTGCCTACTAACGTTATATTCATTAGAGGATCTTTTAAAAAGTTATGTAAATTAAAATTTTTTCTTTTAATTAATAAACTTTATTTTATAAAATCAGCTTTAGGGTCACAGCAAAACTGAGAAGTATAGAGATAACCCATATAGTCCCTTTCCCTACAAACTCATACTTTACCCCACCATCAACATCACAACACCACATGATCCACATGTGAACTACAAGGGCATGTTATTATCATTCAAAGTCCATAGTTTATATTAGAGTCCACTCATGGTGTTGTATATCTTATTGTTTTTCAGTCACTAAGTCATGTCCAACTCTTTGTGACTCCACGGACTGCAGCACACTAGGCTTCCCTGTTTTTCACTATCTCCAGAATTTACTCAAACTTGTCTCCACTGAGTTCGTGATGCCGTACAAACATATCATCCTCTGTCACCCCTTCTCCTACCATCAGTCTTTCCCAGCATCAGGGTCTTTTCCAATGAGTCATCTCTTTGCATCAGGTGGCCAAAGTTTTGCAGCTTCAACTTCAGCATTCAGGATTGATTTCCTTTAGGACTGACTGGTTTGATCTCCTTACTATCCAAGTATATTTTATGGGTTTTGACAAATAGTTAGTGACATTAATCTACCATTGTGGCAACATTGTTTGTTATCTTATAGGAATTTTATAGTTTTGTGTTTTACACCAAGGTCTATTATCCATTCTGAGTTTACTTTTTTGTGTATGGTGTAAGGTCTGTGTCTATATTTGTGTGTGTGTGTGTGTGTGTGTGTCCAGTTGTTTCAACACCATTTATAGTAAAGACTCTCTTTGCTCTATCCTGTTGATTAGCTACTTTGTCAGAGATTAGTTGACTACTTTTATGTGGGTCTATTCTGGGTTCTCTGTTCTGTTACATTTATCTATTTGTCTCTTTTTTACCCTAATACCACACTGTCTTGAGTACTATGGCTTTATAGTAAATCTTGAAGTTGGATAGTGTTAGTCCTCCAGCTTTGCTCTTCTCTTTTAAGACTGAGTTGAATATTCAGGATCTTTTGTCTCTCTATATAAACCCTAGGATTAGATTGTTGATATCGCTAAAATAATTTGCTGGGATTTTGACTGGGAATGAACCTGTAAATCAAGGAGGAAAGAATTGACATCTTGAAAATACTGTGTCTCTCTATCCATGAATATAGAATGTCTCTCCATTTATTTAGTTCTTTGGTATATTTCATCTAAGTTTAATAGTTTTCCTCATATAGGACTCATACATATTTTGTTAGTATAACAAAATGTTAGTATATAACAATATGTTAGTATAACATATTTTGTTGAGTATAAACTCAAATATTTCATTTCTTTGGATGCTAATGTACATGGTAATGTGTTTTAAAATTCAAATTCCAGTTATTTATTGCTGGTATGTAGAAAGTAATTGACTTTTGTATATTTAACTTGTATCTGAAAATCTTGCTATAACTACTTATTACTTGTAGGTGATTTTGTCAGTTCTTTCAGATTTTTTTTACCCAGGTGATCATGTTATCTGAGAAAAAGACAAATTTGTTTGTTCCTTCCCAAACTGCATGTTTTTTTTTTTTGGTTTGTTTTCTTATTGCCTTAGCTAGACTTCCATTTTAATGTTGAAAAGGAGTTGTGAAAGGGGACATCCTTATCTTAAACCTGATCTTAGTGGGAAAGCTTCAGGTTTCTCATTAAATATGTTTCCTGTAGGTTTTTATTATAAGTATTATTTATCAAGGTGAGGAAGTTCCTTTTTATTCCTAATGTTCTGAGAAAAACAAAAAGTTTTTTATCATGAGTGGAGGTTGGATTTTGTCACATGATTTTTTATGTATCTATTGATCATGTAATTTTATTTTTTTAGCCTGCTGATATGATGGGTTACATTAATTGATTTTCAAATACAGAGCAATCATTGCATACTTAGAATAAATCCCATTTGATCATGGTAGTCTCTTAATACATTGCTAGATTAAATTTCCTAATATTTTGTTGAGGATTTTGCGTCTTTGTTCATGAGAGAGATTAGTCTATAGTTTTTGTTGTTTTGAGCTTTTTTTGGGTAATGTCTTTGTTTTAGTTTGAAATTAGGGTAATTCCTCCTTCATAAGATGAGTTTAAAAGTATTTTTCCTGGTCATACTTTCTGGAAGAGACTGTTGAGAATTGGTATAAATCTTTCCATAAGTGTTGGGCAGAATCCACCAGGGAACCTGCTACCTGGGCCTGGTTGGTTTTGTTCTGGAAGGTTATCAAATATTGGTTTAGTTTCTTTGATATTGACTATACCTAGAGTCCATTTTAGATCATCTACCTCTTCTTTATGGATTTTGGCAAATGGTATATTTAAAGGAATTTCTCCATTTAATACTCATATTTGTGGATACAGAGTTGTTCATAATAGTCCTTTAATGTCTATGGAATCTGCAGTGATGCTCCCCCTTTCATTTCTGATGTGTATGTAGTGTCCTAGTTTCCTTAGTCTAGTTAGTGGCTTGTTGATTTTATTAATCCTTTCAATGAACCAGTTTTTGTGTTTGCTGTTTTTTTCTAATGATTATCTGTTTTTAATTTCACTGATTTTGACTATTTTTTATTATGCCTTTTCTTCTGCTTATTTTGGATTTAATTTGCATGTTCAAGGTCAGGAGGGGCGGCCATGAGGAGATACCCCTTGTCCAAGGTAAGGAGCAGTGACTGAGCTTTGCTGGAGCAGCTGTGAAGAGATACCCCACGTTCAAGATAAGAGAAACCCAAGTAAGATGGTAGGTGTAGTGAGAGGGCATCAGAGGGCAGACACGCTGAAACCATAATCACAGAAAACTAGTCAATCTGATCAAATGGACCACAGCCTTGTCTAACTCAATGAAACGAAGCCATGCCCGTGGGGCCACCCAAGAAGGGTGGTCATGGTGGAGAGGTGTGACAGAATGTGGTCCACTAGAGAACGGAATGGCAAACCACTTCAGATTTCTTGCCTTGAGAACCCCATGAACAGTATGAAAAGGCAAAATGATAGGACACTGAAAGAGGAACTCCCCAGGTCAGTAGGTGCCCAATATGCTACTGGATATCGTTGGAGAAATAACTCCAGAAAGAATGAAGGGATGGAGCCAAAGCAAAAAGAATACCCAGTTGTGGATGTGACTGGTGATAGAAGCAAGGTCCAGTGAGTAAAGAGCAATACTGCATAGGAACCTGGAATGTCAGGTCCATGAATCAAGGCAAATTGGAAGTGGTCAAACAGGAGATGGCAAGAGTGAACGTCAACATTCTAGGAATCAGCGAACTAAAATGGACTGAAATGGGTGAATTTAACTCAGATGACCATTATATATTCTACTGTGGGCAGGAATCCCTCAGAAGAAATGGAGTAGCTATTATGGTCAACAGAAGAGTCTGAAATGCAGTACTTGGATGCAATCTCAAAAACAACAGAATGATCTCTGTTCATTTCCAAGGGAAGCCATTCAATATCACAGTGATCCAAGCCTATGCCCCAACCAGTAACACTGAAGAAGCTGAAGTTGAACAGTTCTATGAAGACCTACAAGACCTTTTAGAACTAACACCCAAAAAAGATGTCCTTTTCATTATACGGGACTGGAATGCAAAAGTAGGAAGTCAAGAAACACCTGGAGCAACAGGCAAATTTGGCCTTGGAATACGGAATGAAGCAGGGCAAAGGCTAATAGAGTTTTACCAAGAGAATGCACTGGTCATACCAAACACCCTCTTCCAACAACACAAGAGAAGACTCTACACATGGACATCACCATATGGTCAACACCGAAATCAGATTGATTATATTCTTTGCAGCCAAAGATGGAGAAGCTCTATACAGTCAGCAAAAACAAGACTGGGATCTGACTGTGGCTCAGATCATGAACTCCTATTGCCAAATTCAGACTTAAATTGAAGAAAGTAGGGAAAACCACTAGACCATTCAGGTATGACCTAAATCAAATCCCTTATGATTATACAGTGGAAGTGAGAAATAGACTTAAGGGACTAGATCTGATAGATAGAGTGCCTGATGAACTATGGAATGAGGTTCGTGACATTGTACAGGAGACAGGGATCAAGACCATTCCCATGGAAAAGAAATGCAAAAAAGCACAAAGGCTGTCTGGGGAGGCCTTACAGATAGCTGTGAAAAGAAGATAAGTGAAAAGCAAAGGAGAAAACGAAAGATATTCCCATCTGAAAGCAGAGTTCCAAAGAATAGCAAGGAGAGATAAGAAAGCCTTCCTCAGTGATCAGTGCAAAGAAGTAGAGGAAAACAAAAGAATGGGAAAGACTAGGGAGATCAGCCCTGGGATTTCTTTGGAAGGAATAATGCTAAAGCTGAAACTCCAGTACTTTGGCCACCTCACGCAAAGAGTTGACTCATTGGAAAAGACTCTGATGCTGAGAGGGATTGGGGGCAGGAGGAGAAGGGGACGACAGAGGATGAGATGGCTGGATGGCATCACTGACTCCATGGACGTGAGTCTGAGTGAACTCCAGGAGTTGGTGATCGATAGGGAGGCCTGGCGTGCTGCAATTCATGGGGTCGCAAAGAGTCTGACATGACTGAGTGACTGAACTGTACTGAATTGAGAGATTTCTTCAAGAAAACTAGACATACCAAGGGAACATTTCATGCAAAGATGGGCTCAATAAAGGACAGAAATGGTATGGATCTAACAGAAGCAGAAGATATTAAGAAGAGGTGGCAAGAATACACAGAAGAACTGAACAAAAGATCTTCATGACTAAGATAATCATGATGGTGTGATCACTCACCTAGAGTCTGACATCCTGGAATGTGAAGTCAAGTGTTCCTTAGAAAGCATCACTACGAACAAAGCTAGTGGAGGTGATGGAATTCTAGTTGAGCTATTTCAAATCCTGAAAGATGATGCTGTGAAAGTGCTTCACTCAATATGCCAGCAAATTTGGAAAACTCAGCAGTGGCCACAGGATTGGAAAAGGCCTGTTTTCATTCCAATACCAAAGAAAATCAATGCCAAAGAATGCTCAAACTACCACTCAATTGCACTTATCTCACATGCTAGTAAAGTAATACTCAAAATTCTCCAAGCCAGGCTTCAGCTATACATGAACTGTGAACTTCCAGATGTTCAAGCTGGATTTAGAAAAGGCTGAGGAACCAGAGATCAAATTGCCAACATCCACTGGATCACCGTAAAAGCAAAAGAGTTCCAGAAAAACATCTATTTCTGCTTTATTGACTATGCCAAAGCCTTTGACTGTATGGATCACAATAAATTGTGGAAAATTCTGAAAAGATTGGAATACCAGACCACCTGACCTGCCTCTTGAGAAATCTATATGCAGGTCAGGAAGCAACAGTTAGAACTGGACATGGTCAACAGACTGGTTCCAAATAAGAAAAGGAGTACCTCAAGGCTGTATATTGTCACCCTACTTATTTAACTTCTACGCAGAGTACATCATAAGAAATGCTGGTCTGGAAGAAGCACAAACTGGAATCAAGATTGCTGGGAGAAATCTCAATAACCTCAGATATGCAGATGACACCACCCTTATGGCAGAAAGTGAAGAGGAACTGAAAAGCCTCTTGATGAAAGTGAAATAGGAGAGTGAAAAAGTTGGCTTAAAGCTCAACATTCAGAAAACTAAGATCATGGCATCTGGTCCCATCACTTCATGCTAAATAGATGGGGAAACAGTGGAAACAGTGTCAGACTTTATTTTTTGGGGCTCCAAAATCATTGCAGATGGTGACTGCAGACATGAAATTAAAAGACGCTTACTCCTTGGAAGGAAAGTTCAACATAGATAACATATTGAAAAGCAGAGACATTACTTTGCCAACAAAGGTCCATCTAGTCAAGGCTATTGTTTTTGCAGTTGTCGTGTATGGATGTGAGAGTTGGACTGTGAAGAAAGCTGAGCGCCGAAGAATTGATGCTTTGAACTATGGCATTGGGAAGACTCTTGATTGTCCCTTGGGCTGCAAGGAGATCCAACCAGTCCATTCTAAAGGAGATTAGTCCTGGGTGTTCATTGGAAGCACTGATGCTAATGCTGAAACTCTAATACTTCGGCCACCTCATGCAAAAAGTTGACTCATTGGAAAAGACACTGATGCTGAGAGGGACTGGGGGCAGGAGAAGAAGGGGACGAAACAGGATGAGATGGCTGGATGGCATCACCGACTTGGTGGACATGAGATTGAGTAAACTCCAGGAGTTAGTAATGGACATGGAGGCCGGCATGCTGCGATTCATGGGGTCACAAACAGTCGGACACAACTGAGTGACTGAACTGAACTGAACTGAATTTTTCTAGTGCCCTAAGTGAAATGCTGGGCTGGAAGGAGCACAGCTGGAATCATGATTCCCGGGAGAAATATCAATACCCTCAGATATGCAGATGACACCACCCTTATCACAGAAAGTGAAGAGGAACTAAAAAGCCTCTTGATGAAAGTGAAAGAGGTGAGTTAACAAGTTGGCTTAAAGCTCAACATTCAGAAAACTAGGATCATGGCATCTGGTCCCAACACTTTATGAGAAATAGATGGGGAAACAGTGGAAACAGTGTCAGACTTTATCTTTTTGGGCTCCAAAATCACTGCAGATGGTGACTGCAGACATGAAATTAAATTAAATTAAATCTTACTCCTTGGAAGAAAAGTTGTGGCCAACCTAGACAGCATATTAAAAAGCAGAGACATTACTTTGCCAACAAAGGTCCATCTAGTCAAGGCTATGGTTTTTCCTGTGGTCATGTATGGATGTGAGAGTTGGACTGTGAAGAAAGCTGAGCACTGAAGAATTGATGATTTTGATGTGGTGTTGGAGAAGACTCTTGAGAGTCCCTTGGACTGCAAGGAGATCCAACCAGCCCATTCTAGAGGAGATCAGCCCTGGGATTTCTTTGGAGGGAATGATGCTGAAGCTGAAACTCCAGTACTTTGACCACCTCATGCGAAGAGTTGATTCATTGGAAAAGACTCTGATGCTGGGAGGGATTGGGGGCAGGAGGAGAAGGGGACGACAGAGGATGAGATGGCTGGATGGCATCACTGACTCGATGGACGTGAGTCTGAGTGAACTCTGGGAGATGGTGATGGACAGGGAGGCCTGGCATGCTGCGAATCATGGGGTCACAAAGAGTCGGACACGACTGAGCAACTGAACTGAACTGAAGTGGAACCTAGTTTATTAATTTCAGATCTTTATTCTTTACTAGTGTATATATTCAAGATTAAAAATTTTGCTGTCTCTAAACACTGCTTTTGCTGCACATACAGATTTTGGTAAGTTGTATTTTATTTTCTTTTAGTTGAAAATTTTACAAATTCTTCCAAAACTTTTTACTTGACTCATTTGTTTTTTAGAACTGTGTTTAACCTCCAGCTCCAAGTATTTGGGGGATTTTCCATTTATTTTTCTGTATTCTTTTCTAGTTTAATTCTGTGATCTGAGTGCAGATACTGTATGGTTTCCATTTTTTAAAATTAAAGTGTTTTTTATAAACTAGAAGTTGTCTTTTGATGAATTATTTCTTGTGCAGATGAGAAAACTATTTAATATGCTGTTGTTGGATGAAGTCTATAGATGTCAGTTTTGTAGTTGATTTATGGTGTTGTTGAATTCAACTATTTTTTTCTATTAATTTATTTTAATTGGAGGATAATTACTTTGCAATATTGTGGTGTTTTTTGCCATACATCAATGTGAATCAGCCACCAGTGCACATGTGTCCCCCTATCCTGACATTCCTTCCCACCTCCCTCCTCACTCCATCCCTCTGGATTGTTCTAGAGCACCGACTTTGAGTGCCCTGCTTCATGCATTGAACTTGCACTGGTCATCTGTTTTATATATGGTAATATACATGTTTCAGTGCTATGCTCTCAAGTCATCCCACCCTCACCTTCTCCCACATAGTCCAAGTCCGTTCTTTACATCGATGTCTCTTTTGCTGCCTTGCATATAGGATTGTCATTACCGTCTTTCTAAATTCCATATATATGCATTAGTATACTTATTGATGTTTCTCTTTCTGACTTACTTTACTCTGTATAATAGGCCCCAGTTTGATCCACCTCATTAGAACTGACTCAAATGTATTCCTTTAATGGCTGAGTAATATTCCATTGTGTATATATATCACAACTTCCTTATCCATTCATCTGCCAATGGACATCTAGGTTGCTTCCATGTCCTAGCTATTGTGAACAGTGCTGCAATAAACACTGGGGTACATGTGTCTCTTTCACTTCTGGTTTCCTCAGTATATAGGCCCAGCATTGGAACTGCTGGGTTGTATGGCAGTTCTATTCCCAGTTTTTAAGGAATCTCCATACCATGTTTCACAGTGGCTGTATCAGTTTGCATTCCCATGAGCAATGCAAAAGGGTTCCCTTTTCTCCATACCCTCTCCAGCATTTATTGTTTGTAGACTTTTGATGGCAACAATTCTGGCAGGTGTGAGATGATACCTCATGTGGTTTTGATTTGCATTCATCTAATAGTGATGTTGAGCATCTTTTCATGTGTTTATTAGCCATCTATATGTCTTCTTTCCGGAGAAGGCAATGGCACCCCACTCCAGTACTCTTGCCTGGAGAATCCCAGGGATGGGGGAGCCTGGTAGGCTGCTGTCTCTGGGGTCACACAGAGTCGGACACGACTGAAGCGACTTAGCAGCAGCAGCAGCATGTCTTCTTTGGAAAAATGTCTGTTTAGTTCTTTGACACACTTTTTGGTTGGGTTGTTCATTTTTCTGGTGCTGAGCTGCATGAGCTGCTTGTATATTTTGGAGATAAAATCTTTGTCAGTTGTTTCATTTGCTCTTATTTTCTCCCATTCTGAAGGCTGCCTTTTCACCTTGCTTATAGTTTCCTTCATTGTGCAAAAGCTTTTAAATTTAATGAGGTCCCATTTGTTTGTCTTTATTTTCATTACTCTGGGAGGTGGGTCATAGAGGATCTTGCTGTGATTTATGTCAAAGAGTGTTCTGATTATGTTTTCCTCTGAAAGTTTTATAGTTTCTGGTCTTATATTTAGATTTTTAATCCATTTTGAGTTCATTTTTGTTATGGTATTAGAAAGTGTTCTAGTTTCATTCTTTTACACATGGTTTACCAATTTTCCCAGCACTACTTGTTAAAGAGATTGTATTTTCTCTATTATATATTTGCCTCCTTTGTCAAAGATAAGGTGTCCATAGATGCGTGGATTTATCGCTGGGTTTCTATTTTGTTCCATTGATCTATATTTCTGTTTTTGTGCCAGTACCATACTTTCTTGATGACTGTAGGTTTGTAGTATAGTCTGAAGTCAGGAAGGTTAATTCCTTCAGTTCCATTCTTCTTTCTCAAGGTTGCTTTGGCTATTTGAGGTTTTTTGTGTTTCCATACAAATTGTGAAATTATTTGTTCTAGTTCTGTGACAGATACCATTGGTAGTTTGATAGGGATTGTGCTGAATCTATAGATTGCTTTGGGTGGTATACTCATTTCACTATACTGATTCTTCCAGTCCATGAACATGGTATATTTCCCCATCTATTTGTGTCATTTTTGTTTTGTTTCAAAAGTGTTTTATAGTTTCATCAGTTCAGTTCAGTTCAGTCGCTCAGTCATGTCTGACTCTTTGATCTCTCTATATAGGTCTTTTGTTTATTTAGGTAAATTAATTCCTAAGTATTTTATTCTTTTTGTTGCAATGGTGAATGGGATTGTTTCCTTAATTTCTCTTTCTGTTTTTTTCATTGTTAGTGTATAGGAATGCAAGGGACTTCTGTGTATTAATTTTATATCCTGCAACTTTACCATATTGATTAGGTCTAGTAATTTTCTGGTATGCCTTTAGGGTTTTCTATGTAGAGGATCATATCATCTGCAAACAGTGAGAGTTTTACTTCTTTTCCAATATGGATTCCTTTTATTTCTTTTTCTTCTTTGATTGCTGTGGCTAGGACTTCCAAAACTATGTTGGAATTCAACTATGTATTTCTGTTTTTGCCTGCTGGATATCTTAATTTCTGATAAAAAGGTGTTAAAATCCCCAACCATAATGGTGGGTTCATCTATTTCTCTGTGCATTTCTATAGTTTTTGTTCCATATATTTTGATCCTCTGTTGTTAGGCACATACAATACCTACATTAAAGACTGTCATATATTTTTGAAGTATTGATTCATTTACCATTATGTAATGTTCCTCAAGATATTAAGAAGAGGTGGCAAGAATACACAGAAGAACTGTACAAAAAAGATCTTCATGACCCAGATAATCACAATGGTGTGATCACTCACCTAGAGCCAGGTATGCTGGAATGTGAAGTCAAGTGGACTTTAGGAAGCATCACTATGAACAAAGCTAGTGGAGGTGATGGAATTCCAATTGAGGTATTTCATATCCTAAAAGATGATGCTGTGAAAGTGCTTCACTCAATATGTCAGCAAATTTGGAAAACTCAGCAATGGCCACGGGACTGGAAAATATCAACTTTCATTCCAATCCCAAAGAAAGGCAATGCCAAAGAATGCTCAAACTACTGCACAATTGCACTCATCTCACACACTAGTAAAGTAATGCTCAAAATTCTCCATGCCAGGCTTTAGCTATACTTGAACCATAAACTTCCAGATGTTCAAGCTGGTTTTAGAAAAGGCTGAGGAACCAGAGATCAAGTTGCCAACATCTGTTGGATCATTGAAAAAGCAAGAGAGTTCCAGAAAAACATCTATTTCCATTTTGCTGACTATGCCAAAGCCTTTGACTGTGTGGATCACAATAAACTGTGGGAAATTCTGAAAGAGATGGGAATATGAGACCACCTGACCTGTCTTTTGAGAAACCTGTATGCAGGTCAGGAAGCAACAGTTAGAACTGGACATGGAACAACAGACTGGTTCCAAATAGGAAAAGGAGTACCTCAAGGCTGGATATTGAAGGACTGATGTTGAAGCTGAAACTCCAATACTTTGGCCACATGATGCAAAGAGCTGACTCATTTGAAAAGACCCTGATGCTGGAAAAATTGAGGGCAGGAGGAGAAGGGGAAAACAGAGGATGAGATAGTTGGCATCACCAACTCAATGGACATGGGTTTGGGTAAACTCCAGGCGTTGGTGTTGGACAGGGAGGCCTGGTGTGCTGTGGCTCATGGGTTCGCAAAGAGTCGGGTATGACTGAGTGACTGCACTGAACTTAATGTTCCTCTTCGGGGCTTCCCAGGTTGTTCTAGCGGTAAAGAACCCTCCTGCCAGTGTAGGAGATATAGGAGATGCAGGTTTGATACCTCCAGGATCAAAGGAAGATCCTGGAGGGGGACATGGCAACCTACTCCAGTATTCTTGCCTGGAGAATACCTATAGAGAAAGGAGCCTGGTGGGCTACAGTCCATAGAGTCACAAAGAGTCAGACACAACTGAAGTGACTTAGCACACATGCACAATGCTTCTCTTTATCCCTGAAAACTTTCCTTGGTCTGAAGTCAGCTCTATCTAAAATTCATATGGATACTCCCACTTTCCTTTGATTGGTGTTAGCATGGTATATCTCTCTACATTTACTTTTAAAATATAGACATCTTTATATTTAAATTCAGTCTCTTGTAGATAGGACTTAGGTATTATTTTCTGATCCACTTTGACAGTCTCTGTCTTTTATTGGTATATTTATAACATTTACAATGATTATGATGTAGTTAGATTAATATTGACCATATTTATTATTGTTTTCTAATGTCATTACTCCTATTTTTATCTTTCACATTTTTCTTGCCTTTTGTGTTTTTGGTTGAGCATTTTATGTGATTTATATTTTTTCTCCATATCAGTTATACTTTCTTTTTTTACTTTTTCAGTGGTTGCCCTAGAATTTCCACTATACATTTACAGCCAATTCAAGTACACTTTCAAATAAAGCTATACCATTCCACAGATAATGCAAGGACTTTAAAACAGCAGAATAATCTTAATTCATATCTCCTGTCCCTTGTATCATTACTGTCATTCACTGCATTGATCTAAGTATACATAGGTGCCCATATACATAAACACAAGCTTTCATAATTGAATAGATTTTTGCTATCATTTTTTCAATAAACTTATCAGTCAGTTCATTTGAGAGTACATGTTTTTATTTTACCTTCACTTATTCGTTCTTTCATGGTGTCCCTGTTTGCAGATCTGAGTTTCTGATCTATATCATTTTCTTTTTCTTTGAAGAACTCTTTCTAAAAAAACATTTCTTGCAGGGCAGATCTACTGGCAACAGATTTTCTCAATTTTTGCTTGTCTGAGAAAGTCTTTATTTCTCCTTCACTTTTGAAGGATACTTTTGCAAGATACAGAATTAAAGGTTGGTAGGGTTTTCTTCTCAACAACTTAAATATTTCATCCACTTTCTTCTTGCTTGCATGCTTTCGGAAGAGTCAGTTCAGTTCAGTTCAGTTGCTCAGTTGTGTCTGACTCTTTGCGACCCCATGAACCACAGCACACCAGGCCTCCCAGTCCATCACCAACTCTCGGAGTCCACCCAAACCCATGTCCATCGAGTTGGTGTGATGTCATCCAACCATCTCATCCTCTGTCATCCCCTTCTCCTCCTGCCTTCAATCTTTCCCAACATCAGGGTCTTTTCAAATGAATCAATTCTTCCCATTAGGTGGACAAAGTATTGGAGTTTCAGCTTCAACATCAGTCCTACCAATGAACACCCAGGACTGATCTCCTTTAGGATGGACTGGTTGGATCTCCTTGCAGTCCAAGGGACCCTCAAGAGTCTTCTCCAACACCACAGTTCAAAAGCATCAATTCTTTGGCACTCAGCTTTCTTCACAGTCCAACTCTCACATACATACATGACCACTAGAAAAACCATACCTTGAC
This sequence comes from Bos indicus, assembly GCF_029378745.1. Classification (NCBI taxonomy): domain Eukaryota; kingdom Metazoa; phylum Chordata; class Mammalia; order Artiodactyla; family Bovidae; genus Bos; species Bos indicus. The sequence goes on along the minus strand of NC_091760.1, from coordinate 94,853,360 downwards.
TAGATGGACCTTTGTTGACAAAATAATGTCTCTGCTTTTTAATATGCTGTCTAGGTTGGTCATAACTTTCCTTCCAAGGAGCATCTTTTAATTTCATGGCTGCATTCTGAGAAGTAATCAGATGTAATTCTTATCTTTGCTTCTCTGTTTGTGATACTTTTTTTCTTGTGGCTTCTTTTCAGAATTTTTTCTTTATCTTTTCATTTCTGTGATTTAAAAATTATATGCTGAGATGTATGTTTTTTTTTTTGGCATTTGTCCTGCTTTCTGTTCTCTAGGCTTCTTTGATCTGTGTTTTGGTGTCTGACAGTAATATTTTGAAATTCTCAGTGATTGCTTCACATATTGCTTCTGTTCCTTTCTTCTCCTTCTGGTATTCCCATTACATGTCTTTTATACCTTTTACAGTTTTCCCACAGCTCTTAGATATTCTCTTATTTTTTTTCTATCACTTTTTTCTTTTCAGTAATCCATTTTGAAAATTCTTATTTTTATATCCTCAAGTTCAGAGATTCTTTATTCAGCTATATATATACTCTACTAATAAGATCAAAAACATTCTTCATTTCTGTTAGTGTTTTAATCTCTAGAAGTTTTCTCTTTCTTAGAATGTTTATTTCTCTGCTTATATTATCCATCTGTTCTTGCATGTTATTTATTTTCTTTTAAAAGTCCTTTAGTATATTAATTATGTATTTTTTAAAAGTTCCCATTCTGATGATTCCCACTTTCTTGTCACATATGATTATGATTCTGATGCTTGTTCAGTTTCTTCAAACTGTGTCTATTTGCTTTTTAGTATGCATCATAAGTTTCTGTTACAATGGGGACATGATGTAATGGGTAGAAGAAACTGTAGTAAATAGGCTTTTGGTATGTAGTGGTAAGGTGTTGGAGGAGGGGAAGCATTATGAAGTCCTAATATTAGTTCTCAATTGATGATTTACATTAGGTGAACCTGAGCTTTTGGACTGTGAGCATCACTAATACTTTCCAGTTTGTATCCCCACTCACTTTTTAGGCATGACAGAATGGCTAGAAAGGACTGGCATTGTGTATTTCTCTTCCTCCAGGTATGTTAGGCTCTGGTAAAGTATGTTCACTTGAAAGCAGGGTCTGTTGCAGAATTCTCTGGAATATTTCAAAATGGTTTCTTTTCCTTTCCTTCTGCTGGAAACATGAAGGAATTTTTCTCCTATATTCACTGGGAGGACCTGGTGGAGCACTTGGAGATAAAACTTACAAAGTGTAGGGGTTTCCCTATGACTGAGGCCCTCCACACCCTGAAAATTTTAGTTCTCAGGGTTTTCAACCTGAGCCTCTTGAGAAATTTGTACGCAGGTCAAGAAGCAACAGTTAGAACTGGACATGGAACAACAGATGCAGAGTACATCATGAGAAATGCTGGACTGGATGAAGCACAAGCTGGAATCAAGATTGTCAGGAGAAATATCAAAAACCTCAGATATGCAGATTACACCACACTTATGGCTGAAAGCAAAGAAGAACTAAAGAGCCTCTTGATAAAAGTGAAAGAGGAGAGTGAAAAAGTTGGCTTAAAGCTCAACATTCAGAAAACTAAGATCATGGCATCGGGTCCCATCACTTCATGGCAAATGGATGGGGAAACAGCGGAAACAGTGGCAGATTTAGTTTTTTTTGTACTCCAAAATCACTGCAGATGGTGATTGCAGCCATAAAAAAAAAAGACACTTATTCCTTGGAAGAAAAGTTATGACCAATCTAGACAGAATATTAAAAAGCAGAGACATTACTTTGCCAACAAAGGTCCATCTAGTCAAGGCTATGGTTTTCCAGTAGTCATATATGGATGTGAGAGTTGGATTATAAAGAAAGCTGAATGCCGAAGAATTGATGCTTTTGAACTGTGGTGTTGGAGAAGAGTCTTGAGAGTCCCTTGGACTGCAAGGGGATCTAACCAGTCCATCCTAAAGGAGATCAGTCCTGGGTGTTCATTTGTAAGACTGATGTTGAAGCTGAAACTCCAATACTTTGTCTACCTGATGGGAAGAATCGACTCATTTGAAAAGATTCTGATGCTGGGAAAGATTGAAGGCAGGAGGAGAAGGGGATGACAGAAGATGAGATGGTTGGATGGCATCACCAACTCAATGGACATGGGTTTGGGTGGACTCTGGGAGTTGGTGATGGACAGGGCAGCCTGGCATGCTGCAGTCCATTGGGTTGCAAAGAGTCGCACATGACTGAGCGACTTAACTGAACTGAGGGTTTTCAACAATGAGCCTCCAGAAATTTGTCAGTTACAGTTCAGATTTTCCTATCCCAGCATTGATTTTTATGGAGGATTCTGCTCAGAGATTTAACCTCCAGTAGCTTGTGATTCTCTTTGTCTATCTCTCCTATTTTGGGACAGCAGGTTTGGTTTGTGGTTAATATTTACTGGTTTAGTAACTGTATTTTAACAAGACATGTGCATGGTGGGTAGGAGACATAGTTTGAGGTCTAAGAATAGTGAAGACCGAATAGAAGACCACCTGCATAATGGTTTTTTAATGAAATAATGTGTTCAATGAAAGAAGAAACTCTTACAGAGAAAAATAGTGAAACTTCATGCCAGTCTTGACATTGAATCCTGGTGGAGCACAGGAAGAATTTACAAGTCTTCTTTGGAAATTCCTAACCAGAACTTAACACTATTCTGGTTTGGAATTCAAATTCACCCTTTGTAAAATTTTTGTGGAAGAGTAAAATGTCAACAAGAGATAAAACATTCTTGAAAAAGAGTCAGTGGGGGAACTTTTCTTTGCTATATATCAAGATATATTATAAATCCATCCTATGTAGGATAGTGTGGTTTTAGCAATGTAACAGACAAATAGATGAATGAATAGAAATCAGACCAGAAATCAACATATTCATATGTGTACTGATCTAGACAGAACCAACACTGAAGATCAATAGAAAAAGGATTTAGTAGGATAATGTTAAGATAATTTACTATCCACTGAGGGAAAAATATGATAATAGATTCCTACCTCACACCATACATAAAAATTGATTGTTCTTGAGTGAAAACTTTAAAGGCAAAGAGAACATTTAAAAAATTTTTGAAGACAATATAGGAGGCTATCTCAAGAATTTAGAATAGAAGAAAATTTCTTATAGGGCAAATCATAAAGAAATTGTACACATTTGATTACACTAAAACTAATTAAGTCCTTAGGCTTATTTTTTTAATTAAAAAATACCATGAAGAGAATGATTATATAGGCCATAAGTTGGAAGAAATACTTGCAACAAAAGTGATTAGTACCTAGAGTATATAAAAAGGCCATAAATTTAATGGTAAAAAGACAATTCAATAAGAAATGAGCAAAAGATAAAAGCACATATCACTGATGAAGAAACATGATTGACCAATAAATATTAAAAATACACAGGCTCATTAGTAATAACAATAAAGGAAGAAAATGTAAATCACAATGCAATGCCATTTCAAACTTGTCCAAATATTAAAAAATCTGGCAACACAAAGTGAGTTTTTTTGTGTGTGCAGGAATAGGCATTTGATGATAAGATTAAACTCGAATTTCATATTTGCTACTTATCAATGGTATGATTTTTGACAAGTCATTCAAGCTCTAACTTACATTTCTTCACCTACAAAATGCAGAATATAATTTCTTTCAGAGCTGAAAGAAACAAAGATGATGCAAGACAAGCATCTGGCTTGTCAGACTTTGACAATTCTGGCAAAGAACAGGGGTTCATAGATGATGGTTTCTAAAACTGAGATAAATTGGGGTAATAGGAGAGTAGTCGAATGTTTATACCAAAGTTTCACCCAACAGAATTAATTCAGAGTAAAGGTATTAGAATTTTAAACCTTATCTTCAAAGCTTGTAACAACAGTAGCAGCAGCAGCAATAATTCATTGAGGACTTACTATGTGCCAGGCACTGAGTTTAATGCTTATATTCATTATTTTATTTACTCCTTATGCTTACTTTGTAAGGTAGTATTATTATCTTCATTTTATGGTTGAGGAAATTGAAACTCAGAGAGCTTACTTAATTTACTTACCCAGGGTCACATATAGCCCAGGGAGTGGAACACAATTTTCCTGGCTTGACTATATTTTCTAGTGTATATAATTTCTCTTTAGCAGGCAGAAACAAAATCAGAACTTTTGACTTATAAGCAATTTTCACAATTAGTGGCATCAAACTTAAATTATGTGCAAAATAATATGATGAACCATGCCAGTATTTACCAAAAAAAAAAAAAGTGAAGAGTTTTGGTTGGAGTTTCTGGCAATGTTAGGATTCCTAGCTTAAATCTTTTGTCAAGTGATTGCTATTTTTGAGAGAATTGTGGAAAGGAAAAAAAAGGAAGAATGGGAGTAAAAACCAGGTGACCTGAACACTTTTCTTTCTCTGTGTAATTTGAAATTATACCTGACAACCTTGGAGACCTCCACATTGTAATTTGCTTTGGGAATAATTGAAATATTACTCAGGTGGAAACAGGAAGCTTGAATTCACAGTATATTCATACACGTACACAATTTTTAAAAAAGTTAGAGTCTTGCCCCTTTTAACTCCTTAAAGCAGCCATAATCTTGTCCTTCAACCTGTATGTTAACAGTGGTTTTCAAAAACACAGATGTGCTGACTCTCAGAGTGAGATAGGGTCTTGGGGTGCCAACTTGTCTCTTGTAGTGCAGTATTTCAGCTAAAGGATTGCTCAACAAATTCTGGTTTCAATGTTGAGAAACTCACTCTCTTGGAGGGAGCTTCATCTATCTTCTAAGAGCTATAATTGTTAATAACAACAGAAATGATGATGATACTCATTTTTTATTGAGAGTTTATGATATGCCAAGCACTGTGCTAAGTGCACAATAAAATTGTCTCATTTATCCTCATAATAACCTCTGTGACACAGATACTACTATTATCTCCAATTTACAGATTGAAAACATAGGGGTTTTGATCCATATATCATAATTGTAACATTTACAGACTTTAAACTCTAGTTTACTTGACAACACTTAGATATTAGAAAACAGCACAGAACTCTGAGTTCAACTGCAGCTCCTTAGGATTAAACTTACAAATTTTTAATCCTGTCGTAGAAAATAGGGAATCGGGTGGATTTCTGATTGAAGGGAAGAGGCGAGGGAAGAGATTTTTATTTCTTCACATTTTAAGCATGACTATTCTAGGGCCTTTCTGCATTTTCTCTTATGTTCTCGTCACTGCTCCACTCACTTTTTTTTTTTTTTTAAAGATACAGGGTTGGATCTATAGCAAAGAAAATCTTTCTCTGTACTCTGTGCTATATGCTTTCTAGACCAATATTTGCAGAAAGTGCACACAGTCCATGAACTGTGCATTTTAAAATTAGTTTAGAAATGTTTAAAGGTAATGCAAATGTGTAGCCTATCATTCAAAAGAGAAAAGGGACAGAAATAATTATCATTATAAATGTAAGCAAGATGGAGAATTCACGAAGTCAATCAATGTTTGTTTTTCCCTAATGGATTTTCAGATGTTGTTTTTAACAGCCTGAGTCAATTTTTTTTTCTATATTGACGTAAGATTATGTATCCTTGCAATAATTTACTTATAATTTGGATCATGTCCAAAACTTTTCTTAAGGCAGCAGAATTGCTTTTTAAGCCACCTGATGTCATTACAGCCTTATATTTAGTGTTTTTATTATAAAATTAGACATTTATAAATCTGAAATTTTAAATCCTTAAGACATAATAAATGGCTAGAACTTGAAGCTGTAGTATGTTTCAAGCTTACTTTTTCCTTGAAATAACAAATACAACACCTTACATACATAAAAATTGGGTGGGCTGTTGTCTTATAGTTAGATATTTAGCCTAAGTCATGTGAAATGACTAAATATCTCTTTAATAATCTCAGTTTTAGAAATCACACATAAGGAACACTTTTACAATATTTAGGGTTCATGCAGATTTGTCATATGTAGGGAAGAGGAAAGTCAATTTAGTGGTGGAATGATCATGCCTAACTGTATGTTACATGTGACTGACTAATGCCAGACCACACTCAAGTGTTACATGTGACTGACTAATGCCAGACCACACTCAAGCTGTTCTCACAGTGGTGAACTGCCTCCTGTAAAGAGAAAGAAAGCCCTTCAGGCAGACAGCCAATTTAAGAATAAAAATCAGCCTGTAGTCTTCATTTAATCTATTTGTGGGCATAAATGAGAACTTACTGTAACCAAAAAATCCTGTGATGTATTTTTAGCATCTTGCCTGGTGAATGAATGGATTTTACACTTTCAACTGAATCAGAACTGTTAAAATGAGCTCCCAGCACTGCTATCGTCTCTTCAGAATTGCTTGAGTCTACCTGTCAGTATATTCTCCTCCTTTGCAAGATACATAATAATCTCATTTAAAATCATAGAGTCCCATGACACCAAAAAAGCTGACACAGTTTCTTCCTGCTTGCTGTTGTACTACTATACCTAAGTGATTATCTACAGCAACACCACTGTTTTATGTCACCAGATTTCTAAACAAACACTTCAGTTTATTTTTAGATCACTCTTTTCTTTTGACAGATTGTAATTTATATTAGCATATGCATTATTTCCAATTTCCAGTATGATCAACTTCATAAGAAAACAACCACCACAGAATCAAAATCTCAAATCCTCTGCTGAGTCTCAAGAAACTTACCTACTGCCACCTCTCCCAACCACTATTTGAATTGTCAGTGAGAGTAGCTATGAATTAACGCATCTTAAAATTTTATGTCTTGATTTGGCTTAACAGTAGCATACTGCTTGGCAAAGGAACGACCTTGGAACATGCTGATATTCATACAAAGCCCAGACCTTAAGTGTTTATACTAATTCAAACATTTGTACTCTAATGTGTTATACCTTAGGCATAGCTGATGATTCAGTTCTAAAAGATTCTGTGTTTTAAGGAATTTAGTGTTTGAGATTTTCATTTATATTCACCCATAGAACAGATTTCCTGAAAATTCAAATATTCAAATTTGTCTCAGAGTTTCAAAAATAAAACAAAAGCAGATGTAATCATTGATCGGTTAAATCAATGACAGTTATCAAGGAGAGTCAAAGTCTTACAGAACAAATGAGATGCTTTGAGAATGGCTTATTGAAACAAGGGGATGCACAGAAGGAAGGGACTTTTTTCCCAGAAAAAGTATTGTTGTTTTAGTTGCTAAATTGTGTCCAGAAAAAGATAAGTGGAATAAAGCAAGAAAAAAGGTGAATGGAGAGTAGGAGGATAAGAATGGCCAAAATGGTTAAATAGGAGTGAACTGAAAGACACTATCAGAGGTTAAGCAAGAGAGAGGCAAAGCTGAGAATTAGCTGTGAGGGAGAAAATTCATAGTGTATCAATAAACAGACTGATACAACCAATTGTTTTATTTAGTCCTGAAAGGCATATGTAATATACAACAGCTCTGCAATCTAATGTGTCATTTAGTGCAGTGTTTTAAGAGCAAAGATGAAAACATTTAGAGCACATATTATGTTATTTAATCTGTTTCTCACAATATTACATGTGTTGTTAAGTTGCTAAGTCATGTCCAACTCTTTGTGACCCCATGGACTGAAGCATGCCAGGCTCCTCTGTCCTTCACTATCTCCTGGAGTTTGCTCAAATTCATGTGCATTGAGTCAGTGATGCTATCTAACCATCTCATCCTCTATCACCATCTTCCCCTTTAGCTTTTCCGTCTTTCCCAGCACTGGGGTCTTTTCCAATGAGTTGGCTCTTCCCATCAAGTGGCCAAAGTACTGGAGTTTCAGCTTTTGCATCAGCCTTTCCAATGAATATCCAACGCTGATTTCCTCCAGGATTAACTGATTTGATCTCCTTGCATTCCAGGGTACTATCAAGAGTCTTCTTCAGCACCACAGTTCAAAAGCATCAGTTCTTCAATGCTCAGCCTTCTTTATGATTTCTCACATCTGTATATGACTCCTGGAAAAACCATAACTTTGACTGTATGGACCTTTGTTGGCAAAGTAATGTCTCTGCTTTTTAATACGCTGTCTAGGTTTGTCGTAGTTTTTCTTCCTAGGAGAAAGCGTGTTTTAATTTCATGGTGGCAGTCACCATCTGCACTAATTTGGGGACCTAAGAAAGTAACATGACACTAAATAACATTTCAAAATATAGAGCAGACCCGATTTGTTGTAGATGATAAGTAAACTAAAGCTAATGAACTCTCTAAGATAACACCTTTTTCTAACAGTGGTCTGCTGTTTAACATAGTCTAACAATGGATTTCACTCTCACTTTTCACTTTCATGCATTGGAGAAGGAAATGGCAACCCACTCCAGTGTTCTTGCCTGGAGAATCCCAGGGACGGGGGAGCCTCGTGGGCTCCTGACTATGGGGTCACACAGAGTTGGACACGACTGAAGTGACTTAGCAGCAGCAGCGGCAACAATGGACTAAAATCTTACCCCAACTGGCCTTGCACAAAATTTGATATGGGACAGAGTCCTTATGCTGGTAGAAGGAAGCTCAGCCTTTATTGCTGAGAAATTAAACTCTAGTATCCATTTAGAGCTGGAGAGAGGACTCGATCTGGGCTTTAAATCTGATGGTATGGCCCACAGTCTTCTCTGGGCTTCTGATCAATTCATCAGATGATGAGGTTGTCAAATGACTAATCTGTTAAATTTATAAATATGCTTACTTATTAAGATGGCTTATTTATTTTATTTTTTGAAAACAAATCTTTTTTTAAGCTCTGTATCCTGGTTCATGTTTTTAAAAAAATGTTATTGGGTATAATTGATTTATGATGTTGTGTTAGTTTCAGGTATACAGCAAAGTCAATCTGTTATACAGATACCCACACATTTTTAGATTCTTTTCCTATAGGCAATCACAGGGTATTGAGTAGAGTTCTCTGTGCTATACAGTAGGTCCGTATTAGGTAACTATTTTATATATAGTAGTGTGTATATGTCAATCCCTAGCTTCCAGTTTATTCCCCACCCTCTTACCCTGCAGTAATCATAAATTTATTTTCTACATCTTTAATTCTGTTTCGTTTTGGTAGATAAGTTCATTTATAGACTTTTTTTTTTTTTAAAGATTCCATGTATAAATGATATCATTTGGTATCCTAAGACAGTTTAACTTTTTAGAAAATTTATAATAATCCTATAGGAGCCAGGTCTCCAGAATTCTGGGGCCTATGATTTCTCTCTGCTCTTCAGTCTCCCCTCTGTGAAATACACAGCCCAGATTGTGCCGTGTTGCCCATTGTCCATTTCCCCTATTTTGGCTTTTTCTAGCGTCAGGAGGTAAAGTAAAAAGCTGTTAAGATCACCTCATTAAATGCAAGTTGTTGTAAATGCTATAAATACATAAAACTACATTTTATCACACAGGCAAATTTGGTCACCCTTCAGAAACTGGGGAATGAATCCTAAAAATGATAAAGTGTTTTAAAAAATGACTTTCAAAGTAGAAAGAAATTAGTTTAAATTGTTAAACTTCCAAATTACAATTTTGGTTATGTTACTTAGACTAAACAGTCATAGAGTATTCAAGAATAGTAGAGTAATAATCATACACACAAGAGTATATTTTTAAGAATCAATCATTCTATAACCTTAGCTTTTGAAGGACTGAAAATTTTCAAAAATTAAAAAGGTTTGCTAAATGTATTCATGAGGAATATATACATATAAATATATTCATATTAATATTAATTAGTCAATAAGATTATTTCTTAGAGTAAGGTTTTAGTAAACTTTAAATTTGGTGAATTCTGCAAATTGGTCACTTGGCCAATTGATTCTTCAGTGAATTGCATTTTCATGAATGGGATTACTTAAACTTTCTTAAGATGACACTGTGTTTGAAAAACTAGTAATAATTGCCAACATTCAAAAGTCAAGAAATTTCTTGGAAAGCTCTGAAATATTATACTATTTCTTGGAGACTCAAAAATCTACAACATTTGATTGTTATATCCTGTATTTCTATATAGCAACATTAACTGGACCTGAATAAGGTTACTCCTTTCATACTGTGTGGCCAGTGTGCTCTTGACAGTCCTGATTTATGCCTGTTTCCCTGTTATAATTCTTAAAAGTGCCCACTTTCACTATCACAATGTTCAGTCTGAAAGATGAATTGTACGGTGACTCTAGTTAGTGAGCTCCAGTGTTCTGTATTTTATATAACATCCTTTTATCTTATAATTGGTCCCCTTCACACATCATCTGCATGGGCTTTGTAAGCATTTGAATGTATTATTCCTGCTCTAGTCTCCCATGATCTAATTCATGAGCAACTGCTGCTGCTACTGCTAAGTCACTTCAGTCATGTCCGACTCTGTGCAACCCCATAGACGGCAGCCCACCAGGCTCCCCTGTTCCTGAGATTCTCCAGGCAAGAACACTGGAGTCGGTTGCCATTTCCTTCTCCAATGCATGAAAGTGAAAAGTGAAAGTGAATTTGCTCAGTCGTGTCCAACCTTCAGCGATCCCATGGACTGCAGCCTTTCAGTCTCCTCTGTCCATGGGATTTTCCAGGCAAGAGTACTGGAGTGGGGTGCCATTGCCTTCTCTGCATGTATGAGGAAACACACAGCTAATTCTTCCTTAGTGATGGATAAAGAGGCTTTGTTGTGTTTCTCTCCCTTACTGTTATCTTCTGTTTGCTATCCCTTACACAACATGGTCTTCAACATTCTGTGCAATGTCATCTATTTTTTGCCCCATGAATCTTCATTATAGGAGGCATGATTATATCATATGACTTTACCATTAAGTACACACTCTTGTATCTCTCTTTCAACCAGGATTGTACCAACCATTTCATGTAATATTGCCTTACTGATGAAGCTAAGTGGTTATTAACCACAAACTCAAAAACTAGCTAATTTAATTTGTAAACTGCAAATTTGGTTTGTGCCAAGTGCTATGCTAGTTGACGAATATATAGAGATATACTAATATTATCAAAAGTCATTAGTTCTCTTCATAAAATAGTCTTGACTTTGGTTTGCTTTTTTACATCTGTATATATAGTTTCTTGTCTTATCTTTCTTATGAAGGTAAGTCAAATTGTGTGTGTGTTGGAGGAGGGACAGATTTCAGCAAGGACATTCTGCTTCAACACACTTATAGAGATAGAAACAGAAATGTTAAAGGGCTAGGCTGTTGACTATTTCAAGTAGGCCTCACAGATTTACTGTTTCTTGGGTAATTACAGTAATCTCAATTTAGATTTATGGTATAAAAATGTGATTTCATCAATTTAACTGGTGTCAGGTGTCTTCTTTGGCCACCTGATGCAAAGAGCCAATTCATTGGAAAAGATCCTGATGCTGGGAAAGATTGAGAGCAGGAGGAGAAGAGGGCAGCAGAGGATGAGATGGTTGGATGGCATCATCAACTCAATGGACATGAGTCTGATCTAAATCTGGGAGTTAGTGAAGGACAGGGAAGCCTGGAGTCTTGCAGTCCAAAAGGGTCCCAAAGAGTCAGAACAACTGAGCAACTGAAAAACAACAACAAGGTATTTTTTGAGGGTGACTAGCATTCCTGTAGAACCTAAATCAAAAATAAATATCCTTATTTTTATTCTGCTTTCTACCATTTATATATGCTAGCTCTTTCTTCTGGTAGAATGTTTCTGAAAAGATATTGACCAATAAAATAAAAGGGCCTTCCTATTGTCATAAACCTGACTGATAACCTCTATTCAGTTACATTTCCTCTAGGCTCTCTGATTGAGAATCTGAGATTTTGTGAAACTGTCTTAGATGTCTTTTTTGGTCTATTCATTAGGAATTCCTTCCTGAATAGATCTGGTTAGGCTTTAGCTTAGTTCAGTTCAGTTCAGTCACTCAGTAGTAACCAACTCTTCGCGACCCCGTGGACTGCACTATGCTAGGCTTCCCTGTCCATCACCAACTCCCGGAGCTTACTCAAACTCATGTCCATTTAGTCGGTGATGCCATCCAACCAACCCCTGTCGTCCATTTCTCCTCCCTCCTTCAATCATTCCCAGCATCACGTCTTTTCCAATGAGTCAGTTTTTTGCATCAGGTAGCCAAGTATTGGAGTTTCAGCTTCAGCATCAGTCCTTCCAATGAATATTCAGGACTGATTTCCTTTAGGATGGACTGGTTGGATCTGCTTGCTATCCAAGGGACCCTCAAGAGTCTTCTCCAACACCACAGTTCAAAAGCATCAATTCTTCAGCACTCAGCTTTCTTTACAGTCCAACTGTCACATCCATACATGACAACTGGAGAAGCTTTGACTAGACAGACCTTTATTGGCAAAGTAATGTCTCTGCTTTTTAATATGCTGTCTAGGTTGGTCATAGCTTTTCTTCCAAGGAGCAAGCACCTTCTAATTTCATGGCTGCAATCACCATCTGCAGTGATTTTGGAGCCCCCAAAATAAAGTCTGTCACTGTTTCCATTGTTTCCTCATCTATTTGCCATGAAGTGATGGGACCAGATTCTGTGATCTTAGTTTTCTGAATGTTGAGCTTTAAGTTAACTTTTTCACTCTCTTCTTTCATTTTCATCAAGAGACTCTTTAGTTCTTCTTCACTTTCTGCCATAAGGGTGGTATCATCTGCATATCTGAGGTTATTGATAATTCTCCTGGCAATTTTGATTCCAGCTTGTGCTTCATCCAGTCCAGCATTTCTCATGATGTACTCTGCATATAAATTAAATAAGCAGGGTTACAATATACAGCCTTGACATACTCCTTTCCTGATCTGGAACCAGTCTGTTCTTCCGTGTCCAGTTCTAACTGTTGCTTCCTGACCTGCATACAGTTTTCTCAAGAGGCAGGTGAGGGTATTCCCATCTCTTTCAGAATTTTCTACAGTTTGTTGTGACCCACATAGTCAAAAGCTTTGGCATATTCAATAAAGCAAAAATAGATGTATTTCTGGAACTCTCTCACTTTTTCTATAATCTAGCAGATGTTGGCAATTTGATCTATGATTCCTCTGCCTTTTCTAAAACCAGCTTGAACATCTGGAAATTCACAGTTCATGTATTGTTGAAGCCTGGCTTGCAGGAATTTGTGCATTACTTTGCTAGCATGTGAGATGAGTGCAATTGTATGGTAGTTTGAACATTCTTTGGGATTGCGTTTCTTTGGGATTGGAATGAAAATTGACCTTTTCCAGTCCTGTGGCCACTGCTGAGTTTTCCAAATTTGCTGGCATATTGAGTGAAGCACTTTCACAGCATCATATTTTAGGATTTGTGATAGCTCAACTCGAATTCCATCACCTCTACTAGTTTTGTTCATAGTGATGCTTCCTAAAGCCTACTTGACTTTGCATCCCAGGATTTCTGGTTCTAGGTGAGTGTGATTACACCATTGTGATTATCTGGCTCAGATGATCTCTTTTGTACAGTTCTTCTGTGTATTCTTGACACTTCTTAATATCTTCTGCTTCTGTTAGGTCCATAATCATTTCTGTCCTTTATTGTGTCCATCTTTGTATGAAATGTTCCCTTGGTATCTCTAATTTTCTTGAAGAGGTCTCTAGTATTTACCATTCTATTGTCTTCCTCTATTTCTTTGCATTGATCTCTGAGGAAGGCTTTCTTATCTCTCCTTGCTATTCTTTGGAACTCTGCATTTAAATGGGTATATTTTTCCTTTTCTCCTTTGTGTTTTGCTTCTCTTCTTTTCACAGCTATTTGTAAGCCCTCCTCAGACAACCATTTTGCCTTTTTGCGTTTCTTTTTTTGGGGAAGGGGATGATCTTGATCACTGCCTCCTGTACAATGTCATGAATCTCCGTCCATAGTTCTTCAGGAACTCTGTATCAGATCTAATCCCTTGAATCTATTTGTCAGTCCACTGTATAATCATAAGGTATTTGATTTAGGTCATACCTGAATGGTTAGGCTTAGAAAATTTTAAATAGTACCTTTCCTAGGGACTAGTTATAAATACACTATCTTGGACCAGATGGGAGATGACCTACATGACTGGGAATCATGGTTTTAAGACTTACTGTGTTACATGGTAATGGCATTCTTTTGTATTTGCTTGGTGCCTTTCAACCTCAGAAGCATGCCTACTTGGCTCCTTAGAGAAAATATCTTGATGTGTGGGCTTTTTCAATGGGTTTTCATATAATGTGTTTGTAAGAGCCCTGAACCCAAACTACCTAAGTATCCAAGCAATTAATTGATAAGTATGAATGCTTAATATATTGATTTGTATTTATTGTTTTACACTAGAAATCAAATAGTTAAGAGACACTAAGATATTAATGTTCTTGGGTCATATTATTCTTTCCCTAGAGGGGAAAAAAGGATGGCCAATACTCTATATTGAGGACGATAATTGCCAAGGAAACCAAGATGAAAAATACTTGAATCTGAAAGTAATTGTATCTGCTTCTCTGTTGGAAAGTCCATACCAGTATAGCCAACAGTTATTAGGAAACTTCTCAAGGAGTATTGTCAAGTTAGCCATCAAATGATATGAAACAGATGCACTTATTACACTTCAGGGATATTATGTCGAGGGAAATGGATGTTTCATGCCAATACTGCCTGTAGGTACTGACAAATTCTTAATTTTCTAGTTCTCATTGTTTGTTCATTTGTTTTAGGAACCATAAAGAATTTTTATCACCAGTGTAACTCAAATGGTTAGGTTTGATACAATTAAGTTATAGTCAATGATCTTCTGGTGTCTGGCTCTCCCCTAAACTCCAAAATCATGGATTTGAAGCATTTGCCAATTTATATAGTATACATTCTCCCAGCAACGCTAATTTCTTTTACAGTAAACAACTGGCTCTCCTAATGTTCCTGAATATTTAACAATGGGCTCTCTAGAGTCTATACAAGTTAACCTAAGTGTATTATTAGCAGTTTTAACTAGTTGCAATCTAGTTCTGAAGTTGCATCTAGCTTTCTCCTGTTATTTTTTTGATTAGATTCAGAAAACACATTAATGAACTACCTCTTAAAGAAAATTATTTACAGATAACTGTACTGTATCTGTTTATGCTAAACTGATTAGATTTGTTTGTAGTTAATGACTTTTACAGACAGAAGGAAGCTTACTATCATCTCTTAAATACCCTTTCACTCACATAGTACATGTAGGCAGAAAATAAGCCACAGGGATAACTCAGTAAAGAACATAAAAAGTAGAAGAAGTTGTATGTAGCTAACGTAAGAAAACATTTAGGAAACAAGTATAAGGAAAAATAAAATGTATAAATGAGATTGATAGAGACATATTTTGAATTTTAAAAGAGGACATTACCGCACAGATAAATAGATAGTGTGACTTATCTATTGTGGTTGACTGTGGGTAGAGTATTGTGATTAATTCAGTCTTCCACGTCATCATTTAAATGAGTTCAAGTAATACCTGCTGCTGCTGCTGCTGCTGCGTCACTTCAGTCATGTCCGACTCTGTGCGACCCCATAGATGGCAGTCCACCAGGCTCCCCCATCCCTGGGATTCTCCAGGCAAGAACACTGGAGTGGGTTGCCATTTCCTTCTCCAATTCATGAAAGTGAAAAGTGAAAGTAAAGTCACTCAGTCGTGTCCGACCCTTAGCGACCCCATGGACTGCAGCCTACCAGGCTCCTGCATCCATGGGATTCTCCATGCAAGAGTACTGGAGTGGGATGCCATTTAATACCTAGGACTGTCTTATAGAATGCATGTCAAACTCATAGTATCAATTTTATGAAATCACTTTATTACTATTTATATTATTTATTATTTAAATTTCTTAAAGTTTTCATTTTCTAAGAAAGTATTATTTATATATATTATAGAGATAGTAGCCACCAGCAACCTAGGCTCCCCATTCCTATTACTATGGATTTCTCCCTAGGAGTTATGTTTGGAGTGTATGTAGAAACCACTCACACTTTATTGATAAAATCCTTGGATGGTAAATTGGCTGGATAAGAAACAATAGATACCTATACATTGGGAGATGAAGAAAATTCTTTGAGAGAATTTAACAAAGGGAAGGGGAGTCTAATATGATGATCTTAACTCAGGAATAAAAAGCCTTCATTGCCACAGGTACAAAGGAATTCTGAGTGTAGCATGGAGGCTGTTACACAAGTCTTGTAATTCTTTGCCATAAGTCTAGGTTCTGGGGATGAGAATATCAGGAGCTGCTTCACTAGGTTTTTATGAAACATACTGCAGGTCCAAGAGACAATACTTTAGGACACCTCTTAAAACGCTTGGTGTTATAGCTTAGACCATCTTTTCTAGAAATGGGCTGCTGAGATCCTTTTCATGTGGTTGGGTTTTATTTCCAGAACTCAAGATAGAGAGAGTCACAAAATTGTGTCATTACAACTAGGATCAGGAATGTACTTGAGAGCAAGAGGTCAAGTTCATTTCTAATCTTCCCTGGAAGTTTTCCCATCATTATCAGTGACCTCATGGCTGGAAAGTTTGAATTTTCCCAAGAGCTATGAACACAGAGTGGCTTTAATTAAAGAAAAAGATAGTCAATAATTGTTGGTTTGACATTTATAAGACAATAATTCTGGTAAAATCATATTCCATGAGAGAAATGGAAAGTTCTATTATGCTATTACCAGAAGCTGAGAATGAAATTAATTTAACTTGAAATAAATCTTCACAAAAGTTATAATAAACATACCGGGCAGCTTCTGAATATCTCTCCAGACATCTAAACACTGTTGCCTGACGAAGATGATTTCGGAAATAGGCAGGGTTTAAAACAATGCTCCTGAAAAGATAAAAGAAATGCAAATGTTATTAAGCTCTTAAAAGTCAATTTCCAGAAGTGTATAGGAATGAAATAGCAATCATCCAATTTTACATACATCTATTTTAAAAGACACTAGGAAATGGATCATTTTTTCTTCCTGTAATTGTCAGTTAAGATAAATAAACAAGCATTATTGAAAATTAAGTTTGCATGATAAAAGCAATTTTATTTATAACACTGGCTAACTTTTATAGCTATAACAATGACAAAGAATTTGAATCCAACTTTTATTACATATAAGACACGTGTTATTTTATTTGTCATATGCTGATAAATTAGGCAAAAATCTCAAATTGTGGTCTATCTACCCATAATGAAGAAGGAGATTGTTAGCTGCTGGATTTCAGTTAAATGAGTGGAACTGGAATAGGTGACTTGTTCGTTTGCAATCCATGTTGGGTTCTGTGCCTTCTCCCAGTTGGACAATTGTAGTGAAATGGTAGGAACCCTGTACCATTGGGTAAGGATTCTGGTTCTCACCTTGCCACTTTTGGTAAGGCCCTTGTTTACTTTGGGTTTACATTTTCTTTTGCTGAAATTTCAAGGCTTGATTTTGGATAAGATTATCTATCCTTGCTTGCTGATTCTTCCATTATCTCACAGAGTTTTGGAGTCACAATCCAAGCTCAGATGAGAAGATGATCACTCCACAGCTGCCTTTTTTCCCTAGAGATAAACTGGTAGCTCTTCTTTTCCCTTGCTTCCCTGAAAGCCAGGCACTGCTCAAAGCTTTTGATATAATGAGGTAAGCTAGACAAATGAAGAGCACAACTCATCACCAAATGAGGAGAGAGCCATTAGTGAAAGTTTGAGGGATAGCTTATATCAGAATGTGTTGTGTTTGTGGATGTAAGATACATAATGTTATAGAACCGACACAGGACTATTAAACAATTTTTTTGTGTGTGCCTGCTTTTACAAGTTGATGTGGAGAAGGCAATGGCACCCCACTCCAGTACTCTTGCCTGGAAAATCCCATGGATGGAGGAGCCTGGTGGGCTGCAGTCCATGGGGTCTTGAAGAGTCAGACACAACTGAGCGACTTCACTTTCACTTTTCACTTTCCTGCATTGGAGAAGGAAATGGCAACCCACTCCAGTGTTCTTGCCTGGAGAATCCCAGGGATGGGGGAGCTTGGTGGGCTGCCGTCTGTGGGGTCACACAGAGCCGGACATGACTGAAGTGACTTAGCAGCAGCAGCAGCAGCTTTAACAAGTTGATGAGAATCACTTAGAATTAGTCTATTAATGAAGGAAGTGATTCTTGATCTTTTTTTTTTTTTTTTTTTTGAGAGGTTCACAAATTGGAGAATTAAAGCTGTGAACCTCTGTCTAAAAAAATGCACATAAACATGGTTGCCTAAATTCAGGGAATTCATGTGATCCTTTAAGGTTATTCATGAACTCGAGATTGAGAAAAACATACAGACAAGAATAGTCCCATTCCCAGAAACATTGCTTATGGAAAGAATAAAATAAAAAAGCTGCATCTATCTGACCCACATAGAGTCATAGAATTATATGATGATGAGGTGAATTGATTGACTAGTTTAGCTCACTTTAAACACAAGTGAATAGAATCCAGAGAGACTAACGGACCCTTCTAAAGTCATTCATAGTTGGCTGCAATGCTGCTTCAAATTTATTATTATGTTTCTCCTCTCCTAGCCTCAGCACTTCATAAGTTATCTTACTCCTTCTCTGTGATGATTTCTGAATTAAAGAAGCCTGGGTCAGTAAAGTTTTACTACATTCTATGACTAGAAATTTGTACAAATACATAACATTAATCCTGCAAGAACACAGACCATTTGCTTTATTGATTTCTGATTAAACTGTTGGAAATTTAAAGCCTATTCCATGAGTTTATTCCATATCAACACTGAACTATTAATATCTAGTACTAATACTTTATATTAATTCAGAAAAAGGTATGTTAGTGAAATATGTTTGTAAATTTTATCCCTGTAAGAGTAATCTTGTAAAATTAGGTCAGAGTGAAAAGAGAAGTGCTCTGTCTAGGGGCCTGGGTCTTCCAACTCTGATCAGAAACCCTTCTTTCACAACATGGCTAATTCTTTCCTCTTACTTAGTAATATTTATTCACTTAGGCATTTTTAGTAAATATCTGCAAATGTGATGAGACAAAATCCTTATGAATGAACATATTTTTTTTTCCTTTGTTATCTTTTTGCCCATGGTGCAGTATTTTGGTTTTACTGAGCTATTCTTCAAGAATCTTGCTTTGCCAGATGTGTTCTTTTCATAAAAATGGATTAGACTGGAGAGAAGCATGGGGTGTGGTGGACAGGAGGAGTAGTGATGAGAGAAGGGTTTAGTAAAATAGAGGGCTAAGGGAGAGGAGGAGTCACTGAAGTGGTCTTGGAAGAGATTTTTGTGGGTAGTGAGATAAACATTGTTTCCGTGTAATTTTTAAAAAGGATAGGTTTCTTTAAAAATTTTTTATAATTATAAGTCCTTTTTATGGTGTTGAAGAAATACAGTAGAGGACATGAGTTTGGAAGTCACTGTTGCTAAACTGGACTAGGTTCTTCTAAACTGTAACAACATCCGACACTGAGCCATGTGAATCATTGCTTCATAAGAGGGACCAAGAAGTCTAGGACCTAGTCTACCCTGAAGGTGAAGGTACTTACAAAACGAAGTTTATAAATTTGGGATGAGATATTGTTTGGCCATTTATTATTTTTGGCTTCTTTATAATTATTGCAGCATTCACTGTGTGCTTATGATATGCACTGTTAGATATTTGGCAAGGAAATGCTAGTGGTGATTGTAAAGCCTACTTTTTACATTTTATTGATTTATTTGATGCTTTCTATAATGCTCTTTTAAAGATGCATTTTATGTTGTGTATAACTTACAGAGGAAATATTGGTTTATCTTTTAAAAAGTTCTTAATCATTCATCATTTGATGCCATTTGGGGACCTATGGGAGGCTGTCTATGACTGAAGTGTACAATCTGACTGGGACTGTAATGAAAATAAATCAACCTACAGTTATAATCAGAGAGAGATCTCTGTGCTGATTGGTTTGATTTTAAAAGAGAGGAAATAGCTATGACTTAGTTATGTTGATAGGGGTTGTGGTAAAAATAAGAATCATGCTAGAATGGCTAAGTTATGGAAGTCATTGAATTTTTGTCAGAGGAATGAAGACAGCGTTAATAATGAGACAGTCAATTCCTAGGCAGATTGATAAGAAGTCAGGAGAGGAGAGAGGGGTCTGGAATTCTCAAGGAGGAGGAAAGGACAAACATCTTTTTTTTTTTCTCTGCATTCCTTAGTCTTAGTCACATAAAACACTTATTTTTTTTTTTTAAACAATGATTACACAACAAACAACACAGCTTAAATTCTGTCCTGAAAGTGAAGTTGCTCAGTCGTGTCCGACTCTTTGCGATCCCATGGACTGTAATCTACCAGACTTCTCTGTCCATGGGATTTTCCAGGCAAGAGTACTAGAGTGGGTTGCCATTTCCTTCTCCAGGGAATCTTCCTGACCCAGGGATCGAACTCAGGTCTCCTGCATTTTAAGCAGATGCTTTACCCTCTGAGGCACCAGGGAAGCCTCTGTACTAAGGATTATATAACTACAATTTATCCTGCTTGAGGACAGTTTCTCCTTCCTGAAAACTTTCTGGCTAATCCTGTTATCTTTTTTGCCTTTTCAAAAACTGTTCATGGGGTTCTCAAGGCAAGATTACTGAAGTGGTTTGCCATTCCCTTCTCCAGTGGACCACATTTTGTCAGAACTCTCCACCATGACCCATGAGTCTTGTGTGGCCCTACATGGCATGGCTCATAGCTTCATTGAGTTAGACAAGGCTGTGGTCCGTGTAATCAGATTGGTTAGTTTTCTGTGACTATGGTTTTCAGACTGTCTGCCCTCTGATGGAGAAGGATAAGAGGCTTATGGAAGCATTCTGATGGGATAGACTGACTGAAACTGGGTCTTGTTCTGATGGGTGGGGCCATGCTCAGTAAATCTTAAATCCGATTTTCTGTTGATGGGTTGAGCTGTGTTCCCTTCTTGCTATTTACCTGGGACCAAACTATGGTGGAGGTAATGAAGATAATGGTGACCTCCCTCAAAAGTTCCCATGCATGTACTGCTACATCAGTGCCCCCAACCCTGCAGCAGGCCACCACTGACCCATTCCTCCACCGGAGACTCCCAGACACCCACAGGCAAGTCTGGGACAATCTCTTGTGGGGTCGCTGCTTCTTTCTCCTGGGTTCTGGTACACAAGGTTCTGTTGTGCCCTCCAAGAGTCTGTTTCCCAGTATGATTTCCCAGTCTATATCCCATGAACAGTATGAAAATGCAAAAAGATAGGACACTGAAAGATGAACTACCCAGATTGGTAGCTGCCCAATATGTTACTGGAGATCAGTGGAGAAATAACCCCGGAAAGAATGAAGAGACAGAGCCAAAACAAAAACAACGCCCAGTTGTGGATGTGACTGGTGATGGAAGCAAGGTCTGATGCTGTAAAAAGCAATATTGCAAAGGAACCTGGAATGTTAGGTCCATGAATCAATGCAAATTGAAAGTGGTCAAACAGGAGACGGCAAGAGTGAATGTCAACATTTTGCTGCTGCTGCTGCTAAGTCGCTTCAGTCGTGTCCGACTCTGTGCGACCCCATAGACGGCAGTCCACCAGGCTCCCCCGTCCCTGGGATTCTCCAGGCAAGAACACTGGAGTGGGTTGCCATTTCCTTCTCCAATGCATGAAAGTGAAAAGTGAAAGTGAAGTTGCTCAGTCATGTCCGACTCCTAGCGACCCCATGGACTGCAGCCCACCAGGCCTCTCTGTCCATGGGATTTTCCAGGCAAGAGTACTGGAGTGGGTTGCCATTGCCTTCTCCATCGATGGTTTAGGAATCAGCAAACTAAAATGGGCTGAAATGGATGAATTTAACTCAGATGACCATTATATCTACTACTGTGGGCAAGAATCCTTAGAAGAAATGGAGTAGCCATCATACTCAACAAAAGAGTCCAAAATGCAGTACTTGGATGCAATCTCAAAAATGACAGAATGACTCTGTTCGATTCCAAGGCAAATCATTCAATGTCACGGTAATCCAAGTCCATGCCCTGACCAGTAACACTGAAGAAGCTGAAGTTGAATGGTTCTATAAATACCTACAAGACTTTCTAGAATTAAACCCCCAAAAGATGTCCTTTTCATTATAGGCGACTGGAATGCAAAAGTAGGAGGTCAAGAAACACCTGGAGTAACAGGCAAATTTGGCCTGGGAATATGGAATGAAGCAGGGCAAAGGCTAATAGAGTTCTGCCAAGAGTACGTACTGGTCATACCAAACACCCTCTTCCAACAACACAAGAGAAGACTCTACACATGGACATCACCAGATGGTCAACACCGAAATCAGATTGATTATATTCTTTGCAGCCAAAGATGGAGAAGCTCTATACAGTCAGCAAAAACAAGACTGGGAGCTGACTGTGGCTCAGATCATGAACTCCTTATTGCCAATTCAGACTTAAATTGAAGAAAGTAGAGAACACCACTAGACCATTCAGGTATGACATAAACCAAATCCCTAACAACTATACAGTGGAAGTGAGAAATAGATTTAAGGGACTAGATCTGATACACAGAGTACCTGATGAACTATGGACGGAGGTTTGTGACATTGTACAGGAGACAGGGAGTAAGACCATCACCAAGAAAAAGAAATGCAAAAAAGCAAAATGGCTGTCTGAGGAGGCCTTACAAATAGCTGTGAAAAGAAGAAAAGCAAAGGAGAAAAGGAAAGGTATATCCATTTGAATGCAGAGTTCCAAAGAATAGCAGGAGAGAAAAGAAAGCCTTCCTCAGTGATCAGTACAAAGAAATAGAGGAAAACAATAGAATAGGAAAGACTAGAGACCTCTTCAAGAAAATTAGAGATACTAAGGGAACATTTCATGCAAAGATGGGCTCAATAAAGGACAGAAATGGTATGGACCTAAGAGAAGCAGACCTAAGAGAAGCAGAAGAAGAGGTGGCAAGAATACACGGAAGAACTATACAAAAAAGATCTTCATGACCCAGATAACCATGATAGTGTGATCACTCACCTAGAGCCAGATATCCTGGAATTCAAAGTCAAGTGGGCCTTAGGAAGCATCACTACGAACAAAGCTAGTGGAGGTGATGGAATTCCAGTTGAGCTATTTCAAAACCTAAACGATGATGCTGTGAAAGTGCTGCACTCAATATGTCAGCAAATTTGGAAAACTCAGCAGTGGCCACAGGACTGGAAAAGATGAGTTTTCATTCCAATCCCAAAGAAAGGCAATGCCAAAAAAGATTCAAACTACCATACAATTGCACTCACATCACATGCTAGTGAAGTAGTGCTCAAAATTCTCCAAGCAAGGCTTCAGCAATACAAGAACTATGAATGTATAGATGTTCAAGCTGGATTTAGAAAATGCAGAGGAACCAGAGATCAAATTGCCAACATCTGCTGGATTACTGAAAAAGCAAGAGAGTTCCAGAAATACATCTATTTATGCTTTATTGACTATGCCAAAGCCTTTGACCATGTCAGTTCAGTTCAGTCGCTCAGTTGTGTCCAACTCTTTGTGACCCCATGAACCACAGTACGCCAGGCCTCCTTGTTCATCACCAACTCCTGGAGTCTACCCAAACCCATGTTCATTGAGTCGGTGATGCCATCCAACCATATCATCCTCTGTCATCCCCTTCTCCTCCTGCCCTCAATCTTTTCCAGCATCAGGGTCTTTTCAAATGAGTCAGCTCTTTGCATAAGATGGCCAAAGTATTAGAGTTTCTGCTTCAACCATCAGTCCTTCCAATGAATACCCAGGACTGATCTCCTTTAGGATGGACTGGTTGGATCTCCTTGCAGTCCAAGGGACTCTCAAGAGCCTTCTCCAACACCACAGTTCAAAAGCATGAATTCTTCGGCATTATGACTTTAAGACTTGGTAAAACAAGTACACACAAACATCAAATAATATGAAACTTAAAATAAAAGACATGACTACTGGAAAAACATAACCTTGACTAGACGGACCTTTGTTAGTAAAGTGATGTCTCTGCTTTTTAATATGCTGTCTAGGTTGGTCATAACTTTCCTTCCAAGGAGTAAGTGTCTTTTAATTTCATGGCTGCAATCACCATCTGCAGGATTTTGGAGCCCCCCAAAATAAAGTCTGCCACTGTTTCCACTGTTTCCCCATCTATTTCCCATTACCAGTCTGTTGTTTCATGTCCAGTTCTAACTGTTGCTTCCTGACCTGCATACAGATCTCAGGAGGCAGGTCAGGTGGTCTGGTATTCCCATCTCTTTCAGAATTTTCCACAGTTTATTGTGATCCACAGAATCAAAGGCTTTGGAATAGTCAATAAAGCAGAAATAGATGTTTTTCTGGAATTCTCTTGCTTTTTCGATGATCCGGTGGATGTTGGCAATTTGATCTCTGGTTCCTCTGCCTTATTTAAAACCAGCGTGAACATCTGACTAAACAACAGACTGGTTCCAAATCAGGAAAGGAGTACGTCAAGGCTGTATATTGTCACCTAGTTTATTTAACTTATATGCAGAGTACATCATGAGAAACGCTGGGCTGGATGACGCACAAGCTGGAATCAAGATTGCTGGGAGAAATATCAATAACCTCAGATATGCAGATGACACCACCCTTATGGAGAAAGTGAAGAGGAACTAAAGCCTCGTGATGAAGTGAAAGAGGAGAGTGAAAAAGTTGGCTTAAAGCTCAACATTCAGAAAACTAAGTTCATGGCATCTGGTCCCACCACTTCATGGGAAATAGATGGGGAAACAGTGGAAACAGTGTCAGACTTTATTTTGGGGGGCTCAAAAATCACTGCAAATGGTGACTGCAGTCATGAAATTAAAAGACACTTACTCCTTCTAAGGAAAGTTATGACCAACCTAGACAGCATATGAAAAAGCAGAGACATTACTTTGTCAACAAAGTGAGAGGGTAACAGGCAGGAAGGCCAGGGGTCTCCAAATAGAGGAAATAGCCTGCAAGTGTCAGACATTTTTATCTCTCTTAAGCGGCAGGAGGAAACAAACTAGCAATATTTTTTCCTTCTCTATACAAATTTAAAGGGAGGTTTCTCTTAAAATATTGTGTTGCCATAATGACACCGGTTTCGCCTGAAGTTAGCTATTCTCGAGTCTAGAGATAACCAATGCCTTTTTCTTATGGAAATGTTTGTCTTAAGCTATGCTAATGTACTATGCCTTTACCCCAAACTCTGTCTCCAAGTCGGTTCCGCCTCTTGGCCCAGAACCTACTTGACAAACCAGTATGGATATTGTTCCCCTAATCTATGTAAATGAAACTATTTGTATGGTGGTCTGCCCTTCTTCAAGATTCAAGTTAATCATTTTATGGCCCAGGATAAACCATTTATCCCAAAATGCATCTTATGGGTGAGGGGCCTGGTGCCATTCTGAATTTTAAGATATTCCTTTCTTTCATTAACAGACTGCTAGTGACTATATAACATCCAGCTAAAGACCAGCAGGGGGCTACTCTTTCTGCCCCCTTCTGATGCCTATGTCAGAAGCTTTCTCTATCTCCTTTATACTTTAATAAAACTTTATTACACAAAAGCTCTGAGCGATCAAGCCTCGTCTCTGGCCCCGGATTGAATTCTTCTCCTCCGGGGGCCAAGAATCCTGGTATATTCGCGTGATTCAACAACAACCTTTCAAAAGGTCCATCTAGTCAAAGCTATAGTTTTCCAGTAGTCAAGTCTTTTATTTTAAGTTTCATATTATTTGATGTTTGTGTATACTTGTTTTATTAAGTCTTAGAGTCATAATGTTGTTTGACCAGTATGTGTCTATTTCAGTGACTATTAGTTATATCTCAATTCACTTGTCAGATGATTCATATTTTTTTCTAGTGATTTGATATGCCACCTTTATTATATACTAAGTTTGTGTGCATGCTTGGATCAGTGGCTGGACTTTGTACATACAATTTTGATCTGCCTGTTTCTGTGACAGAAACAAATGGTTTTAATTCTAGTCATTAATTTTTGGAAGGGAAAGAAATGCCTAACGGTTTCTGTGAAAAATGTATCTGATATAACATATTTATTCTTTTGACGAACTTTATAATATTCATTTTTTAAAGTTGTAAACACTCCCACATTTAGTGGTTTTCATTTGTGTTAAAGGCATTAAACTAATTTTAGGAAGAACTAAAGAGCCTCTTGATGAAAGTGAAAGAGGAGAGTGAAAAACTTGGCTTAAAACTCAACATTCAGAAAACTAAGCTCATGGCATCTGGTGCCATCACTTCATGGCAAATAGATGGGGAAATAGAAGAAATAGTGGCAGACTTTATTTTTGGGGGCTCCAAAATCACCGCAGATGGTGACTGCAGCCATGAAATTAAAAGACGCTTGCTCCTTGGAAGAAAACTTATGACCAACCTAGACAGCATATTAAAAAGCAGAGACATTACTTTGCCAACAACATTCCATCTAGTCAAGGCTATGGGTTTTCCAGTAGTCATGTATGGCTGTGAGACTTGGAACATAAAGAAGGCTGAGTGATGAAGAATTGATGCTTTTGAACTGTGGTGTTGGAGAGGACTTTTGAGAGTCCCTTGGACTGCAAGGAGATCCAACCAGTCCATCCTAAAGGAAATCAGTCCTGAATATTCATTGGAAGGACTGATATTGAAGTTGAAACTCCAATACTTTGGCCACCTGATGCAAAGAACTGACTCATCTGAAAAGACCCTGATGCTGGGAAAGATTAGAGGCAGGAGTAGAAGGGGACAACACAGGATGAAATGGTTAGATGGCATCACCAGCTTGATGGACATGAGTTTGAGTAAACTTGGGAGTTGGTGTTAGACAGGGAGGCCTGGCGTGCTGCAGTCCATGGGGTCACAAAGAGTCAGACAGAACTCAGCGACTAAACTGATCTGAGGAAGAACGGACATTTTTATACTGTTGTCTTCCTATCCAGGAACATGACATTCTCTTCATTCAAATATTATTTTATGTCATTCAGTAATACTTAACCATTCTTTTACCTTTTTGTAAAATAGAGTTTTTACAGATTTCTTAATTCTAAAGTTTAAAAATTATAGATGCGGTTTATACATATTAGTATATGTGTATATGTATATATATCCATTTATACACACATAACTAAAAGTATGATCAGCAGCACTTGGAAACTCATTGGAAATGTAAAATCTTGATTACAAATGTACTGAATCTTCATTTTAGCAAGATCCTTAGGTGATTTATATGCACATTAAAGTTTGAGAGGCACCACAGGTATACATGATAAGAATGGGATTATTTTTCTGTTGTATATCCTAACTTATAATTGATTTAGAATGTATTTTAAAATTATTAATTTTTGTATCCTTACTTCTTAATATTGCAATAATATAGTTTTATTCACATCATCTGCAAATAATGATGTCTGGTACTGCTTTTCAATATTCATGTTTTTTCTTTTACTGCCTAGGCTAAAATTTTTTAAAAGGAGTTTAAATAAGTGAAGTGATCTATGGATGCTTCAGTGTTTCACTGATAACTATGATTATGAATTAGTTTGAGAAAAATTATTTTCCAAGAGTTATTATCAGAAGTAAATGCTTACTTTTTCTTCAAATATCCTTTTGATCTATCAATATGATTGTGGACTTTGTCCATTGATCTTTTGTAGGGCTAACTGGGATTAGTTATCAATTCAAAAAAGTGTTAAATTAATAAACAGAATTGTCATTCAGTCGCTCAGTTGTGTTCAACTCTTTGGGACCCCATAGACTGCAGCATGCCAGGACTCCTTGTCCTTCACTATCTCCCGGAGTTTATTCAGACTCATGTCCACTGAGTTCATGATGCCATCCAGCCATCTCACTCTCTATTGTCCCCTTCTCCTCATGCCTTCAATCTTTCCCAGCATCAGGGTGTTTTCTAATGAGACGGCTTTCACGTCAAGTAGCCAAAGTTTTAGAGCTTCAGCTTCAGCATCACTACAATAAGGATATAGTATTTTTCCAACCACATCAAAAAGTGGCAATGGAGGCAGAATTTCATATTGATTACCCCAGAGACAGATGTGTTTTTCTTCTACATCTCAATCAGAAGCTTGAAGTCTGTGAATGAGAACGTTAGTTATCACTACTTCTGGGGCTTAAGGCTTTAGACTGGGGATTAGGAAAGCAATTTCTTATTTAGGTAAAGATGCCTAAATTCAGTTGCCTTTACCTTGCTTAATCATTAGTAAATTAGCAGTGTAATCAAAGTAAATTAGCAATGACACATCCTCCTGAGTGACACTCTTCTTAATACCTTAGAAAAGTGCTGACATTCTTTTAGAAATAGTTGGTGGATCTAGAGAATGCCAAGGAAACAAATGAAACATTTTTATTTCACCAAAGCATGATATCTTTGTGATGATATTAATGTGGGATAATGGCCTCATTCAGTAAATTATAACTTGTTGAACAACTGATCAGTACTGTTGAAGTATAGTCTAGATTGTTATGAAAGAAGTTCAGTGGCTTGTCCTTAGCCCTTTTTGTAGACAGTATTTCCATTAGTGACTAGTATTAAGAGATAGAAAGAATGCCTATAATTTTTTTCCGATGGCATAGATTATATTTAGCAAAAAAATAGTATTACTGATGACAGAGGCAAAATCTTAAAAAAAAATCTTTGTTATGGATTCTAAAAGTCAGTTTTACAAGTATAGTTATGGCTTGAGTATGGCTATGGGGAAAAAGCCTGAATATTTTAACTAATCACAAGCTGAACACAATAGGACAGTATGATAGAGCTACAAAAATGGTATACAAAATTTATGCTAAATGAATCAATGGCATTCTGTTAAAATGATAAAGTGATTATCTTTGATAACAATTGATAAACAATTCATTATCACTGAATTGTTCTATAGTTATATAGACACACCTCTGGGAATCATTACCATTTTGGGGTGTGTCTAGAGAGTCCAGTGGATCTATAGAACATAGTGTGGGAAGAATATGGAATGAAATTGATATGTTCAGAGAATTAAGTGAGATTAGTGGAGACTAAACAAGTACTTTCAAATACAAAGACCTGCCATGTGAAAAATAGAATAATTATTCTGTGTAAAAAAGATGAAATCAGGCAAAAGCCAGTATTATAAAGTTACAAATAGTTCAGTTCAACATAAGGAGGGACTTAATAATCAATGATGCAAAAAGCTTTGAGAAGAGTTTCCTTTTACTAGAATTATTTAAGTGATATTTCAAATGCCATCTGTCAGGATGTGTAGAAGAAATTTTTGACTGAGTGGGAGTTAGGCTAAATGACTTTCAAAGATATTTAGAATATCCTTTCAAGGATATTCAAAAATCTTTTAGAACACATTTTTATAATTTTTAATTGGAATATAGTTGCTTTACAACGTTGAGTTAGTTTCTGCTGTACAGCAAAGGGAATCCGCTATACGTTTACTTATATCCCCTCTTTTTTGGATTTCCTTCTGTTTAAAGGAAATGAGTAAGTTCCCTGTGTTACACAGTAATAGAATACATTGTTGATCACTGTGAAGGGTTTGAGTTTCCCCTCGACTTCAAGCTAACAAGTTAGCATGCCATAGTTTCATGGGTACTTGTAGAAGATGTGAACCTCCGAGGCTGGAGACAAGGGACAGTTTCTTACTCATAGCAGCAGAAGTAGCCAATCTATCAGTCTTTTGTTGTACTGGTTCCTTGAGCTGCAGTTCCCAGATAGTAATGCAAAGAAGGCCAGGTGAAGCCTTCACATGCAGTAGGTTGCATTATAGGAGAGGAATCCTGGGCTTGGGGGATATAGACATTTTACAATTGATGGCAAGCATGCCTGTTTGTAGGTCTAGTTCAGTTCAGTCACTCAGTCGTGTTCGACTCTTTGCGACCCCATGAACTGCAGCACACCAGGCTTCCCTGTCCATCACCAACTCCCAGAGTAGGTCTAGAAGGAGACGCTATTTCATCTTCCAAGGCTGTAAGCAGACTTGACCTTTCTTCCAAGGTTGTTTGCCACATAGTCATCTTTGAAAAGATAAATCAGAGCAGAGGCCAGTCAATGCCTTGTTTACAAGGCATGCAAAAAGTTAGGAGACCCAAGGAGAATCGTTTCCCTATATAAATAATTTTTGTTCAGAAAGGCAAGCAGTATTTGTTATATTCATACCATTAACAAATAAAAAAGAATTCGTAACAAGCTCTAAAAATTAAAATATCATAAGAAAATCTAAGAATACCTCATATTAAAGAATGAGTGATTACATTATTATCTATTTATATTCTGCTTTAGGTAGATTTTAAGGCAGCTTGTAGAATATTTATGAAGTTAAGTCAAAGTAAAAGTTACAGGGAACAAAAGGAAAAATAGATAAACTGGAGTAGATAAAAATTAAAAACTTCTGTTTATCAAAGGACACTATCAACAGAGTAAAAATGCAAAAGTGGAAAGAGAAAATATTTGCAAATTTTGTACCTGAAAAAGGATCAATATCTAGAATATAAAAGGAGTTTCTAAAACTCAGCAGTGAAGAAACAATCTAATTAAAAACTGAGCAAAGGACTTGAATAATTTCTCCAAAGATAAACAAATGGCCAATAATCACATGAAAAAGATGCTCAACATCACTGATCATTAAAGAAATGCAAATCAAAACCACAATGAGATACCACCTCATACTCATTAGAATGGCTACCACTAAAAAAAACCAGAAAATAACAGATGTTGGCAAGGACATGGAGCTGTTAGAACCCTCATGCATGATTTATGGGAATGATGGTGCACCTGCTATGGAAAAGAGTATGACAATTTCTCAAAGATTTAGAAATAGAATTACAGTATGATCTAGCATTTCCACTTCTGTGTATATACCCAAAAGAATTGAAAGCAGTGCTTCAAAGATGTATCTCCATGTTCATAGCATTGTTATTTGCAATAGCCAAAGGTGGAAGCAACCTAAGTGTCCATCAGCAGATAAGTGGGTTAATACAATATGGTATATACAGACAATGGAATATTACTCAGCCTTAAAAAGGAAAGAAATTCTGACACATGCTGGCAACATGGATGACACTTCAGGTATTATGCTAAGTTAAATATGCTAGTCATAAAAAGTTGCCTCTTATTAATAGAAATTCTTTCACTATGGGCTGTTGGTATAATACAAATCTCAATCTAGTAATCAAAATTCCTGAGTAGGTGAAAGGAATAGGAATATAAAGGAAACTTAAGCACTTGTGCTGTCACCACAAAAGGATTCAAGAAAATCTTAGTGGTTGCATCTTACTTATTCACTTGCTTCACTACAAAAGGTTGGTAATTGGAATTACAAGCCAAAATAAAGTATAACAATCCTCAACATATTGAGAAGAATTAAGAAGTCCATGTGTTCACTTTAAATATCTTATATTGACAAATAAGATGGAACAATAAAATGTCCCAATTTAATTTACGTGGGAGAAATGGAACTATTTTATGAAGTATTAGAGCATAAAATTACAGTTAAAGGCGTTGGTTTTTGAAATAAGAAAAGTACAGTAGATTGTTGTCAAATAAAGTATATGGCTCTGCCAAAGCAGTGGCAAAGCATGTTTTTGCAAAAGCATGAAAGTAAATTTAACTCTTTAGGGAAACAACAAGAAGAAATCATTCTCAACTATTTCTTGAGGTCTTAGCATGTATATATCATAGCAGAAGAAAACAAATTTAAAGAAGCTAAACAGTAAGTTGAATATCATCCTTGATTTTTGTTCGCCAAATTACAATTAATTATATGTACAAAATATTGAATTATGGAATTACTCAAGTGAGCAACAAGGACCTAATTTCTTGACATGACCAAGAGTCAATAGGATAAGTACCTTAAAAATTGCTATATGTCATAGTTCTGAAAAATATATATGTAGAAGAGAGATATTATACTGTCTGTTCTCTTTATGGAGCTAACAGTAAATACACATTAAATAATGATTAGGATCAATGTTTAAATATATTTTACTTTAGAATTTGAGAATGAAATTTCTTTGTTTAGAAGAATAGACTGAAGATTAAGGGATTCAAATAACAAATTTAGTGTGTCATCAATACCAAGAAATAGGAACCTTTAGAAGGAGATTTTAGGACTTTCATGTTTTTCCATATTCAGTTTGGTCTTCCATATACTTTCTTAAAGTTTTTTATTGAAGGTACAGTTGATTTACAATGTTGTATCTGTTTCAGGTATTAGTCTTCCATATTCTTCATCAACATGAATATCATCAGTTAACATACATAAAATAAACATTAAATATGACACCCTACTGGATCTTTGGCAGTATGCAGTGATATGCCTTTTTTGACCAACAGAGAACATTTCTTGTTTTTTTTTCCTCCATTTCTTTAACCTTTTTTTTTCCCCTCTATACTGGGGACCTCTAGCAAATTTGTGACACATAGTGGACACTCAATGTTTATGGAATAAAGCACTATTTATTACTAAGTGGCTGAACACACTCTTCCTCAGGACCCATCAGATCAGATCAGATCAGATCAGCCGCTCAGTTGTGTCCGACTCTTTGCGACCCCATGAATCGCAGCACGCCAGGCCTTCCTGTCCATCACCAACTCCCGGAGTTCACTCAGACTCACGTCCATCGAGTCAGTGATGCCATCCAGCCATCTCATCCTCTGGCATCCCCTTCTTTTGCCCCCAATCCCTCCCAGCATCAGACTCTTTTCCAATGAGTCAACTCTTCGCATGAGGTGGCCAAAGTACTGGAGTTTCAGCTTTAGCATCGTTCCTTCTAAAGGACTCCCAGGGCTGATCTCCTTCAGAATGGACTGGTTGGATCTTCTTGCAGTCCAAGGGACTCTCAAGAGTCTTCTCCAACACCACAGTTCAAAAGCATCAATTCGTCAGTGCTCAACCTTCTTCACAGTCCAACTCTCACATCCATACATGACCACAGGAAAAACCATAGCCTTGACTAGACGAACTTTTGTTGGCAAAGTAATGTCTCTGCTTTTGAATATGCTATCTAGGTTGATCATAACTTTCCTTCCAAGGACCCATCATAAAACCTAAAAATATTTAAGATTCAACAAGGAGATCTACATCTGTTTTGACTCAAATATACTAAGATCCTCTCTCCACTGACTTTTGCACCTATATCCCTTTTGAACATCAGCTTTACACAATTTCTTAATCCTTACTTGTATGCCAATGTGATGAGGAATTAAAGATGGCTTATGTAATTAAAGGACATAGAGATATAGATAAGTAGACCCTTTGAAGAAGATTTCTGATACAAAATTATTTTTTATAATTTGAAATCCTGAAAAGAAACGCATGTGTCTGTAGACTATAATTGTGTCTTCCCATTTTTTTCCTCCATCTGTCAAATGCCTAGGTTGGATTCCCATTTATTTTTCATCTACATTGTAATCCAAAGACTGTCCACTAAAAGCTGTGAGTAAATCACTTGGTCAGTTCTTCCAACAAAACAGTCTTTAAGTAATACAGTATATCAGCCTACCTTTGACATTTTCATTTTTTGTTCTTGACATTTTCTCTTAACAAATAATATGGTGTGGGCCCCATTATCTTTTCTGTAGGGTTCATGAACCAAATACCAACTATCAACTCTCTTGTAGAAAAGCTATCAAGATTCAGAAACCAAAGATGTAGATGTAAAGACCTATTCATCTGTCTTGTAATATTGAGGGGGAGGAGGGCAGAGTCGTGGTGGGGGTGGTTCAGGAACAGCATGACAAATAGTACATTTTTTTTTTTCTAGTGTTATTGGGTGGGCTGCATTTTAGAATGATTGCTTTGAAAAGTATAATTAATAAATTCCCCTCTGTTCTAACCTACCAGAAATTACTTATGATTCATTCAGCAACAATTTTTGAAAGTAAACCATGATCCAGGCACTGTACAGGTTCTAAAGAAAAGAACCAGAAGGGTAAATACATACTTAAACTAGTATTTTAAGTAGCCTTGTTATATGGAAATAAATGTCTGCCTGCATTCTATTATTTTTCATGCTGTCTTCAACCAGCAGTTATGCAGGAATCTTTAAAATGAACTGAGAAATTATAGTCAATTCTACTATATAGTTTTACTGGATAATGAAACAGCATGCTTATTTCTTTCGAACTATGAGAAGTGGAGGGACTTTTGATTGCAAAATCAAAACTATTTGTGTATTAACTATTAAAACTGTTCATATTAACATCATGATTTTTTGGTCTGGAGACTAAATAAATGGCTTCCATAAACAATATTTTACCTACTATACAACCGCCTTTTGCTCCTATACCAAAAAATCTGACTCTTATGCTTGATGAAACAATTGAACTTCTGACAATTGTGATTTTCCTTTGTTGAATTAACAGAATTAGTGGAAATGTATCACACTGAGCATTACATTTATTATATGTATAGAGTGGCCATTTCAGCTGAACCCCTAGATTATATACTGTATTATAGTTTACAAATTGAAAGCCCAAATTTGAATTGGATATTGACTTTGATTATGGGAAAGGCTCTCAAGTTTGAATACAGTGATTACTTATAGGCCAAATTACCTTTACTCAAAGTGACTCCAATTAGGGAAGTCTAATTACTAATCTTATGAATGAGAATGTTAATGGTTTCCCTTTGAAATTCAAAGAGGTTTCCTAATATGTTTATTAACTCTCTCTTTGTTGACAAAGATGACTAAATCTTCTATCTTGCTAGCCTGTTCTCTTTGGCTCAGAGTACTGAGTTTGCAACCTGTTGTGACTTGTGCCAAATAAAGTGCCAAATCTCCCATTACTTTGCAAAGAATACATTTTTTCAGATATCTTTAAAAGTGCTGCCATTTCTGTGAATATAATGTAACAGCAAATATTTTGGAGGGTTTTTTTTTTTGGTTTGTTTGTTTGCTTATTTAAAAAGCAATGGTAGGTACCAAGTAACTACCCTCCAAAAGAAGTTTTAATCCAATTGTGAAAAATTATAAAAATACACAAATAAAGAACAGTAAATAAACTAAAACTTTAAACAATTGTGGAATGCATACAAAGGAGATGGAAAAAATTGAAAGGTTTGTGTAAAGGATCTGCAATGACAGAAAAATGCAAACTTTGGAAAGACGTCAGGAGGAAGTAAGTCTTAAGCTCACTTTGAAGTGATAACGTTTAGGGAAGAGAAGTAGAAAATCCAAATTGAAAGAGTGACCCTCAAATAACTTGGTGATAAGAGATGGTAAACAATATTAAAAACTGTCATGTAAATTTGCTTAGCTAAAGTAATAAATTCACTATAGGGGAAGACAGAATTCTATTAAAGATTTGTTCATTAGTTAAAAGACCTTTCATTTTTTGGAAGAAATTACTAAGACTTTAGGGATTACTAAGCAAGCATATGATAAATCATTTTTTAAGAAGATATAGAGGGGTGAAGTGGGAAGAGGAGAGGGAGGCTCAAGAGGGAGGTGATCTGTACAGTTATGGCTGGTTTGCATTGTTGTATGGCAGAAACCAACACAACATTGTAAAGCAATTTCCTCCAATTAAAAAATAAGGAACACAATCATTGTAACTATTCTGAAGGAAGATGAGAGATATAAAACCTGGAAAGATCCTAAGGATGCTATAAATTGGCATAGTGATTCTCAAAGTGTGGTCTGCAGATTACAAATGGGTTTTACAATATTACTGCTATTTTTATAATAATATTTTAAGATATTATTTTCATTTTTCACTGTGTTGACATTTGCACTGATGTTGCAAAAGCAACATGGTGTGTAAAACTTCTGGCTCTCTTGCAGGAATCAAATCAGTAATAGCAAACTGTTGTAGCAGAAATTGAGTATATTCTTCACCATTGTATGCACTTGCCATCCCCCACATTACCAGTCTCTACCCTTGAGTGTGTGGATTTTTAATATTTGGTGTGGCAAAATGGGACATATGCAGAAAGCTCTTTTTTCCAGCACAACAAAGCATGATGGTCGCTTTGAGGAAGAGCACTTGTGCAGCCACGCCATTGTTTGCATTTGTGAGCTGACTTCTCTGCTGTTTCCATGGAACATCATGTTTCACTTGGAAGAACAACTAACAAACTATGATTATCAGACTTGGAATTTGGCAGACATTCCTTGAAAATGAAATGAGTGTGCCTGTCACTTAAAGGAACACAACTGATGGTATTTATTGCCAGTGATAAAAGTTTGAGCTTTCAAGTAAAAATTAGAATTTTGGAAAACTTATATCTGTCACTGTGAGAATGATGGCCACCCAATGCTTAAAGACTTTTCTGATATTAGTGATATAAACATGTGTGATTTAAAAAATGTACTATTACATAATAGAAATCTGTAAGTGATGCATTATTTCCCAAATAACCAATGTAGGATGCTACTAACTCGTGCATGAGTAAATAATCCATTCAAAGTATAAGGAAGACCAGTGGCTTTTTATGAAACATGGTACAAGTTGATTGATATGGCTTCAAAATTCTGATTGCAATTAATTTTTAAGAAACTACTACTTAAAAATTATCAAAGTATCAAAAAAGAATATTGAGGATCATCTGAAAAGTCTGCTAACCTTCTCTTTCCTTTTCTAACAATACATCTTGTGTCAGACTGGATTTCTTCATATAGTTCAACCATGGTGCAACAGATTGAATGCAGAACTAGATATGAGATCCCAGTTTTCTTTTATAATGCCATATATTAAAGAGATTCACAAAAATGTAAAACAATGTTACTCCTGTATGCATTTAAAATATACTTATTTTTCATAAAATATGCATTTTATGTTAGCATGTAATGGGTATATTATTCTTAAGTGAGTATGTATTTTTAAGTTTCTATGTTTTAATTTTTAATATGGTAAACATTTCTAAGTATAACTCACATAAAGCAAAAAAAGAATATTTTGGCCCGTCAATAATGTTTAAAAATGTAATGGAGTCAGAATAATAGTTTGAGAACCACTGTACAAGTAAATTGGAGAAGGGTATGGTAATCCACTCCAGTACTCTTGCCTGGAGAATCCCGTAGACTAAGAAACCTGGCAGGCTACTTAGCATGCATGCATATATAAGTAAATAGTCAAAATCTGCATGAAAGTTCTAACTATAAGAAAGAAGATAAAGAGGCACATGCTGCTGCAAAGTCGCTTCAGTCGTGTCCGACTCTGTGCAACCCCATAGACAGCAGCCCACCAGGCTCCCCCGTCCCTGGGATTCTCCAGGCAAGAACACTGGAGTGGGTTGCCATTTCCTTCTCCAATGCATGAAAGTGAAAAGTGAAAGTGAAGTTGCTCAGTTGTGACCGACTCTGAGCGACCCCATGGACTGCAGCCTTCCAGGCTCCTCTATCCATGGGATTTTCCAGGCAAGAGTACTGGAGTGGGGTGCCATTGCCTTTGCTGAAGAGGCACATGGGACATGTTTAATAATTTGCATTATATCACACAGTCCTTTTGCCCTTTCTCTTAAACCCAAAATACCTTTCCCCCTTCTTTTTTTGATCTGTATATGTGACTTATCAATGTTATTCTCATATTATTTTCTTTCTACGGAAGCTAAAAACTTTTCCAGAGCCTGTATGCATTGAACAGGTTCTTTAAGGAAAGTTTATGGGAAATAAATGTCTAAAGAAGCAAAAAGAATGATGTTAAATATATACTAAGGTTATATATTAGATTTCTTCTCCCTTAATCTCTTATTATGAAACACTAAAAAAACCCATCAAATACTGCTGTGAAATTTACTGTCTTCTATGGGAAAGTCCCATTTGCTACCAAAAGTTTAATAATTGTTAATAAGACTACTTTTATCTAATTACAGAATTATTTTGCCTCAGATCACCTAGGAAAGGCACATGGTCTGCATTTCTTCCAGCGAAGAAGATTCACACAAAATATATATTGGCAGCTAAGACCTGTGAGTACTCTTGCCTGGAAAATCCCATGGACAGAGGAGCCTGGTAGGCTGCAGTCCATGGGGTCGCTAGGAGTTGGACATGACTGAGCGACTTCACTTTCACTTTTCACTTTCATGCATTGGAGAAGGAAATGGCAACCCACTCCAGTGTTCTTGCCTGGAGAATCCCAGGGATGGGGGAGCCTGGTGGGCTGCTGTCTATGGGGTTGCACAGAGTCGGATACGACTGAAGCGACTTAGCAGCAGCAGCAAGACCTGTGAGTACAGCACAGGCAGGGTCACTAAGAAGCCTCTCTTAAACTAACTTAACATATGGCTGCTCTTTAGATTTCTACAAAAAATCAGGAAAGGTCACAGGATAAGCATGAGGAATTCTTGCCATAGCAACAGAGGAGAAAATGAGAAAGAGTTTGGGTAAATACACCAGTAACAGTACAACCCCAGAAACTGCAAATACTTGTTGAGGCTGGTACTCTGTGGTCATTGACATAAAATATTCATGGGATATTCATGAAATATCCATATCCTTGAAATACACATTCATAAACTGTGAAAAGTAAAATGGATAGGAGAGTGGTATTTTTATTTGTAAGGTACAAATTCTGCTCCTTTAAGGTAAACAGAATGAGAGCAAGTCAGACTCACCTAACAACAGAGTACTATCTGGAAAAGAAGTAAAGAAAAACTTTTAAATATCAAGCATAGACTGGCAAGAGCTGTAAAATAAATAAGTGTGGGCCTCTAAGCCATGTTTTTCACTTGCTCTGACAGAAACTGGTCTGCTCCAGGTTTGTCCCTTGCTATTTGTAGCTCTGTATATAATGGCCTATTTTGTGACTTCCCCAAGTATACCTGGGAAGACCTTTAGGACTGGGATTGTGAGAAAACACTGAGGAAGTTATTGAGAATGAGACCCAAACATCAATTTTACACTTTAGCCTATGTGAAGCAGAATGAATGGCAATAAGTTTTTAGTCCCTTGAAATGGTGTTGGTTAATTTGGAACTGTGGGCAGTCCTCTATTTTTCATTAAAGTTAATTATTTCTAACATTTTTGGACATGTAGCATCCACCAGGAACTTGTATTTCCCTAGACTTCCTCAGTTTTAGTATTGGTCTTAAACTAGCTCACTTTTTAAACTACTTGTGTGGAAATTTTTTGTATGTAAAGAAAACAAATTAGGAGACTAAAAACAAACATCCCCATGGAGACTAGCAAAATAGGTTTCACTCTGTCAATGAACGCTATTAACTACAGCACGCACTCATGAAAAGAATCTTGTAAAATTTCAGGTTGGTCACCTGATATGTTTGGAAATAAAACACAGTTGGGACTTTAAGGTTAAGATTTGGACAGATATTTTCCATTTGCAAAACTCTTTCATATTAATAATATCCTTTCACCCTCTTTACAAGTGTTGAGGAAGATATTGTTATTATCCCCTGTTCAGAGCTACAGAAACTGAGGAAAAGAGACGTTAAATGACTTGTCAAAGTTAAGGTTAGTCAGTGATGTGCAGAGATTCAAATCCAGACTTTTGGCTTCTGAAGTTTGTTTTACTACATTACAAGGAAACTTCCAGCTCCTTTATTTTTCTTTACTTGTAGTTATAGAATTGGCCCTTGAAAATCTAGAACTTAAAAAAAAAATAAATTGACCTTGAAGGAAATTGAGATAAACATATCTCATCTTTCTCATTATGTGTACTTATCCCAGGTCACACCAATTACATTCTAGAACATTTCAAAATTTTAAGTACATAAATGCTTTTAATATTCCAGTGAGAATTTACAGAAAAATAAATTACCAAAAGGCTAAGTGGCTTGTTCAGCCCATCAGAATGGACTTTAAAGCTGGTATATTAGAAAGTGGGAAACAAATATAAAAAAATCCTCTTAAAATAATGTTAAAAATAAACCCACCCATGAGGAGTGTCTGTACAGCCTTCCTGCTTGCTTTGAGGACCAAAATGAACAGCATTTCCTGAAGGCAGTACTCAGCATAAGAACTGTTCATTAGTACTCTTGGTTATGTTTTCCAAGAACCATATGGAAATCAAAAATAATAACTGGTAGATTTAAATTCTATAGAGAGGTCCCAATGGACAGATGTATTGTTCCATCATACACCACTCCCTTACACCAATATATTGCTTCTTTGTTTATGAACCATTTTTATATCAGTTAGTAAATGGAAACAAAGCTGAATAGCTACTGACCTCAGAGTTAAGATTATCTTAAATTGTCAAAAGAAAAAGAGTGGAAGCTAGGATAACATACAAAACACCAAGCAAGATGATGGTAGACTAAAATGCAGTCAA
The DNA here is from genome assembly GCF_029378745.1 of Bos indicus. NCBI lineage: Eukaryota > Metazoa > Chordata > Mammalia > Artiodactyla > Bovidae > Bos > Bos indicus. The sequence goes on along the minus strand of NC_091760.1, from coordinate 94,813,219 downwards.
CCTGAACATATGTTGAAGGGAAGTAAGGTAGGGGGTGACATGTCTGGGTGAAGAGCCATGGTGAGGAATGGCAATATTAATGGAGGCAATACAGAAACACTGTGTAGTGTGTATTTTAATTAATCTATTGCAGGCTCTGTTACTGGAGAAGGCAATGGCACCCTACTCCAGGGCTCTTGCCTGGAAAATCCCACGCACGGAGGAGCCTGGTAGGCTGCAGTCCATGGGGTTGCTAAGAGTCGGACACGACTGAGTGACTTCACTTTCACTTTTCACTTTCATGCACTGGAGAAGGAAATGGCAACCTGCTCTAGTATTCCTGCCTGGAGAATCCCAGGGACAGAGGCACCTAGTGGGCTGCCGTCTATGGGGTCGCAGAGTCGGACACGACTGAAGTGACTTAGCAGCAGCAGCCACAGGCTCTGTTATAATGAAAAAATTACAAATGTAACCATGAAAGTTTTAAAATATGTTTAAAGAATATAATCTTTTTATCACATCTTTTGAAACTTGGACAGGCGACTCAAGGAATCTGATGCAGCTTCAGAAACTGCCTATAATTGAAAACTTAAGAAGGGTCAATATGTTTTTTTGTTTTCTTTTTTTGCCTTTGCTATGTGTTCAAACGTTTCTCTCTTATCAGATATAGTCATTGTTATCGCCTCCTCTTCTTCCCCCTGTCCCACTCTCTCCTTCTGGTCCTCCTCTCCTCCCCTCCCTGCTATCTCCTCCTCCTCCTCCTGCAAAAGAGAAATTTCTGATAAGATACCTGAGCTATCAGTGTCCTATTTCTTGGGTTTGTACTAAGATAAGCACATAATGACTCTCAAATGCTTAGCCATTTATATTCCTTGGGTAATATATGGCCATGTTTAATTGTTAATTTATTTGCTATTTCCTTCATTATCTTTTTTTTCTTATTTATTTATTTCAGAAATCAGGCCATGTATTTACCTTACAAAGCTATGTTTTATTGATTCATGTGGTGATCACAGAATGAGGCAGGCTTCACATAAAGGAAGGGTGAAAATGTTAGAATAGAGTCTTGTGATTTAAAAGCTGTGTTGCATCAGTATTGGAGAGTAGACTTGTCAAGAAGTATTATTATCGACAAATCACACATGTGGAAATCAAGACTTTTTCGAAACAACGAGTGAAATGGTAGTTGAATCTAGATTTTATAATTTCGGGGACAATGCCCACCACATCCCACTGTTCTCTCCATCTGTATAAAAATTATTTCAGATTTTAAAGATGCTATAACTTTCATCATTTTCGGGATGAGATATGATGACAGCCAGAATTTCTAGAAGAAAGAAAAATTACTGCGATATCATAGGTTTGCTGGGATGTAGTACCTTCAAGTATAATTGTAAGGAAATCTTCTTAGGAGTTACTGCAAAGATTAACTGAGACTGCATATGAAATGCCTAATTCACACCTGCTCTACCAAGTAGTACTAGATAAGATATTCAATAAGTGCTTGTTCTTGTTCCTGTGCAAGAACTATTGCTTAATGTGGTCACCTTTGCACTACAGAGAAGTATCGTGGCTGTTCTCTGCAGTATGGTACACTGAACACAGTCTTTGCTGTTCCATAGAAATTGGCATGTTTTATATTCTTTTTTAGGGTTGGAAGGAAAGCCTGGAGTGTTTAATATCATCTTCAGTGAAAGCTTTTTTTTTTTTATAGGTAAATATACTTTTATGGGCACAAAATAGCAAGAGATATAAATGTACTAATGATCCATGCAGTATTTTAATATGCCCAACTTCCCAAACAGGCAAAGTGCCTACTTGCTAAAAGTTCAAACAGATGTACTTAAATGGCCCTGCCATGGCTTCCCTTTGTTTTCTCCACACTTACAAGGTCACAGAAACATGCAAGCATACATTTATTTTAATTCAATTGAAAGGAACAACCAGTAATTTAGAAATAGAATTAGGAAGAAACGACAATATTTAAACTGAAGCCTAATCTTTAAGAGTTGAGGAAAACAGTATGGATAATGTCATATCTTTCTGAAATGAATGGCAATGTCATCCAGTCACCCATATGTTTTAGCAAAGCAAGACGCTATGAGATGCCCAGGATTATGTATATTCAGGTAAGAAGATCACATCTTTTTCTTTTCCTCTTGTTATCCTCCTCTAGGCAGTATCAACACTGACACTTGGTAGACTAAATATTTTTTCATATCAAGAAACTGGGTCCAGCAATGTCCCCTTTTGTTTTACTACTAGTATTGTGATTTTATGTTTACCTAAGATGATGAGAATTATTTTGTTTCACTGAATGCTATTGAATGGTTGAATTTAATGGCCATTTTTTTTTAGGCTTAGCTATTTTAGAGACAAAGCTATTTATCTCTAAGTTTTATTGAGGCATACTAGGCAAAAATTGTATGTATTTAACGTGTCAAATGTGATAGTTTGATACATGTATACATTGTGAAATGACTGTTACAATCAAGTTAACAGATCTGTCACCTCACATCTCACATAGTGAACCTTTTTTTTTTCAGTGTGGTGAGAACACTTAGCGTCTATTCTTTTCAAATTTAAAATATACAGTACAATATTATTAACTATAGTCACTATGCTGAAGGTTGAAACCACTTTTCTTCCCACCCTCAGGCCCTGGCAACAAATACTCTACTCTCTGGCTCTCTGAGTTAGACTTGTTTAGATTCTGGGTAAGTGAGGTCATACAATGTTTGTCTTCCTGTGTCTGGCTTATTTCACTTTTAGCATAAATGTACTCTAGGTTCATTCATATTGTCACAAATGGCAGGATGTCCTACTTCTTTATGGCTGAATAAAATTCTGTGTGTGTGTGTGTGTGTGTGTGTGTACCTATTTCACATTTTCTAAGTGAACGTGTAGATCGTCTCCACATCTTGGCTGTTATGAATAATGTTGTGGTGAACATGGGGTGCAGATGTCATTTCAAGATACTGACTTCATTTCTTTGGGTATGTGTACCAGTAGTGGGATTGCTGGATCATATTATAGTTCCTTTTTAGATTTTTTGAGGAACCTCCATACTGTTTTCCATAATGGCTATAGCAATTTACAACAATGCACAAGGGTTCCCTTTTTCTCCAAGCTTGATAATACTTGTTATCTCACTTTTTGTTTTAAATAATAACCATCCTAACAGGTATGAGGTGGCAGCTCACTGTTTTACTATGCATTTTCCTGAAGGTCAGGGATGCTCATATATCTGTTGGTCATTTGTATGTCTTCTTTGAAAAATGTCTATTACAATATTTTGCCCATTTAAAAAAACAGGTTATTTTCCTGCTATTGAGTTGTGAGTCCCTTATATATTTTGGGTATGAACCCCTTATCATGGTTTATAATCCCTAATGTATGGTTTGCAAATATTTTCTCTTATTTCATAAGTTCCTTTTTCATTTTGTTATTTCCTTTGCTCTGCAGAAGATTTTAGTTTGACATAGCCCCATTTATTTATTTTTGCTCTTGTTGCTTGTGTTTCTGGTGTCATATACAAAACATCACTACAGAGACCAATGTTAAGAAGCTTTTTTCCCCTATAATTTCCTTTAGAAGTTAATAGTTTGAGGTTTTACTTTTAAGTCTACTCCTTTTTGAGTTGATTTTTGTAATGGTGTAATACAAGGGTCTAATTTTTTCTGCATGTGGCTATCTAGTTTTTTGTTTTTTTTAATGCCATTGAGAAAGAGACTATCCTTTTCCCACTATGTATTCCTGACATCCTTTTCTTAGACTTGTTGACCATATTCATGTGGATTTATTTCTGTGCTTTTTATTCTGTTCCTTTAGTGTGTGTGTCTGTCTATATGCCGGTACCATTCTTGTTGGCTACTTTGTCTGACAGTTGTAACATAGTTTGAAGTCAGGAAGTGTGATGCCTTCAGTTCTTTTTTTCTCAAGATTGCTTTGGCTATTCAGGTTTTTTTGTGGTTCCATATGAATTTTGACTCTCTTCTATTTCTTTGGAAAATGTCACTGAAATTTCCAAAGTGATTGCTCTAAATCTGTAGATTTCTTTGGGTAGCATGGAATTTTAACAATATTTATTACTCCCATCCATGAATATAGGATATCTTTCTGTTTGTGTCTTCCATCTTTCATCAGTGTCATATAGTTTTCAGTGTATAGGTATTTTATCTCCTTAGTTAAATTTATTCCCAAGTATTATTGGTTTTGATGCTATTGTAAATAAGACTTTTTTTTTTTTTTTTTTTAACAAAGTAGGCCCAAACCAAGGACTGCTTCAGGGTACACAACCAGAACTGAGATCTGCAGTCATGGTTCTGAAGACATGGATGGTCATGTCTCCCACCAGATCCCTGCATAGGTAGGATTGTTCCCTGACTGCAGTGGGGAGGGGCTGGAGCTGTATCACAGAAACATTTCAGGATTTCTGGGGGTGCAAAAGAGACTGTTTCCAGTCAGCTCCCAGGGCTGGTAGGACTGCTTATGGTTAGTGACTGGAAGGGGATGGAATCAGATCATGAGTTACTTCAGTGCCCATAGCCAAGACCAAGGTCTGTGGGCCTATTACTGAGGCACAGGCAGGCATGACTTCTGTGTCACTTGGCATATTGTGCCAGTGGCAAAACCAAGGTCAAATGGGGCTTCAGGCAAGTCCACAGGGGTCAGAACTGTTTCTGAGTCTAGTTAAGACCACTGTAGGGACATCAGCCCCTTGGTTTGGGCCTGCTTTATTAAAATAGACTTCTTTGGTCTTGGGCCCTTCCTTGAGGTTTAATAGTCTCCTACCTGTAAAGGCAATGTAGTCTGTGAACACTGCCAAATAACTGTTGCCAGGGGATGATACAAGCTGGGAACCTTCTGTTCTGCTGTATTGCTGATGTCACTTCTGGCCAAAATTTAAACATTCAGTAATGGCAAAGAGGAATATGTTGTATTTAAGATATCTCATTTCATGAGATCTGCAAGAACTTTTCAACATTTCTGTTACTTCTGCTATAAGCCAGTATATTCTAAAATTCATTAATATCTGTAATGCTTTAAGCTCATATCACCTCTGAGCGTTTTAACTATCCTCAAAGTTATAAATAATAATATCCCCAGAGATGTATTAGAGAAGGCAATGGCACCCCACTCCTGTACTCTTGCCTGGAAAATCCCATGGATGGAGGGGCCTGGTAGGCTGAAGTCCATGGGGTCGCAAAGAGTAGGACATGACTGAGAGACTTCCCTTTCACTTTTCACTTTCATGCATTGGAGAAGGAAATGGCAACCCACTCCAGTGTTCTTGCCTGGAGAATCCCAAGGATGGGGGAGCCTCGTGGGCTGCCGTCTATGGGGTCGCACAGAGTTGGACACGACTGAAGTGACTTAGCAAAGATGTATTCTCATAGAAGTTTCCAAATTATCTACTTTACTGAGTATTTGTTAGATTCAAAAATGGTATTCTACTTTATTATTGAAGTATAGTTGATTTACAATGTTGTATTCATTTCTGCTGTACAGTAAAGTGACTCATACACACATATATACATCCTTTTTTATATTCTTTCCTATTATAGTTTATCTCAGGATATTGAATATAGTTCTCTTGCTGTACAGTCAGACCTTGTTGTTAATCTGTTCTATATGTAATAGTTTCATCGACTAACCTCAAACTCTGAGTCCATCCCTCTCCCACTCTCCCCACCCTCCACTGGCAACACAAGTCTGTTCTCTGTGTCTGAGTCTGTTTCTGTTTTGTAGATAGGCTGATTTGTGCCATACTTTATATTCCACGTGTGTCATATGGTGTTTGACTTTCTCTTTTGGACTGAATTCACTTAGTGTGATATCTCTAGGTCCATCCATGTTGCTGCAAATGGCATTATTTCATTGTTTTTATGGCTGAGTAGTATTCCATTGTATATGTGTACCACATCTTCTTTATCCATTCAGCCATTCCGTGTCTTAGCTATTGTGAATAGTGCTGAGTGAATGTATCTTTTTGAATTATAGTTTGTCTGGATTACATGCCCAGGAGTGAAATTGCTGGATCATATGGTAATTCTATTTTTAGATTTCTGCAGAATTTCCATACTATTTTTCATAGTGACCATACCAACTTACATACACACCAGCAGTGTAGGAGGGTTCCTTTCTTTCCACACCCTCTCCAACATTTGTTATTAGACTTTTTATTTTTTTTAATTTAAATGTATTTATTTTAATTGGAGGCTAATTACTTTACAATATTGTATTGGTTTTGCCATACAAGCTGGCTATTCTGACAGGTGTGAGACGGTGTCTCTTTGTAATTTTGATTTGCATCTCTCTAATAATTAGCATCTTTTCATGTCAAAAAGGGTATTTTAAAAATAATAATCTCCTAGGGGGACACTCTCCATCCCCCTTCTGATGTCTATGTTAGAAGCTTTCTCTGTCCCTTTTTCACTTTAATAAAACTCTGTTATACAAAAGTTCTTGAGTGATCAAGCCTGGTCCCTGGTCCCGAAGTTAAATCTTCTTCTTCGGAGATCACGAATCCAACACCATTCACTGTAAGCTATCATCTTGGGGGCTCGTCCAGGATCTTCAGGACAAGGTAAGAATGCTCAGAGCTCTAGCCTCTGTGCTTTCTCAGTATGCATGTTTTCTGCTTTACTTTACTAACTCTACGGTGTGCTTGTGTAAATGAATGACATGCCCTGCATGAAGCAAGTGATGAGCCCTGCTCTGCGGTTTTGCAGTGCCACCTAATGACTGAAGGCAGCCCCCAAAAGGGGAGCCTTGTTGGGGGTTTATACTGACCTGCCAATGCCAAGAGACACACAAGGTCCCTGCTAGGGGAGCAGCCAGAAATGGGCAAAGCGTGTGGACTGAACTTTTCTTTCTTGGTTACTTGTTCCTGCTCTCTTTGACCATTCCATGATTGTGTGGGGAATTAGAACTACTAACATAATCTGTCGGGTCATAGACTTTCAAGGGACTTGTGATCCATGCTGTTATTGTGTGCTTTTGCTTAGACCCCATGTATGGAAGTGCTTAGCCTTGCTAGACTAGGCGAGCCTGGCTAGAAACTTACTAGCAGCACGTATGGAGCAAGGTGGAAATCTAGCTCCAGCAGCATGTTTTGAATTGAGGAAGAGCTCTAGCTCCAGGAATGTCTCTCAGGCTAGAGGTCACTCTCTTGGCTGCCTGCCTCAGGGGCCAGCTACCTGAAAGTGAGTCTTTGTCACAGCTGTGTCTCCTATCTCTGTGGATAAAAGCACTACTGGTGAGCACGAGGTTTCTGAGGACATGAATCAGGAATTGCAGGATCTGTTCACATTGGAAATGTAACAGGCTTCTTCTTTTGGTAGTGCTAGCTCTTAGCAGACCAGAGAAGGCTCTCTGATGTTCTTTGTCTCAACTCCCTAGATATATTCCTTTTGTGGAATCTGTGGAAATGAACTGGAAGAATTGGTCCTAGTAGCTGGAGGACAAAAACCACTTTTTCCTTGCTGGCCAACCCTCCACCACCTCTTTTGCCATCACATACACTGGCGTGGTGACACTCAGAAGGGACCTCTTGATTGTTGTTCATCCCTTTATGACTCACCATTTCTACTGCAGTCAGGACTGTACCCAGGAATGTGCACAGGCACAAGTAATACGGATGCTTACCCTAGTAGTACTAGCTTGGGAAACATTCCGAAAAGCTACTCTGCTTCACCTTGAGTGGCATCAAAGAAAAGGGAAAATCAAAGAAAGGTCTCGGTGGTATGGAACTAAGTCAGTTTGGGATGTCATCAGGTCTGCTCCTGGTGCATCTCCACCCCGCCTCGGTGGTAGAACCGGGAGGGACGAGTAAGACACCTGCATCAGTAAGGGACAGACTAAGTCCAACCAGGGAAGGAAAGCTTCAGTGAAGAGTCTGTCTACACACCCATCTAGAGCAGGGAAGGACAATTCTGGTGGGAAAAAGCCACGGCTGTGGATGCCTCTTTTTTCTGTCTTACAGATGGGAGCTAGCAGTTCCAGAACCACTTCTTTAAAATGTATTTAAAAGAACTGGGACAAGTTTGATCCCCAGAGTTTAAAAAAGACACTCCTGATCTTCTTCTGTGATACTGAATGGCCACAGTATCCTATAGAAGTCGGGGAACTCTAACCTGTTGAAGGATCTCAATTATTACTGTTTTACAACTAGACCAGTTCTGTCGAAAACAAGAGAAATGGGTAGAAGTGACTTATGTGTTGCTCTTTATCTCTCTGTGAGACACGCCAGACTTATGTCCTATGGGTGCAGATTTGGGTGTGAAACCTTCAGCTGCCTCCTGTTCTCTTACTTTGTCCCTGTATCTGGGGCTCCCAACCGAACAGGCTGAGAATTGGGGCATCCTCCCAGAAGGGGTTACCTCAGTCTTGGTAGAATTCAAACAGTACAACTGCAGTCGAGACTATCGAGAAGATCCAAAAAGTACATAGAAGGTTTACGGGACTAACTTTACTTTATGGAACTTACTTGGAGAGATATAATGTATGTCTTGGGATAGACGCTGACTCCTAACTCGAAAACTTGAGTTTTGGGGGAAGCTACTACCTTTGGAGACAAATGGCTTGAACAATGAGACAAGGGGAAAGAGGGAATGTGAAATAGCCCTCCTTCCTACTAGGAGCCAAGTGGTTCCAATAACAGAGCCACTTTGTCAGATGTATTCCTGGATTCAAGTGAGCACACACGCTGAGACTTTAGACTATGCTAAGTTGTTTGACATGGAACAAGGAGAGAAGGAAACTCCTGGTAAATTCCTAGATAGATATGGGAGGCTCTCTGCAAGTTTACTGATGTTGATCTTGAAAGTGCAGGAGGAATGGTCTTAAAAGATAGATTTCTCACTCAGTTGGCTCCAGATATCTGCTGTAAGTTACGAAAATAGGCATTTGGATCAAATCAGTCTTTAGAAAAACTGTTACAGCTGGCTCAGACACTATATTATGGTAGAGAATATGAGGAGGAAAATAAGAGGCAAAAAAGAACCAGGCAAAAGACTGAAGCCTCAACAATGGCTATTAGATCTGCTCTGAAACAGCCTGAGAAAAATGCCCAGAGGAACCCAGGTGAAAGGGGATGGGCTTGCTATTACTGTGGAAAGGGGGGGCATCTCAAGTGAAATTGCTCTCAGGGATCTAAGCCACCCCTGGCTCCATGTCTGTCTGTAAAGCACCACACTGGAGAAGAGACAGCCCTCTGAGGCATAGGCCCCAGGGGTCAGACTCAGGACAGTCAGGAGTGAAGGTTCCTGGGAGTCCCCACACAAGCTCCCATCCTAATAACACCTGAGGAACCCTGGATATTAATAACTATGGGGGCCAATCAGTTGATTTTTTTTTGGGCACTGGGGCAACTTTCTCTGTGCTCACTGAAGCCCCTGGTCCACTTTCCTCCTGATTCACTACTGTAATGGGAATGTCAGGATGAGCCAATCGCTATTATTTCAGTCATCCTTTAAGCTTCAGCTGAGATTCTGTGCTGTTTTCTCACGAGTTTCTGAATGTGCTGGAGTCTGCCTCACCCCTTCTGGGGAGGGATATACTGAGGAAGCTCTAGGCCTCTGTTTTCATGAATGTGGAGCCTGTTCTTTCTCACCCAATAATTGAACAAAATGTAAATCCTAGAGGGTGCGCTGATAGAAAAACTGTGAGTTGAGCACAAAATGCTGTTCCTGTTGTTATCAAGCTCAAACCCCTCACCTATTTTCACATTAAAAGCAGTATTGATTAAAGCCTGAAGTGTTCAGTTCAGTTCAGTTCAGTCGCTTAGTTGTGTCCAACTCTTCGTGACCCCATGAAGTGCAGCACACCAGGCCTCCCTGTCCATCACCAACTCCCAGAGTTCACTCAGACTCACGTCCATCAAGTGGGTGATGCCATCCAGCCATCCCATCCTCCGTCGTCCCTTTCTCCTCCTGCCCTCAATCCCTCCCAGCATCAGAGTCTTTTCCAATGAGTCAACTCTTCGCATGAGGTGGCCAAAGTACTGGAGTTTCAGCTTCAGCACCATTCCCTCCAATGAAATCCCAGGGCTGATCTCCTTCAGAATGGACTGGTTGGATCTCCTTGCAGTCCAAGGGACTCTCAAGAGTCTTCTCCAACACCACAGTTCAAAAGCATCAATTCTTCGGCACTCAGCCTTCTTCACAGTCCAGCTCTCACATCCATACATGACCACAGGAAAAACCATAGCCTTGACTAGATGCACCTTTGTTGGCAAAGTAATGTCTCTGCTTTTGAATGTGCTATCTAGGTTGGTCATAACTTTCCTTCCAAGGAGTAAGCGTCTTTTAATTTCACGGTTGCAGTCACCATCTGCAGTGATTTTGGAGCCCCCCAAAATAAAGTCTGACACTGTTTTCACTGTTTCCCCATCTATTTCCCATGAAGTGATGGGACCAGATGCCATGATCTTCATCTTCTGAATGTTTAAGCCAACTTTTTCACTCTCCACTTTCACTTTCATCAAGAGGCTTTTGAGTTCCTCTTCACTTTCTGCCATAAAGGTGGTGTCATCTGCATATCTGAGGTTATTGATATTTCTCCCGGCAATCTTGATTCCAGCTTGTGTTTCTTCCAGTCCAGCGTTTCTCATGATGTACTCTGCATATAAGTTAAATAAACAGGGTGACAATATACAGCCTTGACGTACTCCTTTTCCTATTTGGAAACAGTCTGTTCCATGCCCAGTTCTAACTGTTGCTTCCTGACCTGCATATAGGTTTCTCAAGAGGCAGGTCAGGTGGTCTGGTATTCCCATCTCTTTAAGAATTTTCCACAGTATACTGTAATCCACACAGTTAAAGGCTTTGACATAGTCAATAAAGCAGAAATAGATGTTTTTCTGGAACTCTCTTGCTTTATCGATGATCCACCAGATGTTGGCAATTTGATCTCTGGTTCTGCTGCCTTTTCTAAAACCAGCTTGAACATCAGGAAGTTCACAGTTCACATATTGCTGAAGCCTGGCTTGGAGAATTTTGAGCATTACTTTACTAGTGTGTGAGATGAGTGCAATTGTGCAGTAGTTTGAGCATTCTTTGGCATTGCCTTTCTTTGGGACTGGAATGAAAACTGACCTTTTCCAGTCCTGTGGCCACTGCTGAGTTTTCCAAATTTGCTGGCATACTGAGTGCAGCACTTTCTCGGCATCATCTTTCAGGATTTGAAATAGCTCCACTGGAATTCCATCACCTCCACTAGTTTTGTTTGTAGTGATGCTTTCTAAGGCCCACTTGACTTCACATTCCAGGATGTCTGGCTCTAGGTCAGTGATCACACCGTCGTGATTATCTGGGTCGTGAAGATCTTTTTTGTACAGTTCTTCTGTGTATTCTTGCCACCTCTTCTTAATATCTTCTGCTTCTGTTAGGTCCATACCATTTCTGTCCTTTATCGAGCCCATCTTTGCATGAAATGTTCCTTTGTTATCTCTGATTTTCTTGAAGAGATCTCTAGTCTTTCCCATTCTGTTGTTTTCCTCAATTTCTTTGCATTGATCGCTGAAGAAGGCTTTCTTATCTCTTCTTGCTATTCTTTGGAACTCTGCATTCAGATGCTTATATCTTTCCTTTTCTCATTTGCTTTTCGCTTCTCTTCTTTTCACAGCTATTTGTAAGGCCTCCCCAGACAGCCGTTTTGCTTTTTTGCATTTCTTTTCCATGGGGATGGTCTTGATCCCTGTCTCCTGTACAATGTCACGAACTTCATTTCATAGTTCATGAGGCACTCTATCTATCAGATCTAGGCCCTTAAATCTATTTCTCACTCTACTGTAGAGTCATAAAGGATTTGATTTAGGTCATACCTGAATCGTCTAGTGGTTTTCCCTACTTTCTTCAATTTAAGTCTGAATTTGGTAATAAAGAGTTCATGATCTGAGCCACAGTCAACTCCTGGTCTTTTTTTTGTTGACTGTATAGAGCTTCTCCATCTTTGGCTGCAAAGAATATAATCAATCTGATTTCGGTGTTGACCATCTGGTGACGTCCATATGTAGAGTCTTCTCTTGTGTTGTTGGAAGAGGGTGTTTGCTATGACCAGTGCATTTTCTTGGCAAAACTCTATTAATCTTTGCCCTGCTTCATTCCATATTCCAAGGCCAAATTTGCCTGTTACTCCAGGTGTTTCTTGACTTCCTACTTTTGCATTCCAGTCCCCTATAATGAAAAGGACATCTTTTTTGGGTGTAAATTCTAAAAGGTCTTGTAGGTCTTCATAGAACCGTTCAACTTCAGCTTCTTCAGCGTTACTGGTTGGGGCATAGGTGTTAAGGAAGGGTTAAAACCCATCATTGAAAATTTAAAGGAGCAGGGGCTATTAATTCCCTGTAATAGTCCATGCAACACTCCTATTTTGGGTGTAAAAAAGTCAAATGATAAATGGAGACTAGTTCAAGATTTATGAAAATAAATGAGGCTATGGTTCCTTTTACTCATATGCCAAAAACAATGGATTTTCCTGCTTACAGGTCTGGGTAGACACTTTTACTGGATGGATTGAAGCCTTTCCCTGCCATAGTGAACAGGCTAAGGAAGTTATAAAAATTTTAATCCATGAAATTATTCCCAGGTTTGGGCTGCCGCGGAGGCTCCAGAGTGACAATGGCTCCACCTTTAAAGCTGCTGTAACTCAAGGGGTGTCGAAAGCTCTAGGAATAGAATATCACTTACACTGTTCCTGGAGACTCCAATCTTTGGAAAAGGTAGAAAAAAGCTAATGACATTATTAACCCTGTATATGAGACAGCAAAAGAGACACTGATGTGTAGAACAGTCTTTTGGACTCTGTGGGAGAGGAAGAGGGTGGGATGATTTGGTAGAATGGCATTGAAACATGTATAATATCATATATGAAACAAGTCGCCAGTCCAGGTTTGATGCACGATACTGGATGCTTGGGGCTGGTACACTGGGATGACCCAGAGGGATGGTATCAGGAGAGAGGAGGGTTCAGGATGGGGAACACATGTATACCTGTGGCAGATTCATTTCAATATTTGGCAAAACCAATACAATATTGTAAAGTTTAAAAATAAAATAAAAGAGACATCTGCATAAGCTAACTCAGGAGACACAAGACACTTGGTTTAAAGTCTTACCCGTAGCTTTAATAAGGGCTCAAACTGCCCCTAAGAAGAAGGGACTGTCTCTATGACAGACTGTTTTTGTGCACAGATATTATCATAGATCCTGAAGCCTTAAAATTAACTATGTGACTCAGCTTTTAGCTTTTCAACAGACATTTCTGGGAGATTAACTCCTGACCCAGCCTTTGAGTCAAACAAGCTGCTCTTTGAGCCAGGAACCAAGATGGACCTAAGAATCTAGGTGGGCTTGCTTCTGCTGACTCGTAAATTTCTGAGTCTGCCTCAAGACAGCGCATTTCTGTCCTGGACTCATTCCTACGCTGCATTCCACAATTGGTTTAATTTCTGGGTCTGCAGAGCACTCCCCTCATCAACTGAAGACTTCCCACAGTGGGTTTCTCCACTTCAAGGAAAGGACTTTCTTCAACTCTGAGAATACCTTCACCAACAACAATCATATGTGACACTTCTTCTTGATCTGATGACATCTAACAATCCTAAGATGGACTGATGTAACTATGGACATAATGTAACTTTTAATTTTTGTATTTTAACTTTGTATAATGACTATTTTGCTGAACATAATAAGGTAAATGGGTCTAGATCTGGTGGTTTTCTACCTGATGTTTATCAAATATGGGATGAGGTCATATGGCTAACTCCTAAAAAGAGACACCTGGTATCTAATGTTCCCATATACTGGGAACAAATAGAGCCATCCCCAGAAGTTAGCTGACAACAGAATTATAATGATTGGAAACAACTGGGATTTTTGCCTCGAGAAATATACAATATAATCATGCCTGTGTTTTCCAATCCTAGTTTATGTCCTCCTTTTGCCTGGCCAGGGGCTGATTGGGACTGGATCCCTTAGTCATACTGGTTTGCTCCAAATGGGACCTACTGTGTATGTGACTCTTACCTATGGGTGTGGCTTCCTCCTGGATAGGAAGATGCACCCTAGGTCTAACTTTTACTCATGGCTTCATACTTTCAGAACTTCCAGAGAAGCCTACTAATCTGCCACACTTGAAACTCGCTGGGCAAGATCTGTATTTCACTGGTATAATTATCTGGCTACAATATTCGTTCCCTCTCTGGGTTATGCTACGAGTTGATGCTCTGATTAATTTTCAGCTCTTAATGCTGAACAAATACAAATTAGGTGGTTTTACAAAACAGATTGCAGAGTTGGACATGACTGAGCGACTTCACACTCAAACACACACACAATATTAGATATTCTAACTGCTGCACAAGGAGGAACTTCTGCCATTATCCATACCTAATATGAGTACTAATTTTACTCATGTTACTAAACACATGAACAAGATGATTCAGGCTATGGATTCTCCGGAAGCCTCAGTCACCTCACTTTGGGTAATGTTAACTAGCTGCCCATGGTGGAAAACTATCTTAATCATAATAATTATGATTGTTCTGTTTTTACCATTTGCTCCCTGCATCTGTAACTGTGTAACTGCATTTGTTTCTAACCATCTGAAAGCTTTTAAGTTACAAATGATTGTCCAGGCTCCTACAAGTGCCACGGCCTCCTCCAACTATTACTTGGGGCCCCAGGATCAGAGGCCCTCCATATGAGGGTTAGGAGAATATGTTGCCTCAAAAATTTAGGGATCGTGCCCCATCACAGCAGGAAGAGGTTATGGAATGAAAATGATGCCCCTTTCCTTTGGCAACATAATTCTCCTAAAAGAAAAGGGTGAATGAGAGAGTCAATTCCTAGGCAGGTTGATAAATCTGGGGTCTCTGAGGAGGAGAAAGGGGTCTGGGGCTCTTGAAGTGGAGATAGGAGTCTGGGGATCTCAAGGAGGAGGAAAGGACAAACTTTTTTTTTTTTCCCCCTCTACATTCCTTAGTCACATAAAAGGGATTTTTTCTTTAAGCCCAGAACTGAAATCACACAACAAACAACTCGGTTTAAACTCTGTACCAGGCAGTATATAACAACAATGATTCCTGCTTGAGGACAGTTTCTCCTTCCTGAAAACCTTCTGGCTAATCCTGTTATCTTAAAATGTAAATTATGGGAGTGGGTCTGGTAAGATCTTTACAACCTTGAGATATTCTTTTGATTTATTGTAATAACTCATGTCAATGGACATGAGTTTGAGTAACCTCTGGGAGTTGGTGATGGACAGAGAGGCCTGGCATACTGCAGTCCATGGGGTCGCAGAGTCAGACATGACTGAGCAACTGAACTGAACTGAATAACTAATTTAAAAAGTGTATAACTCCCTTACTAACACTAGCGAGGGGGGCACTCTCCATCCCCCTTCTGATGTCTATGTCAGAAGTCTCTGTCCCTTTTCACTTTAATAAAACTCTGCTACACACACACACACACACACACACACACACACAAAGTCTCCTCTATGCATATATAGAGTTTATAACTATTACCATTGAAAATAATCTGCATTTGTTATTGGTGGTGGGATTGAGACAAAATACATATCTGACATTTTAAGATTTAGGAATGACTTCAAAAATTATTTTACTTAGATTTAAAGATAAAAAAACCAAGGCAAAGAGAAGTTAAGTTAGTTGTGAAAGTCAAAGCTATAAGGGATAAAGCAGAAATTCAAATTGATTTCTTTGTTATTTTATAGTTTGAGTGATGTGTTCTTTAGAGGTGTACTGTTTAATTTCCAAGTATTTGGAGGGATTTTTCTAAATATCTTACTGTTAATGATTTCTAATTTAATTTCATTATAGTAAGAAAACAAACTCTGTCAGATTTCAAATATTCAAAATTTTACAGAGCCTTATTTTTATTTTTGGTAATAATATCTTTTCCTGAGATCTACTTTGTCTGATATGAACATAGCTAAGCCTGACATAAAGAGAGGTTTATATATTTACTGTATGTCATATCATCTTTCTTTCTTTTATTTTCAAACTGTCTTTTTATAGATAGCACACAGTTGAATCTTCTAATTTAATCTAGACTCACAATATCTGCCTTTGATCAATGCAAAGAAATAGAGGAAGACAATAGAATGGGAAAGACTAGAGATCTCTTCAAGAAAATTAGAGATACCAAGAGGACATTTCATGCAAAGATGTGCTCAATAAAGGACAGAAATGGTATGGACCTAACAGAAGCAGAAGATATTAAGAAGAGGTGGCAAGAATACACAGATGAACTATACCAAAAAGATCTTCACGACCCAGATAATCATGATGGTGTGATCACTCACCTAGAGCCAGGCATCTTGGAATGTGAAGTCAAGTGGGCCTTAGAAAGCATCACTATAAACAAAGCATGTGGAGGTGATGGAATTCCAGTTGAGCTGTTTCAAATCCTGAAAGAAGATGCTGTGAAAGTGCTGCACTCAATATGCCAGCAAATTTGGAAAACTCAGCAGTGGCCACAGGACTGGAAAAGGTCAGTTTTCATTCCAATCCCAAAGAGAGGCAATGCCAAAGAATGTTCAAACTACCACACAATTGCACTCATCTCACACGCTAGTAAAGTAATGCTCAAAATTCTCCAAGCCAGGCTTCAGCAAGGTTCACGTGAACTGTGAACTTCCAGATGTTCAAGCTGGTTTTAGAAAAGGCAGAGGAACCAGAGATCAAATTGCCAACATCCATTAGATCATTGAAAAAGTGGGAGAGTTCCAAAAAAACATCTATTTCTGCTTTATTGACTATGCAAAAACATTTGACTGTGTGCATCACCACAAACTGTGTAAAATTCTTAAAGAGATGGGAATACAAGACCACCTGACCTGCCTCCTGAGAAATCTGTATGCAGGTCAAGAAGCAACAGTTAGAACTGGACATGGAACAACACACTGGTTCCAAATTGGGAAAGGAGTACGTCAAGGCTGTATATTGTCACCCTGCTTATTTAACTTATATGCAGAGTACATCATGATAAAATGCTGGACTGGATGAAATACAAGATTGCCAGGAGAAATATCAATAACCTCAGATATGCAGATGACACCAACCTTATGGCAGAAAGTGAAGAAGAACTAAAGACCCTCTTGATGAAAGTGAAAGAGGAGAGTGAAAAAGTTGGCTTAAAAATCAACATTCAGAAAACTAAGTCATGGCATCTGGTTCCATCTCTTCATGGCAAATAGATGGGGAAACAGTGGAAAACAGTGACAGATTTTATTTTTGGGGGGTCCAAAGTTACTGCAGATGGTGACTGCAGCCATGAAATTAAAAGACGGTTGCTCCTTGGAAGAAAAGTTATGACCAATCTAGACAGCATATTAAAAAGCAGAGACATTACTTTGTCAACAAAGGTCCGTCTAGTCAAAGCTATGGTTTTGGTGGTAGTCATGTATGGATGTGAAAGTTGGATTATAAAGAAATCTGAGTGCCAAAGAATCAATACTTTTAAACTGTGGTGTTGGAGAAGAGTCTTCAGAGTCTCCTGGACTGCAAGGAGATCCAACCATTCCATCCTAAAGGAAATCAATCCTGAATATTCATTGGATGCTGAAGCTGAAACTCCAATACTTTGGTCACCTGATGCAAAGAACTGACTCATTTGAAAAGATCCTGATGCTGGGAAAGACTGAAGGCACAAGAAGGGGAAAACAGAGGATGAGATGGTTGGATGGCATCACTGACTCAAAGGACATGAGTTTGAGTAAACTCCAGGAGTTGGTGATGGACAGAGAGACCTGGAGTGCTGCAGTATATGGGGTCACAAAGAACCAGACATGACTGAGCGACTGAACTGAACTGAATTGAGCTGAATTGGAATGTTTAGTCAATTGGTTTAATATGTTTAATGTAATTACTAATGATTTGGTTTAACCTTAGAGTATTGATGTTATCTTCTATTGTTTAATTCATTATTTGTTTTTCTTTTCCTCTTTTCTTGACTTATTTTCAATTCATTAAATATTGTTTAGTATATAATCTTAGTTCATTATTGGTTTCCTAGCTATACTTTTAATATTTTTAATGATACTCTAGGGATTATAACATGCATTTTTAACTTAACCCAAGCGTCTTAAGAGTTAATACTGTTGTTAACTCTTATAAAAAGTTACTATTATTACCTCATGTAAAAAAAGAAACAAAAACAAAATACTTTAGTACTTAAATTCCATTTGTGCCTCCTCCCATAGGTTTTTGTGATATTATAGTCAAATACCTCACATCAAAATATGTAATCTTACTATTTATTAATTTTACTCTAGATAATATAATAAAATGCTGTTTTCTCCCTTAAATAGTCATTCATGTTTAAATAAATTTTGAGAAGAAAAATATTGTTTAAGTTTACTCATTTATTTATACTTCCTGGTGCTTTCATTCCCTTTTGTAGATCTAAATTTAAATCTACTGTCATTTATTTCAGCTAATGCCTTACCATTTTTCAAAGTGAAGATCTGCTCCATTAATTTTTAAACTTTTATATAAAAATGTTCTTATCTCACTCTCATTTTGAAGAATTTTTTTTGTTGAATTCTGATTTGACATCATTTTTCTTTCAGCACTTTAAGCTTCCTCTTTTATTGTATTTTGGCCTCCATATTTCTGATTAAATGTTACCTGTTATTTGTATCATTGTCCTTTGTGAATAATGTGTTGTTATCCTTTGTCTGCCTTTAATATTTTCTCTCCATCTTGGGTTTTCAAAACTCTGATGTTCCTAGATATGGTTCTGTTTATATTTATTTTAGTTGGGGCTAAATGTGTCTTACTCTTTTTTAAACCAAATTTGGAAAAATTCCAATAACTACTTTTTAATGCCCTTTCCTCTCTCTTTTCTCTTTGAAACAGTTACACGTAGCTCAGTTCAGTTCAGTTCATTTCAGTTGCTCAGTTGTGTCTGACTCTTTTACTACCCCACGGCCTGCAGCACGCCAGGCTTCCCTGTCTGTCACCAACTCCTATAGCTTCCAGAAATTCATGTCCATTGAGTCAGTGATGCCATCCAACCATCTCATCCTCTGTCATACCCTCTCCTCCTGCCTTCAATATTTGCCAGTATCAGGGTCTTTTCCAGTGAGTCAGTTCTTCACATCAGGTGATCAAAGTATTGGAGTTTCAGCTTCAGCATCAATCCTTCCAATGAATATTCAGGACTGATTTCCTTTAGGATGGACTGGTTGGATCTCCCTGCAGTCAGGAGACTCTCAAGACTCTTCTCCAACACCACAGTTCAAAATTCTTTGGCTCTCAGCTTTATAGTCCAACTCTCACATCCATACATGACTACTGGAAAAACCATGTAGGTAGATGACTTGTTACTGTGTTTGAGAATAAGTCACTGAAGCGCTGGTTAATTTTTTAAAATATCTTAAATGATACTGTGTGTTCATATTGGGTAATTGTTATTGATTTGTCTTCAAGTTCACTAAACCTTTCTTTAGTACTAAATCTTCAATCTGATGTTAAAGTCAATCTGTATATTTTTATTTTAGATATTAATAGTTCATTAATCCATGGTAAAATCTCCATTTGTTTCTTTTCTATAGTTTCTATTTTTGTGTGTGTTGAGATTCTCAGTTCTTCACTTATGGCCATCTTTGCCTCAAGATCCTTGAACCAATTTTTTTACAGCTTCTTTAAAATCTTTTTCTACCAATTTGGAGAAGGCAATGGCAACCCACTCCAGTACTCTTGCCTGGAAAATCCCATGGACGGAGGAGCCTGATAGGCTGCAGTCCATGGGGTTGCTAAGAGTCGGCACGACTGAGCAGCTTCACTTTGACTTTTCACTTTCATGCATTGGAGAAGGAAATGGCAACCCACTCCAGTGTTCTTGCCTGGAGAATCCCAGGGATGGCAGAGCCTGGTGGGCTGCCATCTATAGGGTAGCACAGAGTTGGACACGACTGAAGCGACTTAGCAGCTTAGCAGCTACCAGTTCCAACATGTGGGTCATCTTGGGGTCTGATTCTATGGACTATTTATTTTCTTAAATATGAGTCTCATTTTCCTATTTCTTTGAATGTGTAGTAATTTTTAGTTTTATGCTAAACATTTTGGATAAAACTTTCTAAGGAATTGAGACTATGACATCATCACTGCAAACCTGTAGAATTTTTTTCTTATCAGGCAGTTAAATGGCAAATACTCTTGTTCTTGTCAGGTGTGGTTTTTCAGATAGGTCAATTTTGCCTTTGAGCTTAATTCTAAGGTATGATTCTTTCTGGAGGTCATGGTCCTAAGTCTTAAAGCATTGTCTTTCAGGAATTTTAGCTGAATGCCTGAGGTACTCAGTGAGCTCTCTTAACACTGGTTCTTCAGTATCTCCTATCATTGCAGGTCCTCTGGTATTTTCACTTATTACTTGGTCCTGCAGCAGGCAGTCTCTGCTACATGAAGTCTTACTTTTCATATTGGTCAAGAACCTGCAGCAAATCCTCATGCAGTCTTCTACCCGCAACCCCCTCACAGATCTATTTCTCCTTCAGTCACCTGCTCTGTAAATTACAGGGTTTTTTAGAAGCCTGATATTCTAATATCTGATATTCTAAGATACTTTGTTTTCTTGGGCTCCAACGTCACTACAGATGGTTACTGCAGCCATGAAAATAAAAGACACTTGCTCCTTGGAAGAAAAGCTATGACTAACCTAGACAGCATACTAAAAACCAGAGACATCACTTTGCGGACAAAGGTCCATCTCATCAAAGCTATGGTTTTTCCAGTAGTCATGTATGGATGTGAAAGTTGGACTATAAAGAAACCTGAGCACGAAATTGATGCTTTTGAACTGTGGTGTTGGAGAAGACTCTTGAGAGTCTCTTGTACTGCAAGGAGATCCAACCAGTCAATCCTAAAGGAAATCAATCCTGAATATTCATTGGAAAGACTGATGCTGAAGCTGAAACTCCAATACTTTGGAGTTTTGCACTTGATGTGAAGAACTGACTCACTGGAAAAGACGCTGATGCAGGGAAAGATTGAAGGCAGGAGGAGAAGGGGACAACAGAGGATGAGATGGTTGGATGGCATCACCGACTCGATGGACATGAGTTGAGCAAGCTCCAGAAGTTGGTGACGGTCAGGGAAGCCTGGCGTGCTGCAGTCCATGGGGTTGAAAAGAGTCGAACAGGACCGAGTGACTGAACTGAACTGATATTCTAATTTCTGCTTCCTCAGCTCATTGAGATTGAAGTTTAATTCCCTGAGTTTGGTCAGGAAAACCATGGTAGCCACCGTGTATACTACCCTTCTCTCAAGGATCAAAGTCCTGCTGTGACCGTTTTCCAGTGCCTAAAAAGAATTGTTTCATATATTTTGCCTAGTTTTATACTTATTTATAGCAGGAAGGCAGGTCCTTTTATACCAGTAACTCTGTCATGGCTGGAATAAAGAATCCATAGGTTTCTGTTTAATTTTCACAAAACCTTGTGGGATGTAGTTTGTGAAGTAGGTACAGTTATTATAACCCAATTTTATGGAGAATTAAACTCAGATGAACTGGTGAGTAGGGGAATCACATTTAAAACCTGGGCAGTCAGATTCAGACTCCATGAATCTGATTTAATAAATGATGCTGCTTCTGCAATGTGAAATTATATTTACTATCTTTGTTGCATTTATCACACTCTTTTTTCTCATATTTATTGATACTTGTTTTTTAAACTTTGCTACCTCTTCTAATGTGTACAAAGAACACAATCCTGTTTACAACTGCTACCCCACTGCCTAGCACAGGCTCTTGGTTAGCATTCAATAAATATTTGTTGAATGAATGAACATAGATGAGAGAATTATAAAACAATTTTGAAAAGAGGCTTTTTTCTACATTTTGCTATTTTCGACTTCATCTTGTCTGCCACCTAGTGGCATCAAAATTCTACAGCATAGTATGGCTAAGGAAACTCAACTGGGGGCTCTGTATCAACCTAGAGGGGTGGGATGGGGAAAGAGATGGGAGGGAAGTTCAAAAGGGATGAGATATATGTATACCTATGGCTGATTTATATGAGGTTTGACAGAAAACAATAAAATTCTGTAATTATCCTTCAATAAAAAAATAATTTTTTAAAAAGGCCAAAAAAAAAAATTCTACAGCATAAACAATATCAGTCTAAAGATGGGAAATAGGCAAAAAAGGTGATATGTATTATTAGAATCTTTAGAATTATACACATCAACATATAATTATATGAGAAGAAAGAGTTATAGCAGGATTTCCATTCTTGATAAGATAGCAGTAATTAGAAATCAGTCTCAGGAATGATCAAGACACCACTGACAAACAATGACAGTAGTTTGATGAAGTGAGCACAGAGTTGATATGTTCGATTGGCGAGTGTAGGCATTACTTTGGTTTGAAGTTAAAAAAAAAAATGACATCGAAATATGGTGCTTTGCATATGTTATTTAAAAAAGAAAAACTTGCTAATAGTTGTTTCTAAAGCCTTTGTTGTCTTCCCTGTGTCTCAGACGGTAGAAGAATCTGCCTGCAATGAAGGAGACCAGGGTTCAATCCCTGGTGGAGAAGATCACCTGGAGAAGGGAATTGTAACCTGCTTTGGTATTCTTGCCTGGGAAATCCCATGGACAGAGGAACATGGCAAGCTACAGTCCTTGAGGTCACAAAGGGTTGGACATGACTGAATGACAAACACTTCCACTTTTTTTCAAAGCCTTTGTATTACTTATTAGCATATTTTAAATGGCAATACTCAGCTAATTAATTTCAAAATGTATCTTTGTTGACCCTAAAACCATACAGTTATGGTTCTTGTAGTCTTCTACATGACAAAACAATATGCACTTATTTTTA
Organism: Bos indicus; assembly: GCF_029378745.1. Classification (NCBI taxonomy): domain Eukaryota; kingdom Metazoa; phylum Chordata; class Mammalia; order Artiodactyla; family Bovidae; genus Bos; species Bos indicus. Next base: position 94,790,384 of record NC_091760.1, on the reverse strand, counting down.
TCAAAAGCAAAACTACATGATGGTTTTCAAGCTAATTTCTGTATTAACACATCTAAAGATATGCAGTAGGCCTCACAATTTACATAAAATTAAAGAAAGGATGCTTCAGGAATGCAAATAAATGCAAAAGGAATCTTTTAATTTTGATCCATGATTAGTATCAACCATCACAGTGTGGTAATAATACAAAAGAAAGATTCTACATTCAGTGTATAACTAATGGTTATAAGCTATTTATACACTGAATATCCTGATTATTTATTTTGAGAAATATATTTATGTTTCAGATTCTATTTTAAAAATCTGAGATCTTTAAAAACATTTTAATATTAGAATCATATATACTGATTTCTGTAGTTCTGCAATATGACAAGCCTAGAAAAATGATTTATTTCACTTAGTGCATAATTAATTGTATGAATTCACTATTTAACCTCTATTGATTTCCATTTCTTAGTTAATGTTCAACTTAGAAGCAAAAATTATTTTACAATAGAATAAAAAGGATACAGAAGTTAATCCTAGCATAATAGGGAAGATCATTTTACTTTTCATCTTTATATTGTATACCCTCCCCTCAGTAATTTTCAAGGACTTGAAAGGGCACTCTTAGTTTTAAAACAAAAGTTTCAAAGTCTAAATAGTGAACCTATTGAAATTTATCCTTGCATCCTTAGGAACCATAGCATTTTATTGTTTCTTATAGTACTATTTTGATTAATGTTCATTAAGTTATTTTTATAAACTGAATTGAATTTTGGCATGATCATGCCATTTAAAATTTTTTTATGATTATAAAAATGATTTGAAAATCCATCAAACCATTCTAATATCCAGGAGACATTTTGATTAATATGTAGGCAATGTTAAAGGCACTTTATATGTGTAGTGAAAACCATGGACAAGGTGATAAATAATTACTTTCAGGTGCATCTCAATTCATTATTGTTTACATATGCCTGTAGCTTTTCTGGGCTAATCCCAATTTCAAATATTTTATTATGCTTACAAGTCACCTAAGTGGCTCAGAAATTCCAATATTTTAACATACTGAAGTATACATTACATTTCCAATATTGGCCCTTTCAAATGGAAATGAAATGAAATTCTTCCAATGTAACCATATGTCCTGATATTGGGTTTGGAAACTATGGTTGCATAAGGTGTTTCCAGAAAATATAGAGTCAAATTTTCTTTGGTATCAAAGAGAATCTGTGTTTAGGTTCTGCAGTTTATTTAAAGCAAAAAGTTTCTTTCCAGCAGGTTATCTTAGAAATTTCAAAGTGATTTTGTTGTCAGCAGGTCCTTGATGTCAAACTTAAGCCTATAAGTTTGAGGTCTCCATAGAGCTGTTAAGAATATCTGATGGAACTTCTCTATCATTGTGGATATAGAGTTATAAATGAGTTTTAGCACGTTGGCAGATCTCCTGCTCACATAATGAGTCTTAATACAATTGATGGTTATGTTTCTTACTGGTTATTCACAGGGAAGGCATTATGTTTTCATGTTATTAGTTTTGTTATTTGTGTCCAAAAGAAATCCAGGATGTATGAGCTCAGAGAATGAACAAGACTAAAGTTTTAGGTAAATTGCTCTAAATTAGGCAAGGAGGTATAGAGGCGTCATAATTCTAAGCAAAGAGCTATTTAAAAGATGTAACATAATCACTTTATCTTTGCGGTAGATTAAACTGAATACTACCCATGATAAGATCAAGGCCTTTAGGGAACAAGACATAGGAGAGGACATTTTTATAGAAAAAGAGATAGGGCTGGGTAACCTTGAGGATTCTAGGAAACCAAAAGCTAACACAGAGTTCTGAAGAGGATAGAAATAAATAAACGAAATCTTTAAGGAAGAGGATAGAAATAAATAAACGAAATCTTTAAGGACAATGATAAAAAGGTGATTCATACCTTTGGACAGCTGTCGCACTTGCCCCTTCATAACATCCTTTGAATCAGTTATGTTATCTCCAAATAAGCCATAAACTTTGGTGTCTTTGCTCATGGTTCATAGCTGGAATTTCTTTCTACCATTCTTTGTATCTCAGTCAGTTTTGGAAATCTTTCTCATCCTTCTCACCCCTTACTTAACTTTATTCGATCCCTCCTTTGTTCCTGTAGTCATTTGCTACTGCAGTTGCCTGCCTTTTAATTTTGTCCGCTTTATGATAGTTAATTATGGGTTTATTTCTTTCCTTAGGTTTTGAGATGCCCTTTGTGATCTCTATGACGAGGATAGGATGATTGTCTAGCTTAACGTAAATTAAGTAATAAAGAGATGGTTTAATTTTGTGATTACATTTCAATGGAATCTAAGTTAATCCTACAAGCTCACATTATACCCTCTGCTTGCATGGATAGTACTTACTTGCAGTTATTAACCCTTCATTTTACCTGTGCGCATGATTCAGGGCAAGGTCGGGTTTCCTCATTCGCAGATAGCATGCAACAAGCTTTGTCTCAATGAAACTTGCCACACTAGCTATATCTTCAGCAGATGCTTCAAATGGTTTTCCCAGAACTGCCCCTTTGCTGCAAAGCTTTAAAAGAAAAATAAATACAGTGCTTTAAATTTTCTAATCATCTTGACAAATAATTGATCTTTTAAATAAACAAAACATAATATATACACACACTTTTCCAAACAAGTAAAATATTAACATTTTGATTATAAATTAAATAACTTATTCCTGTTCACTATTAAGTGACTATAAGTAACACATTTTATTGTAAAATGCTTCCTGTAAAATATTTTTAAAGTATGATATATTTTAAAGGGGTGTCATTAGCTAAGAATGTCTATTTTAAAAATAAAGCACACAATAAGCAAAGATATTAACAGAAAATCAGGTATAAATCATATTAAATACCAGTGCTTTTATGAAAACCCAGCTAAGCAATAATGTAGCACACTATCAGGTTTGATTTAATATAATAAGGGTATCGGAAGTAAACTCCTAGGAGCCATTAACATGATTGGTGATTAATTTGAGTCTGAATCATATTCTCTAGGATGTTATTGAAAGAAAAGAAGTGAAAATTCATTAGAATTTATTGGCAGAGGCCACAGTATCTGAAAAACATGGCAGGAATGTGGAATTCTTAATAAAAATTCCAGGAAGTCAATGGTTTCTGGGCACCATAGATAAACTGCAGAGGAAGAAAATAATTCATTTTGGGGAGAGAACCCCAAATATTAAGAAGTATCAATAATATGACAAGGATAGACTGGTACTTTTTTCTCCCCCTTAGTTTTCTACTGTTCCGTAGAATCAAGGCTGATGGGGGAGGACAGACTCCACCACCACTTAGTGACCTTAGTCAGAATATCTGCTTCTTTGCTATTTTTATATATTTGCTATTGCTATTTGCTATTTTTATCTCCTGTATGCTTTTCGCACCAGGGATAGTAATATTTGAGGATTAGTACCTATTTGTATATATCTCCGTGTAAGATTTCTTGTATTCTAAATCCTGTTTTTTAAAAAATGTTATTTAAACTAATTTTCTTTTATAGATTAAGTTGAGGTTGCCTTGCCATTTACGTTAACATTATTGTCTATTTTTTAAAGTGCAAATAGGTTGAGAATGGGTTTATTCTGTTCTAAAATGTGTTTCTCTTCTTAATTTTATCCAACAACTATAAGCTGAAGGAAAATCTAGATGTTTTACATCCTTTGTTTGAACTGGTAGTTACCTGGTACTACCTAGATATTCTGTCAACTATAATAATTCATATCATTTTAAAAAGTCTTTTCCAATTTGATGGGATACATTTTTTACTACATATATTCAGTCAATAATTATTTATTAATTGCTAGTAATCGTCAGACAAAAAATACTACCCTTACATTTTAATTTGGTCTAATTAAATTGGTTTTATTTAATAGGTCTTTTTAATAAATTTTGGCTATTTTAAATTCTGTATAAATTCCTATTTTTGCATTCCTTGCCTATTTCCATTGATGTTTTAATCTTTTTCTTATTATGAGAGCTCTTTATAATCTAGTATTCATTTTCCCATACAACTATGTACACAGAATCAGACATAAAGGTTTTTCCCCCTCTAACTGCCCTTCATAAAAGAGTCAACTTCTATCCATGTATCCTCAGAATACATTTCTCAATTATTTGGCAAGTTGGGGGAACAAAGACTTTTATGGACGATACAAAGTATTTGTAAATGACCTTAGTCAAGGCTGTTTCCATGCTTTATAAAGATTACCTGATAAAATTCATAATAAAAGAGACAAAGTATTTAAACAGTGATTTAGTAACTATTCCTGAGAGTATGACCTCACAAATGTCAGTGTGGTTGTAAACAGACTTTAAAATACAGTTTAAGAAAGTGTTATAGTTTGAACATGATAGCTTGGACAGCAACTCTCCTCTTCTACCAGTTTGATCCTATATGACCCTGGGATACCTAAAATAATGGTTGTTTAGGAAGAAAAAATGTTTTTGGATAACACAGCTTTTTATAAAGTCAGTGGAAAACAACATAAGTAGAAATTATGTAGTATCATTTGTTAGCATATCATTGTATTAAAGTTCTAGACTTTCTTGAGTAGTTTTATCCTTTAAATTAAATCAGCATATTTCCCCCAAATCTTAAATGCTTAAACCTCATGGATTTTTTTCACATAAAATCTTGGGCTTCCCTGGTGGCTCAGACGGCAAAGAATTCACCTGTAATGCAGGAGACCTAGGTTCGATCCCTGGGTCAGAAAGATCCCCTGGAGAAGGGAATGGCTACCCACTCCAGTATTCTTGCCTGGAGAATTCCAGGGACAGAGAAGCCTGTTTGTTTAAAATCTTAAACATAAAAGAAACAAGCCCCACCTTGTATATGTCCTTTGCCCCTTCCTCCTCTTTGTTCGTATCAGGTGTGATAGAGCAGATATAGCTCCTTTCTCAGGCATACTTTTTGTAGGATGAATACAGGGGCCATTAGGGTAGTAACTTCCACAAGGACATTCAGATTCTACATGGCAAGAGGAAACTGACCTTCAAGTTTAATAACATTAAGACTTTGTCTGTGAACATTGAAAGAAAGTGAAAAATAAGCTCCTGATCTAATGTTTGCTATAGTCTCTACTTCTATGAGTTTCAAGGCCAAAAAAAGGAATAAAATGATCAATCTTAATGCTCCAGAGTGCATACTTTATGAAACCAAACTGTAAGCAAGGAAAGACAATAATAATTTTTCAGTTCACATTAAAATGGAAAAACACGCAGCCTGTATATTTGTGGTGATCGTGATTTATCAATCAAGTACTATAAGATACAGAACTTTCTGATTTTATCAAAGGTTACCTTATTTGTTTGCCAGAGTGATGTGTCTTTGAAATAAGCTTTGCAGTAAGGCAAATTGTTACAAATATGTTGATGTTAAAGGTAGAAGTATAGTAAATATAGACAAAGTACAGGTATCAGGATTATAAAGGACATTTCAGATATTTTGTTGAATTTTAAAATTTCAGGTAGTCATTTGTGAAGACTAACAAGTGAATTCTCTAGAAGATGAAGGACTTTAATATGAGATGTATTTATTTGCATGCAGGAAGGGTGACTTATTTCAAGTTGCATTTGTCTAAAGCTATACACTTTAGCTTTTTGTGAAAAAAGTCATGGAAACAAGTTAATAAAAAGTTTTAAACTACTTAATATAGTAAATTAATGAGAAGACTGAATTAGAAAACAAAAATTAGGTGTGAAATTTTTGTTTTAAAAAGAAGCATGGACAAGTTAAAAGCATAATTTTTTAGGAAAAATGAAGTAAAAACTCTTATGGGTATAGTTGTTGTTTTCATGAGAAACTGGATATTAAAATTTCAAAATGTAATAGTAAATTTCAGTAGTAAATTAAAATCACAGGCTAAAATTTTAATTAAAAATACATACTTTACAAAATATATTTGATAGTTTTCTGAAAATGGCCTGATAATACTTCAGTTATAAAAAGTTATTAAAAGTTTATAAAAAGTTATAAAACCTTTTTCTAAGGTATTTCAAAGTTGTTTTAAGAAATAAATATCAAACCTATTTTCAGAAATTGTGGTACAATGGAATTTCAAAGTTTGTTTTAAAACACAGATAAAAATAACAGAAAGCCCAATAATAGCAGAAAAAACCAAGATTAAATATTATGTTATGGGTCCCATTCTTAAAAATACAACCACGCATTTTTCTTTCATTAGTATCGTCATTAGTAAGATTGATTTTGCTAAAAGATTCTCACTTAATAGAATATTGTATGATGACTGTTTGCCCACCATACTCGACATAATTTTGAGTGATCCTTGCAGATCTAGGAAAGAACAATAAATCTTTAAAAATGAGGCATTATTTTAGCTATCAATTATCTACAAATTACAGTATATATCATTCAATTGGAAATTTTTTAAGCTATTTAATTGTCCAGGAAATTATCAAAAGAAAAAAAAAGATGGAGAGTAAGCTACCCATAACTCTATTGCCACGTCTAATTGCCATTAATTTCCTGCATATTTCCTAACATAATTTTCATATTTTTATAATAAATTATAATTGTAGTTAATAGTCCCATCTTTTTAAATAGTTTTATTTTTATGGTTTTAATTAAAATCTAAAACATTACTCACGTTATAATTATAGTTGGATATTTTGATATTCTTACTCTCAGCAAGTGATAGAAATATTAGAAAGTAAGTCAGCAAGGATCCTGATGATTTGCACAACATCATTAACCAATTGAATGTAGTCAACATATTTTGCTCAGCTGCCCTGGAAAATCACTGAAAATTCAACAGTTAAAAAAAAAAAGAATCCAGTTGGAAAGTGAGAAAGACATGAACGGAGTTTTCTCTGAAGAGAACATGCCAATGGTGAATAGGCTCATAAAAAGATGTTCAATGTGTTTATTGTTTGACATCATTAGCCATCAAAGAAATTTAATTTAAAACTACAGTGAGATATCACCTAGTAGAATGGCTAAAAAGTAGTAATAACATCAAAATGGTGACGAGTTGGATCACTCACACTTTGCCGATGGGAATATAAAATGGTACAGCCAGTGATGAAAACAGTATGGCAGTTGCTTAATAAACTAAACATGTGACTACTGTACAACTCAACAAGTACACACTGGGCACTTATCCCAGAGAAATGAAGACTTCAGTTCACAGAGAAATCCATACGTAAATAATATTTATAGCAGAAAGAGAACCAGAGAGCTCACTCAGAGTCTCCTTTTTTTGGGGGGGGGTCTCTTTTATAAGGGAAAAAATCCTCTTCAAGAGGGCTCCACCTTCAAGACACCTAATCACTTCCCAAAGTCCCCACCTCCAAATACCATCACGTATGGGATTCAGATCAGATCAGATCAGTCGCTCAGTCATGTCTGACTTTTTGCAACCCCATGAATCGCAGCACACCAGGCCTCCCTGTCCATCACCAACTCCCGGAATTCACTGAGACTCACGTCCATCGAGTCAGTGATGCCATCCAGCCATCCCATCCTCTGTCGTCCCCTTCTCCTCCTGCCCCCAATCCCTCCCATATGGGATTAGGTTTCAACAAATGCATTTTGGAGGGACAAATATTCAGTGCATATCTTTCATTACTCATTTTACAGACGAGGAAACTGAAGTTTGGAGTGTAATCTTCTCAGGTTACAGTATTAGTAATTTGAATTTACACCTAGATGTCTGGCCCTGGAGTCTGTGTGTTTAATCACTACGTCAGTGCTACATGGTGACACTTCAAGAGCTACTGATGCACAAAAACAGAGAGCAAGCATTTAGAAACTTTCACAGTACTTTGATAGAAAAATATTGTATCTGTTGAATTATAATAAAATTGCTGTTGTTCAGTCACTAAGTCATGTCCGACTCTTTGCAACCTCATGGACTGCAGCACTTCAGGTTTCCCTATCCTTCCCTAGCTTCAGAGTCTGCTCAAACTCATGTCCATTCAGTCGGTGATGCCATCCAATCATCTCATCCTCTGTTGTCCCCTTCTCCTCCTGCCTTCACGCTTTCCCAGCATCAGGGTCTTTTCCCACTGGAAAAGTTCTTTGCATCAGGTGGCCAAAGTATAGGAGTTTCAGCTTCAGCATCAGTCCTTCCAATTAATATTCAGGACTGATTTTCTTTAGGATAGACTGGTTGGATCTCCTTGCAGTCCAAAGGACTCTCAAGAGTCTTTTCCAGCACAATTTGAAAGTATCAGTTCTTTGGGGCACAGTCTTCTTTATAGTCCAACTCTCACATCCATACATGATTACCGAAAAAAACATGGCTCTGACTATATGAATCTTTGTTAGCAAAGTGATGTCTCTGCTTTTTGATATGCTATCTAGGTTGTTCATATCTTTTCTTCCAAGGAGCAAATGTCTTTTAATTTCATGGCTGCAGTCACTGTTGGCAATGATTTTTAAGCACAAGAAAACAAATTATGCTATTGTTTCCATTTTTTCCCCATCTGTTTTCCATGAAGTGATGGGACTGGATGCAATGATCTTAGTTTTCCAAATGTTGAGTTTTAAGCCAGCTTTGTCACTCTCCTCTTTCAACTTCATCAAGAGGCTATTTAGTTCCTCTTTGCCTTCTGCCATTAGAGTAGTATTATCTACATATCTGAGGTTATTGATATTTCTCCTGGCAATCTAGATTCCAACTTGTTATTCATCAGCCCAGCATTTGGCATGATGTACTCTGCATATAAGTTAAATAAGCAGGGTGACAGTGTACAGCTTTCACATGCTCCTTTCCCAATTTTGAACCAGTCCACTGTTCCACGTGCAGTTCTAACTGTTGCTTCTTGACCTGCATACAGGTTTCTCAGGAGGTCAGTAAGGTGGTCTGATATTCTCATCTCTTCAAGAGTTTTCCACAGTTTGTTGTGACCCCCACAGATAAAGGATTTCATGTAGTCAATGAAGGAGATGTTTTTCTGGAATTTTCTTGTTTTTTCTGTGATCCAAACAATGTTGGTAATTTGATCTCTGGTTCTTCTGCCTTTCCTAAATACAGCTTGTTCATCTGGAAGTTCTTAGTTCACATACTGCTAAAGACTAGCTTAAAGAATTTTGAGCATTATCTTGCTAGCATGTGAAACGAGTGCAGTTATAAGGTAGTTAAAACATTCCTTGGCATTGCCCTTCTTTGCAACTGGAATGAAAACTGACCTTTTCCAGTCCCATGGTCATTGCTGAGTTTTCCAAATTTGCTGGCATATTGAGTGCAGCACTTTAATAGCATCATTTTACACAGTTTGAAATAGCTCAGCTGGAATTCCACCACCTCCACTAGCTTTGTTTGTAGTAATGCTTCCTAAGGCCCACTTGATTTCACACTCTAGGATATCTGGCTTTTGGTGAGTGACCACACCATTGTGATTATCCAAGTCTTTAAGATATTTTTTGTACAGTTCTTCTGTGTATTCTTGCCACCTCTTCTTTTTTTTTTATTTTATTTTTATTTATTTATTTTTGCCACCTCTTCTTAATCTCTTCTGCTTCTGTTACATTTTTGCTGTTTCTGTCCATTATTGTGCCCATCTTTGCATGAAATGTTCCTTTGGTATCTCTTAATTTTCTTGAAGATATCTAGTCTTTCCCATTCTATTATTTTCCCTCTATTCTTTGCATTGTTCACTTAAGGAGGCTTTCTTATCTCTCTTTGCTAGCTTTGTATTTTTGTGTCATATTTCCCTTCATTTTTTCTAGTAATTTTTTTTTACTCTATTTATTAAAATATCAGTCTGCAACAGATTGGGACAAAACCGAAAAGAACTGGTTCTTTGCCACAGATAATGAAAAGAACTTTACTAAGTTGTTAAAAATTTAGATAATTAAGAAATTATGAAGAGAAAACAATTCACAATTTCATTATATAAAAATGACCATTCTTAAATGTTAGATATTGGTGTGGATATCTCCATCTTACCTAGCTTTCTATCTATTGATCAATCATCTATCTACATCTTTATCCTTCCATTTGCAATAATGATATTATTCATTATCCATAGTATTATGTTTCTTTCTTTGAATATATCTTGGGCATTAATAAATATAAATTTATGCCATTTTTCAATGGCTGCATAATTTTACTAGATCCTGATTTAATATTTTTCCTAGTGGGAAATTTCTCCAGAGACTTGAGAGTTCTTAATGTCATAAATAATATACATCGAATAGCCTTATGTATACATCTTTGTTCAACATTTGATCATTTCTAAATTTTCATATTCTATCTGTTCTAATGTCCTCTTACATTATATGAATTGCATGAATTGCCAAGTCAGGCATAGACATTACAATCCCAAAAAGCATATTTTAGAAAATATACAACATGAAAGTGCTTTCCAGAAAAGCCTTATACTTTTGCCAACAAAGTGTCTTTCTTGTTTTTCCTATATCCTCATGCACACTAGGTATTAGCAACGTTTTAATCTATTCTTTGCTAATCATATGGGCAACAAAGATTATTAAAGAAAGCTCTCATATGTATTGGGCATGTGTATGTATACACTTCATGAATTTTATTCATTTTACAATTGAGATATTCTAATTCATATAGATTTATTTTATTCATATAGTGTATATTTTGGAGAAGGCAATAGGATCCCACTCCAGTGCCTTTGCCTGGAAGATCCCATGGGCAGAGGAGCCTGGTAGGCTGCAGTCCATGGGCTCACTGAGAATCAGACACGACTGAATGACTTCACTCTCACTTTTTACTTTCCTGCATTGGAGAAGGAAATGGCAACCCACTCCAGTGTTCTTGCCTGGAGAATCCTAGGGACGGGGGAGCCTGGTGGGCTGCGTCTCTGGGGTTGCACAGAGTCGGACACGACTGAAGCGACTTAGCAGCAGCAGTGTATATTTAATTAGATTTTTTCCAAATATATAATTTATTTTGAGTTATGTGTACCACGCTTTAGTGTCAGGCTTATGCTGGCCATATAAAACAAATTGGAAAGATTCCCATCTTTTTCAGTACTCTGGAACACTTGGAAATAGTTTAAAAAATTTCAGCCCAGCTTTTTTAACCTCTTTTTTTTTTTAATTTGATTATTGTTATGTGTAGGTTTTCAATGTTTTGTATTTTGTTCATTTATATTTTCTTAGAAAATTATGTTTCATTCAGACTCTAAAATCTGTCATTATAGTGAAGAATATTATATTCTTAGAATATCTTAAATGCCTGTGTAGCAGTGGTGTCATTCTTTTTTTCGCTCTCAGTACTATATAGTTCTGTTTTCTGTTTCTTAATTGGAATTGCAGGGATTTGACTTTGTTTTCTTAAAACCAACATACTCTTAGATTAATTTATTAACTTTAATATTCTTCTTCCTAATTCATTGCTTTGGTTTTTATGTTGGCTTTGTTATTTTTTCCTTCTACATTCCTAAGGGATTTTGTTTTGTTTCTCTGTACTTTTTAAAAAAAAACTAATATCTTTAATTAATACTTAACTCATTTATTTTAGCTTTTCTCATATAGAAGTGTGTTGTGTGCTTTACTTAGGAAAAAAATTCACAGCTTTTATTTCCACCTATTTTTTTTTTTTTTTTTGCCAACAGCTCTTTAAGAAAGTGTGTGCTTCTTATTCTTTAAAATGTTACCACTTGCTTTTCTTGGTTACTTATAAGACTAGACCATTTTGCATATTTGTTAGTCATTTATATTTCATCATTTGTGGGTTATTTACCATTTGTCAGACCCTTTACCATTTGTCTTTTATGCTCTTACTCTTTCTCTTGTTTATTTTTATGAAATCAGTCATGGGTGCCTGGAGTTCTTGCATGTTCTGCATTTCTTTCCCCATCCTACAAATTTGAACTTGTCTAAAGAATTTCCTCCTACTCTATGTGGTAGCCTTTTTCAAGGTACAGGTGTTATGACTGCAGGAACTCAATGCTGAGGGACCCTTCTTTACTACATGGGACAAACCTTTGAGAAAAAAAGTGGTATAGATGGAATAAAGCCAAAGATTAAGAGATTGGAAAGCCTGATGTTGAATTCTGAAGATCTTCCCTTGAATCAAAATATATAAGATAATTTGGAAAGGTAGTATTCATTTGTTATTTTGAAACAGTGAGATAGGGATTTGAAGAAAATAGAATTATTAAGAAATTGAGAATTAAATTGTAGCATAAATTTTAAACTAGAAGAAATATGTAAAGAATAAGTGATAGTATCAGTGAAATACAGAGGACAATATTGAAAATAGGAAAGACTTTAAAGACTTCATTACTAATGAATGCTTATAATTTCTGAGACTTTTTCTTGTATATAACTACATGTAACTTTTTAGTATCTCCATAAAGTAGATAAAACAGTTTGTCCCATTTGACAAATACTGAAACCTATGGGGGGAGAAAGTCAACTGCATGATAAGGATGGTAAACAGACTTGTGCTGGTGACCATTTTATAGAGTATAGGGATGTGGAATTATAATGATAACCTCTTGAAATTTGTACACTGTGTTTTTAAAAAAAAATAAAAAATGTATGCCAAAAGAAATCTAGTGGTTTTCCCAGGGGCTAAAATTGATGGAAAGTTCTCTTTCCTCCACATCAGCCTCCTTGTCCTAAATTATTCTGTTCAATACTTTTTTTTTTTTAATTGTTAGTACCTAGCACCCTTATTAGCCATTCAGTAGAACTTCTCATGTAAACTTCCAGTGGTTTTTCTGTTGGAAAATGTGAGTTCAGTATTCCATCTGAGTTGAATGCTTCCCTTTCTTTTTACCGTGTAGAATCTTCCCTAAGGCCTGACTGCACAAGAGATTGGTCCAAACCAAATACTAGAGATTGAGTTGGTGGCTGCTTCTTGGTTCTCCTTGCAGCTCACCTTGGTACTATTAGAGCTTACATATAGAACTTCCTTTGCCTGGAGAATCGTAAGGAGAAAAAAACAAAAACAAACTTCAACCTCTAGAATTCACTGCTCTTTCTTTTACTGCCTCTTCTCATTCATATCTCAAGGGGACATAAAACATTGCTTATCAATTTCCATTTCCTAAATGTTGAAGAATTGACATTTATGCATAGATATAAAAAGAGAGTACTAGTAGTGGAATTAAGGGATGAAATAGCACTGAGAGCCCCAGAAATAAGTCCTTGAACACAGTGGGGAACTTCTGGCATTCTAGCTGCAAAAGGCCCTGTGTCTCTGAGTTGGGCATGCAGTAGATATAGGTGATAGTCTGCTTTTTATCATCTGTTCTTCCTTGAGGCTTTGTTTTTTGAAAATCCTACCTGGTGCCTGACAGACCTTTGCAATGATCTTCCTGTGGATTAATGCATATAGAAGGATGGGCTTTAGGCACAAGAGCTAACCACCATCCTATCCTGCCAATTTGTCAATGGGATCTTCACAGTCTCTTTTTAGATACCAAGCTAAATGTTCATGCTGCAAGGGTCTCATAACTAATAGTTTTCAATTTTAATAAATATCTTTTTATACTCTCTTAACAGACTAGAAAGAATCTCTACACCATAGAATAACACTCACTGGTTTTAAATTTTCTCTCATCTTATTACATGAAAGAGGAATGAATCAGAGAGCTCATCCCTTGTAACTTTCCACACAGTGCCACATAGATCTACTAAAGTGTCTCCCTGGGAGAGAGAGAGTATGTGGGGCTGAGAGATGCAGAGAATTATGTTCACACATCACTGAACTTAAAAGTACCATCAGGGTTTTAGGAGCAGTGCTTTTCAGCCAAGTAGGCCAAGATGTGACCTCTATTAAATTTATGGGAATTGGAGAAATGAGGTTACTCCCTGGGTGACATGCTGTTGAATGACAGTAAAAAGTAATTAATCACTCCTACTCCTATTTGTTAAAATAGCTATGCTTCAATCTTTTTTTTTTTCCCCTTTCAAGTAGCCTTAAAATAGAGGTGTGGCCACAGTGGGTTCCTTCTACTGTGTTTCACCTTGATCTGACCAGCCAGTAATTTGCTTATGCTCTGAAGCATGTAAATGATACACATTAACCTTCAGGGTTTTTTTCAGGGATACCCCTAAACTCCAGCTATCTGATGTGCAAAGCAGATTAGAAATATGGCAGGAGTGAAATGAATTAATATAATAAATCTTCCTTCTTGCCCAGGAATTTTAGCTCATAACGATAGCTATTTTAAAATGAAGATAATGTTAATAGTGTGCTTGTTTCAAGGTATTATTTATATTATAAAGTAAATGTATTATCACATACAAAGTCAGCTCTAGTACAGTAATTATAATAGCCAGCAGATATTGAGTGTTGACTGTGTGTTTGGCATTGTGCTAAGTTCATATAGTATTGCACTCGATATTGTCTTTTATTGATGATATCTTATTAAATATTTTACTCCTAATTTTCAGGTAAGGAACTTGCCTGAAGAGAGGGTACTAACTTATTTGACAATAAGTTCTAAAACTATGTTTTAAATCCAGGTCTGTCATGTCACCTAGATCCTATATTTTTTAGATAGCATTTTCCTTGGCTGACCATTAATGAGTCACAGTCATACCTAGAAGGACAAATGTGAATCTTAACAGTTATCATTAGTGCTAGTTTCTTACTTCAGTTGGGATCAGTTCAGTCGCTCAGTTGTGTCTGAGTCTTTGCAACCCTATGAATTGCAGCACACCAGGCCTCCCTGTCCATCACGAACTCCCGAAGTTTACCCAAACTCATGTCCATCAAGTCGGTGATGCCATCCAGTCATCTCATCCTCTGTTGTCCCCTTCACCTCCTGCCACCAATCACTCCCAGCATCAGAGTCTTTTCCAATGAGTCAACTCTTCACATGAGGTGGCCAAAGTACTAGAGTTTCAGCTTTAGCATCATTTCTTCCAAAGAACACCCAGGACTGATCTCCTTTAGAAGGGACTGGTTGGATCTCCTTGCAGTCCAAGGGACTCTCAAGAGTCTTCTCCAACACCACACTTCAAAAGCATCAATTCTTCGGCATTCAGCTTTCTTCACAGTCCAACACTCACATCCATATATGACTACTAGAAAAACCATAGCCTTGACTAGATGGACCATTGCTGGCAAAGTAATGTCTCTGCCTTTTAATGTGCTATCTAGGTTGGTCATAACTTTCCTTCCAAGGAGTAAGCGTTTTTTAATTTCATGGCTGCAATCACCATCTGCAGTGATTTTGAAGCCCCCCAAAATAAAGCCTGACACTGTTTCCACTGTTTCCCCATCTATTTCCCATGAAGTGATGGGACCGGATGCCATGATCTTCGTTTTCTGAATGTTGAGCTTTAAGCCAACTTTTTCACTCTCCACTTTCACTTTCATCAAGAGGCTTTTGAGTTCCTCTTCACTTTCTGCCATAAGGGTGGTGTCATCAGCATATCAGAGGTTATTGATATTTCTCCTGGCAATCTTGATTCCAGCTTGTGCTTCTTCCATCCCAGCATTTCTCATGATGTACTCTGCATATAAGTTAAATAAACAGGGTGACAATATACAGCCTTGAGGTATTCCTTTTTCTATTTGGAACCAGTCTGTTGTTCCATGTCCAGTTCTAACTGTTGCTTCCTGACCTGAATATAGGTTTCTCAAGAGGCAGGTCAGGTGGTCTGGTATTCCCATTTCTTTCAGAATTTTCCACAGTTTATCGTGATCCACATAGTCAAAGGCTTTGGCATAGTCAATAAAGCAGAAATAGATGTTTTTCTGGAACTCTCTTGCTTTTTCCATGATCCAGTGTATGTTGGCAATTTGATCTCTGGTTCCTCTGCCTTTTCTAAAACCAGCTTGAACATCTGGAAGTTCATGGTTCACGTATTGCTGAAGCCTGGCTTGGAATTTTGAGCATTACTTTACTAGCGTGTGAGATGAGTGCAACTGTGTGGTAGTTTGAGCATTCTTTGGCATTGCCTTTCTTTGGGATCGGAATGAAAACTGACCTTTTCCAGTCCTGTGGCCACTGCTGAGTTTTCCAAATTTGCTGGCATATTGAGTGCAGCACTTTCACAGCATCATCTTTCAGGATTTGAAAGAGCTCAACTGTAATTCCATCACCTCCACTAGCTTTGTTCGTAGTGATGCTTTCTAAGGCCCACTTGACTTCACATTCCAGGATGTCTGGCTCTAGGTGAGTGATCACACCGTCGTGATTATCTGGGTCGTGAATATCTTTTTTGTACAGTTCTTCTGTGTATTCTTGCCACCTCTTCTTAATATCTTCTGCTTCTGTTAGGTCCATACCATTTCTGTCCTTGATGGAGCCCATCTTTGCATGAAATGTTCCCTTGGTATCTCTAATTTTCTTGAAGAGGTCTCTAGTCTTTCCCATTCTGTTGTTTTCCTCTATTTCTTTGCATTGATTGCTGAAGAAGGCTTTCTTATCTCTTTTTGCTATTCTTTGGTACTCTGCATTCAGATGCTTATATCTTTCCTTTTTTCCTTTGTTTTTCGCTTCTCTTCTTTTCACAGATATTTGTAAGGCTTCGCCAGACAGTCACTTCGCTTTTTTGCATTTCTTTTCCATGGGGATGGTCTTGATCCCTGTCTCCTGTACAATGTCATAAACCTCCGTCCATAGTTCATCAGGCATTCTATCAGATCTAGTCCCTTAAGTTTATTTCTCACTTTCACTGTATAATCATAAGGGATTTGATTTAGGTCATACCTAAATGGTCTAATGGTTTTCCCTACTTTCTTCAATTTAAGTCTGAATTTGGCAATAAGGAGTTCATGATCTGAGCCACAGTCAGCTCCCGGTCTTGTTTTTGCTGACTGTATAGAGCTTCTGCATCTTTGGCTGCAAAGAATATAATCAATCTGATTTCGGTGTTGGCCATCTGGTGATGTCCATGTTTAGAGTCTTCTCTTGTGTTGTTGGAAGAGGGTGTTTGGTATGACCAGTGCGGTCTCTTGGCAAAACTCTATTAGCCTTTGCCCTGTTACATTCCATATTCTAAGGCCAAATTTGCTAGTTACTCCAGGTGTTTCTTGACTTCCTACGTTTGCATTCCATTCCCCTATAATGCGGAGAAGGCAATGGCAACCCACTCCAGTACTCTTGCTTGGAAAATCCCATGGACAGAGGGGCCTGGTGGGCTGTAGTCCATGGGGTCGCTAGGAGTCAGACACGACTGAGCGACTTTCCTTTCACTTTTCACTTTCATGCATTGGAGAAGGCAATGGCAACCCACTCCAGTGTTCTTGCCTGGAGAACCCCAGGGACTGGGGAGCCTGGTGGGCTGCCATCTATGGGGTCGCACAGAGTCAAACACGACTGAAGTGACTTAGCAGCAGCAGCAGCCCCTATAATGAAAAGGACAGCTCTTTGGGGTGTTAGTTCTAAGAGGTCTTGAAGGTCTTCATAGAACCATTCAACTTCAGCTTCTTCAGCATTAGTGGTTGGGGCATAGACTTGGATTACTGTGATAATGAATGGTTTGCCTTGGAAACCAACAGAGATCATTCTGTCATTTTTGAGATTGTATCCAAGTACTGCATTTCGGACTCTTTTGTTGACCATGATGGCTACTCCATTTCTTCTAAAGGATTCCTGCCCTCAGTAGTAGATATAATGGTCATCTGAGTTAAATTCACCCATTCCAGTCCAGTTTCTTTTTACAACTACTTAATTCATATTCATACATGCAGTGAGACAGATATATATATAGCAGTCCAGTGATCTCTAAATATCTATATATGTATGTATCTATCTATCCATGTATCTATACCTCACTGGATTACCAGTAAGGAAATGGGAAGATAGTTAAGATAGGCAGGGAAAGAAAGAGATAGATCAACATTTATTAAGCAACAGGTAAAGCACTTTTGGAGAAGGCAATGGCACCCCACTCCAGTACTCTTGCCTGGAAAATCCCATGGAAGGAGGAGCCTGGAAGGCTGCAGTCCATGAGTTCGCTAGGAGTCGGACACAACTGAGCGACTTCACTTTCACTTTTCACTTTCATGCATTGGAGAAGGAAATGGCAACCCACTCCAGTGTTCTTGCCTGAAGAATCTCAGGGACGGGGGAGCCTGGTGGGCTGCCATCTATGGGGTCACACAGAGTCGGACACGACTGAAGCGACTTAGCAGCATCAAGGCACTTTTACATATAAGAATCACTGAATTCCTACTATTACCCATTTTATAGACAGTTCACTAATTCTAGAAGCAGAGGAGGCTGGAACATGTAAAAGTGGAGAGAAGAAGGACTAGATTATGTACTTGAATGAAGAAAAGAGATGGTGGAGTTTCTCTAGGGAGAAAAAGAGCACAATTCTTGCCAAGATCACAGTTCTTTGCTGGTGTCTAGGGATGAAGGCCTTGCTGGTACAGTGAGGGCCTACTGGACTGTAGGTTGTCATGTCAGAGTGACTAGTTCCATCAGCAGGGGAGCTTTTGAGCTACTCCTTCATCCTCTTTGCTGAATAGCTATAAAACTAAAATTAATATTTTGAGGACATTTGATAATAATTGGGGTTTTTGTGGAATCTTTGGTCTTTATATATTAATCTGCAGTTGTATTTCTTTTAAAATTTATATTCATATCAATTAAATGTTTTTCATTACCTCATTTTGTTTAAGTGGGGGAAAGCCGGGTTATCTGGGAGTATATATTTTAAAATGTCGGGATAACCATACTAAGAGAAGTGAGATACCAAACAATTACCTGCTTTTGACAGGACATCATTTTCAAGAATTTAAGAGTAAAAGGAATTAATGAAACAATAATCTACAAATTCATTGCCCTATTAAACATTACTTGATTTCATTCTTATGTTCTCTTTTAGCTATTATGAACATTTATAGCAGTTTTAATTATTTTGGAGCAAACTCCATGAACACACAGTAGGAAAAAACTACCCCTAAACTCACGGGCAATATGCAGTTATTTTCTGTCCACACATCTATAGGTTGGCTAAGATTGGCCATTCTAGGCAGTGTTCAGCTTGGTGGTTAACTCTGGATTAACTATGACTTGTAACAGCAGCTGTCTGAGACATGATCTTCTCATGGAAAAAGCAGGAGTGGAAGAGAGCAAGACAACTGGACAAGCACACTGAAAGTCTCCAGCACTTCAGGTCCACTAGCATCCTATTGGCCAAAGACAGTCACACGGCCATGCCCAACAGCAAGGGCTGAGACCATGGCTAGGATATGGATGAATAATAATGGTATGATTGGGTGCGCGTGGGGTGAAGAATTGGAACAAGTAATTTCATCTACTGCAAGCAGAGAAATATATTTATTTCCCTAAGAATTTCTTTTCCAAATTCCTCAACCACACATACTCATGTGAAGGTGTGCCATGTGGGTTGTGACACAAAATAAAAGTTTAGGTCTTTACTACCACTGGTGTCTTCCTTTTCTTCCAGTAATGCTGAAGTTCTTTCAGGATAGAAACAGTTCTGAGATTGTATGTTCCACAGAAATTTAAGGAGTTGTTACATTAAAAACATTTCTCAGGTCAAATAAGCTACTAATAAGCCTAACTGGAGAGGTACTAAAACTACTTAACATACTAATGTATACTGCAAATATCTAAGAGGAAGATATGGCAAACAGTATTTCACAAACTTATTTGACCGTAGAATCCCTTTCCTGCAACAAACTCATTTTTTTAAAAAAGAACATCTTGAAGCACAGAATTTTGTGAAGTTCATTTCGGGAAATGCTATCCTAAGGCAACTTCCATCTTTCCTACTTCTTAGTTCAAGTGGGGCTGGCATCTGGTTAATGCTCCAATTTTGAGATAAATGTTTCTAAAAAGAATTTGAGGAGAGGAAGAAGCCAGGTGAGCACATCTGATCTGAAGGCAATGTAATTTTATTATTGATGTCAGCTAATATACTCTATTTCAGTTTATATGTTACTCGTTACTATTACGTTAGTCAGATTTAAGCATGTCTCACTGTCTTTTAAAATTCTCTTTTTAAGCATTTCAGAGATGTTTGTGTACATATTTAAAGCACACTGGAACTTACTGTTTGTGGATGTCAAGAGATTTTTTTTTTAGGCCCAGGAATAATGGTATTCTGGGGTCATTTAATCCTTGCTGTTATATCAGATATAAAAATCTAATTAGTATTAAGTTTGTTTTTCTGTTTTCTTTTGTTTTACATTATCAATGCCAATGCTTATTTTTCCTTCTTTACTTCTCAGAACATAAGTTTAAACTAACAACTTGATGTTGTGCTATAGAGAATAACACTTTTTAAAAAACACCCATGAGACTGGGACAGTTTTAGCTCAGTAGGAAATTTTTTTTACACATAAAATTTTTATAGAATGTTATAAATGAAAAAAAAATTATTTAAAATATCTGAGACTTTACGGCCAGTCATAGATAGTAAAATGTTTGAAGAATATGTTATATTACGTGGATAAAGGGACTGTATTAATCAACATTGTGACTTTTTAAGAGTTTGCTTTTAAAAATAGAATAAAGGAAAATGATTCACTATCTTTGAGGTAAAATGTCAGTATGTTTCTGCATAATCCCTTTCTTATCAATATATTCTAATGTCAAAAGAATGATTATGTGGTCTGTGATGTTCTTTCTGGAGTGGTGAATATGACAGGGCAGTCCATGGTCCCCAGTTCCAAGGGGCAGCAAACTCTTTGGAACCTTTCAAGAGAGTTTCTGGAGAAGAGCTGAATAGTTAATTCTATACTACTAAAAATATTTTCATGGGGCTTTGCAATTTATATAAACCTTTATGAAAGTGAAAGTGTTAATCACTCAGTCGCGTCCGACTCTTTGCAATCTCATGGACTGTAACTTGCCAGGCTCCGTTTTCCATGGAATTCTCCAGGCAAGAATACTGGCGTGTGTAACCATTATTGTCTTATTTTCTCTTCACCGAAGCTTTAAGAAGGTCAGGCAGCCACTGACTGCCAGTTTGTGGGTGATAAAATTAAGATTCAGAGAAATCTAGTGACCTGCCTGAGGTTACATGGTTCATAGACGATGAAGAAACTAAAAATATTTCTTCTCATTTCAAATTTAGTGTGTTTCCCCTATCTTTGAATGTTTCCTTCTGAGCTGTTTTGTTCACAACGTTTGCTTTCTGATTCCTAAAGTATATAGTTCATGTTACAGATTAGACTTCATCTCTCTCTCATGACTAGTTGAAAAATGGTGGAAAGGGTGGGAGCTTAGGAAAAATAGTATGGTCTTCAAATTTAAATATTTTAGGCAAAAAGAGGCATAAAAGCAATGATAAGAAGATCTGAATTCCTCAAGGGACTATTTAAGCAATAATTTATGAGTCTTTGCAGAGAAAAAAAAGTTTATATACTACATGCAAGTCATTCCTCCATACAAGGACAAAACTTTATTTAAAGCGCAACCACTGAAGTTTCAATGTAAAAGCAGGCATGCTGTTTCCCAGAGCTGGTGGGGAGATATAATGGAAGGAGTACTTTTGCTAGAGAACTAATCAAGATTTCAAGGGATGTGAGAACAGGTGATAACTTACTTTGATGGCTCTCAGTCCAAGTGCATAAGAAGGGAACGATTACCTTCTCTTTCACCAACTAATACCCTCACATCAGAGTCTCCTAAAGGCTCTGTGAAAATGTTTTCCTTTTCTAAAATAAAGGGAAAGACTCACCCAGAAAAATAGGAAGTGAATTTCTGCATTGAGCTTGTTTGGGAAATTCAGGTTTAACATGAAGACAACACACTTCCCATCTCCTGTCTGTCTATATGCTAACTAATAGCAGGAACCCCTAGGAGAAAAATGTATGAAGGAGAAAATATATTCCTACTTCAATATTTTAGCTAGTTACAAGTGATGGGGAGAAATTTCATGAGGAAATGTGATAATTATAACACAGATGTAGTGAATTATACTATAATGTAACTTAAATTTGTTAAATTTCATTTATTACCAGAAGAATATAATTTTGTATGCCATGAACTCCACTAAGCCCTTTTCTTGTATTATCTTGTAGATTCAATATTATTTTCACCTTATTATTTTCACTTTATAGATGACTTCAGGCATAGGCAGTTTAAATAACTTCCTCAAGGTCACAAAGCCATAGTAAGCAACTAAACTTGGATTCAGATTCACATAACTCGGAGCCCTGAGGATATTCTCTTAACTACTGCCTTTTACTTATTTAAATTGTTATTGGAGTATAGTTGTTGTGTTTCGGCTGTATGGCAAAAGGAGTCAGTTATACATATATTTGCTCTTTTAGATTCTGTTTCCATATAGGTCATTACTGAGTGTTGGATAGAGTGCCTTGTACTATACAGTAGGCTTTTTATTAGTTATCTATTTCATATGTAGTTAAACTACTGCATTTTAAAATAATCTACTATTTAAATGCTGACTACTACAGTGCTGGTACTTTAGTACTAGGTCCCAGACCAGAAATATGTATATCTTTCTATAGGAAATGTCTGTATCTGTCCCTTATCAGTCATGACAAAGTTAAAAAGACAAATGTATTGAGAAAAAAATAAAGAGTTAAAAGCATCATATCTTTAGAATGGGGAGTTCTTTGGATAAAAACATACCAGGTGGTTAAATGTATCTGAAGACTGAACCAACTAGCAACATGCACTGATTCTATTTTAGTTGTTGCCATGTCATATTAACTGTGGATCGTACTTGAGTGGTTCTGACCATGTAAAATTATTTTAACACTGACGCCAGATGACCAGAAAGGAGAGATGATATCAAGTACTACTTTAACTCATCGACTTCCCAATTGTCAGATTTGCACAATTATCTTAGTCTCTTTTTACTGCCAAGAAATGATATCAGGACAAGCCAGATGAATGAGAATTGCTTTCCCCCTAATTAGTATTACAGATCTTCCTTCAGGGTCCTTGTGAGTCCTGAGGCCACGTCACTTTCCAAAAATACCCATTGAGCAGCTGCAGACTCTCCTTTGCCCAACCTTTATGGCTCTTTCACACTAGTGTTTGGTAATGATGAATAGAAGGAAACAGGTCTGCAGATAAGAAGGAAATCTTCTTGCTGTTATTTTCCATCTATCATGGTTACACTAATTACAAGAGCTTGGGAAAGTTTGCAGTACAAACCCATTTTGCAATTCCGGCCTACATATGATATCTAAAAATGTCTATCATTAATGTCACCCTGAAAATGTTTTAGTTTGTTAAAGAATTTCTCTAGGTGCCCAAGTTTATAAAGTTACTGTCTGAAATATGATACTGTCAAAAGATTGACAGTGAGTTGATATAGATAGGGCAGAAGTTCAGGTGCAATTCTCTGTATTTCTTGTGAGCTTGACAAGTCACAAATATTGTGTATGCAGTCCTCATTATGACTTGAAATCACTGCTAGTTTCAAGGAATGCATTGTTGCTGATAATATGGTGAACATAAAAAAGAAAAAGCATATCCATGATGAAACCCTCATTTAAAATAGGTCAAAAAATTAAAAATAATCTCCAAGCCCCTTCTCTAAAATGAAACCCCATCATTGATAAAATAACATTTTTTTCTTTGTAGGTTATAAAAATTGTGTCTTTTTTTAATACATAAGGGAATAAAAAACAATGATATTACTACATCTTTTCCATATGATTTTATGTCTTTATCTTTTATTTACTTTAAAATATGTTTTCTTTCATCACTTAGTATTGCTATGCTATGCTAAGTCACTTCAGTCGTGTCCGACTCTGTGCGACCCCATAGATGGCAGCCCACTAGGCTCCTCTGTCTCTGGGATTCTCCAGGCAAGAATACTGGGGTGGGTTGCCATTTCCTTCTCCAATGCATGAAAGTGAAAAGTGAAAGGGAAGTCTCTCAGTCATGTCCTACTCTTTGCGACCCCATGGACTGCAGCCCACCAGGCCCCTCCATCCATGGGATTTTCCAGGCAAGAGTACTGGAGTGGGGTGCCATTGCCTTCTCCACACTTAGTATTGAGTCAACAGAAAGAATCATATTCAGTGATCAAATAGTACATGTTAGAGCTATAATTCCCAATCAATAACACAAAAAATGTAAACCAAAATTTCTCTCATTTTATTTATTCAGTTCAGTTCAGTTCAGGCAGTCGCTCAGTTGTGTCCGACTTTTGCAACCCCATGAATTGCAGCACGCCAGGCCTCCCTGTCCATCACCAACTCCCGGAGTTCACTCAAACTCGTGTCCATCAAGTAGGTGATGCCATCCAGCCATCTCATTCTCTGTCATCCCCTTCTCCTCCTGCCCCCAATCCCTCCCAGCATCAGCGTCTTTTCCAATGAGTCAACTCTTCGCATGAGGTGGCAAAAGTTCTGGAGTTTCAGCTTTAGCATCATTCCTTCCAAAGAAATCCCAGGGCTGACCTCCTTCAGAATGGACTGGTTGGATCTCCTTGCAGTCCAAGGGACTCTCAAGAGTCTTCTCCAACACCACAGTTCAAAAGCATCAATTCTTCGGCACTCAGCCTTCTTCACAGTCCAACTCTCACATCCATACATGACCACTGGAAAAACCATAGCCTTGACTAGACAGACCTTTGTTGGCAAAGTAATGTCTCTGCTTTTTAATATGCTGTCTAGGTTGGTCATAACTTTCTTTCCAAGGAGTAAGCGTCTTTTAATTTCATGGCTGCAATCACCATCTGCAGTGATTTTGGAGCCCCCCAAAATAAAGTCTGACACTGTTTCCACATCCATTCCCCATGAAATGATGGGACCAGATGCCATGATCTTAGTTTTCTGAATGTTGAGCTTTAAGCCAACTTTTTCACTCTCCTTTTTCACTTTCATCAAGAGGCTTTTTAGTTCCTCTTGACTTTCTGCCCTAAGGGTGGTGTCATCTGCATATCTGAGGTTATTGATATTTCTCCCAGCAATCTTGATTCCAGCTTGTGCTTCTTCCAGTCCAGTGTTTCTCATGATGTACTCTGCATATTAATCAATAAAGGAAACAGTTTTCCCACCCAGTGTATGAGTAGCAAAATGTTATTAATGTTCTTGGCAAAATTATTCGTGAAATGTTATTTTAATAATTCTTAATTTTTGAAAATGTGGGATTATTGGTGAGGGTATATGTGAAGGAAAACACACCTGTTGTGATTAGAACTGTAACAGGGGTTCCAGATATTGCAAACAAAAATACATGACACCTATTTAAAACTGAATTTCATATAAACAATGTTTATATAAAACAATTTTTATAAATTATTTAGTATAATTCATGTCACATACATTTACATATTCCATACCATACCATACCCTAAAATATCAACAATGTTTATCATTGTTGAGTCATAGAATTGTTTGCAGTTTTAATGTTCTTTTCTTTATGCACTGAGCGTTTGGGGTTGTATGCAACTTGATTTTCTAGAACAGAAGTCTGGGAGGGGACAGAACACAGTCTTGTGTTTTTGCAATGCCCTAAGGTAAGAGCCCTAGAGAAGGGAATGGCAATCCACTCCAGTATTCTTGCCTGGAGAATTCCATGGACGGAAGAGCCTGGCGGGCTATAGTCCATGGGGTTCCAAAGAGACTGAAGTGACTAACACCTTCACTAAAGTAAGAGATTCCCTAAACCCAGGCTAGGACTTCTTTTACCAGAATCCACTGAATTACTCTGCAGAAAGGAGGAATCAGAAAAGAAATTCCTCAGAGGATCAAGACTAGGCAAACACTGGAGAGTCAGAAAGCAGGCATGCGCACTGCAGAGGTGACTGGAGCCCTCTCTGTCAAGGAGGAGAAACCAAGAATGGGCTTTTCATGTTGAGATTCCACAGTGCTAAGTGAAGCCACTTCAGGACCCTTCACTTGCCATTTGATTGTTCTTACTGAGACCTAGGGCTGTGGGTGTTAATTGGGATGGAGAAGAAAGGAAGGAGGAGGATGGTGAGAAGTGAGATCCAGTGGAGACATGTGGGGAAGCCACCAGGGAGAATTTTACCATTTTACAGAAATAATGTCTTAGATATCACTTTTTCTGTCAAAATTCTATTTGACTAATGGGAGAATCAAATTTAGGCAACTTCTGTTCTTGCCAAGACTGAATTTAAGCAAACACTAGACAACTCCTGAATGGATTCCCTAATTTTTGAACTTATAAAATAGTCTTGCGGTGATGATCAAAAGCACATGTCTTCAAGTCCTGCCTTCTTGTTAAAGTTGGAGAGTTCTGCATAAACATGCTTGATGTCCCCCAAGTTATCAAGGGTCCTAAATTGTTGGGGAGAAAAGAATTATATCTGCTACAGGCTCAGAATATGATCAGTTCTCTGAAAATGTACTTTGAGAACGGGCAGCAGCCTGTTCTCATGTGTTCTATTGTAAAATCTGAGAAGGAGTGAGAAAGGACCACCAAACCGCTGCTTCATAAAGACGTCTTGTCTTTCCCTTAGACATCATTTAAGAATGGCTGTTTATCAAGGATCAAAGATCAGAGTCTCATCTGGGAGTTTATAGTTCAGAAACAGGAGAGTCAGAGAGAGGGAATGCGAGGGAGAGAGAGAATGAACCTGCAAGCACAGTAGCTAACAGATGCCTGCCAGTGACCAGGCAAACAACTTTAAAATAGACTTGTATTCTTTACTCAAATTAAAAATGCCATATGACTTGTTTCTATTCAATTAACTGCTTGCTCCTCATAGCCAGTCAGGCCAGAACTTCCACCACCACTCTTTTCCTCTGCCAAGTTCCTGATTATGTGTTAAGACTGGAGGGTAGAGGGAATGCTATTTGCCTCCAGCTGATGCAGATTAATAACTGAGACACAGGAACCATTTGGGAGAATAATGAGTCGCTTCCTGGTCTAAACACCAGCTCCAGGCAATGGTTGACCAAACAAATACAAAATCATAAGGAGGAAAATGGAGGCCTCTGTTGAATCTCGAAAGAGGAAAAATCGAAATACATAAAAGTGTATTTTAACAAGCAGGTGGTAATTTTATGGAACATGTGCCTTCAAGACGGGATATAGGCCAGCAACAACAATGATGACAAACCAGAAAAAGATAGAGGACTTTAAAAATGTTATGAAGTAAATGACACAACACAGTTCTCACTTAAAAAAATGTTCATTAAACCACTGGAAAAGGGAAAAGAAATTAACATCTGCCAGATGAATTGCCTAGAAATTTTAAATCCATGTTAAGTAATTGAGTGATAGTTGTATTCTTGTCTTTGGTTACATTTCAAGGGAACATTGTTAGTACTTAACATTTATGTGTGACGTCAATGTTTACTTTCATATACATAAAGCATTTATTGTGCCATGCTGTTATTCTACAGGAGTTGTTCAGTTGCTAAGTTGTGGGTCACTCTTTGCAACCCCGTGAACTGTAGCACACTAGGCTTCCCTGTCCTTCACTATCTTCTGGAGCCTGCTTAAACTCATGTCTATTCAGATGGTGATGCCATCCAACCATCTCATCCTTGGTCACCCCCTTCTCCTGCACTTAATATTCTACAGTATTAAGTATTAATTTAAACATGACTGTTTCATCAAATACATTTTTTTGGCATTTATTAGGATGAACATATGACATTTCCACCTTTAGTCTATAAATGTGGTAGTTATATAAGTAGAATAGCCTCTGGCTGATCCTAGGCTACTGAACCATGATTTATTCTGAGAGGCCATCTATGATGCCCCCATATAAGGTTAGATCCTCCTGTTAGGTGTCCCCATGGCACCACATACCAGACCTGCCCCAACAATTGCAAGGCCTGGGGCAAGAATATAAATGAAGTACTACATCCCATTTGTCTAAATATTTTAAAACTATCAATCAAGCTAGCAACCCGTTAAATAAAATATGTTCCATCCTCCTACCATGACAAATATATCCACAAAACCACCTGGAAAACAAGGTCCAAATTAGAATTTTCAGAATCTTCAGAGCTCTGTTCTAGAACATGACTTTGGGGGAGAAGTGGCCCCCGCCCCTTGTCTATAGTCTGTGGGCACTCCTCTTTCTCTTTCCCTTCCCACTCCTGTCTCCAACCGGAACTGCCGGGGGATTCCTCTGCCTGTGTGTGGATCACTCAGACCACACATTCAAGCCCTGTTCACAGCCTTCCCCAAGCACTGTGTTTTACCTGTCCACTGCTGGGCATATAAGCACAAGCTCAACATTCAGTAGGTGGATACAGAGACATCTGCTCTGGCCCTAGGAGTGGGTTTAGACCATTCGAGGAGGAGATTCTGGCATCCCTGTTACTCAGAGGAGGGCCTAGTAGGGATTGTGAGCTCCAGATGGACATGTCCAAGATATCTCATAGGTGACTGCTGTCTCCTTGCCTGGTGAGAAGGGACACTGTGGGTGGTGGGGTGGGGGGCAGAGAGAGTTTCTCTGAAACCTAGGACTGAGGCCAAAGACCCTTTCTGTCTGAGTCTAAGGGTAGTAGTGCCTTGAACCATCCTATTGTAACACTTATCACAGTTTTTTCTCACTACTCTTTTTCTTAATCCTTTAAGCACTGGATCTGTCTTGTTCATTCTTGCATCACAGGTTCCTAACATGGTGCCTGGCATCAATTAGGTATTTATAAATATTTCTGTAATGAAAAAAATGCTAATCATCTTTAAAACAGGCTACATCTTTTAAAATATATCTGTGAAATTTATAAAAATTATAATGTTTTAGGGCTTAATGAATAATTTTAATTAAAAGTCAAAGTTTTATAGGCTTCAGCTTTTTACTACATTGATATAAAACTGGAAATAAATAGCATACATATAATTAAAACTCATACACATAGAAACTGAAAAATCCTTTCAAATGATAATAGAGAGAAGGGAATATTTTAAAATTTGACAAGATATTTAGGAAGAAAATCTATATGCAGGCAGTATTCCTAACATAATTCTCTATTAAGAAACTTTGAAGCATTTTAATCAGTACTAATTGGGAAATGGTTACAGTATATCAAATTGATGAAGTATTATACTATAAGCTGATGGAATTATAATAAGGATTAATGATAATATGAAAAATATGTGCAATATAATTTTAAGTGAAAAAAGTACAATGCAAAATGTATACCACATATTTACAATAACAGAGTTATTTTTATGTATGAAAAAGATGGGCAAAACAGGAAAATGACAACAACTGCATCAGGGTGGTAGAATTGTGGTTCAGCTTTTTCTTTTAAAAATAATTAAATGATATAGCAAAGCCTCTGTCCAAAACTAAAACTTTAATAATACTAAATAAAACCACTTAAGCATGAGTGGATTTTGAGTGCCAAAGGATATTTTTTTCTGTTAGTTTTTGTTTACTCATGCTCTATATATTGATGTAACTTTATTTAGAAAAGTAGAGTAACCAAATTTTATACTCACACCCATATGATTATATATAGTCATATACATAAATGTATATTTAAATATAATTTATATTAAAAAGGTTTCTTTTCTTTTATTGTTTTTGGCTGTGCTGGGTCTTCGTTGATGTGCACACTTTTCTCTGGTTGTGGTGAGTGGGGGCTGCTCTCTAGTTGCGCTACACGGGCTTCTCACTGCAGGGGCTTTTCCTGTTGGGGAGCACAGGCTCTCAGGCACATGGGCTCAGTAGTTGTGACTCCTGGGCTCTGGAGCACAGGCTCAGTAGTTGCCACACACGGGCTTAATTACCCTGTGGCATGTGGGATCTTCCTGGATCAGTGATCGAATCTGTGTCTCTCGGTCTGGCAGGCAGATTCTTTACCACTGAGCCACCAGGGAAGCCTGAAATGTATGTATGTGTGTGTATATATAT
This sequence comes from Bos indicus, assembly GCF_029378745.1. Taxonomy (NCBI): domain Eukaryota; kingdom Metazoa; phylum Chordata; class Mammalia; order Artiodactyla; family Bovidae; genus Bos; species Bos indicus. The sequence continues at coordinate 94,760,699 of NC_091760.1, read as the reverse complement.
ATATATATATATATTTATATTTAAATATAATTTTAATTTTTAATTTTTAATTTTTATATTGTTCACTGAGATAAATTTAGACACACTGGAGAAAGCCCATAGGAAAGGAAATGTAACCTGAAAGTTTCCTTATAAAAATTAAGGACTTTTAGCCTGGAGAAGACCCAAATTATATTTCATATATGTCTTAGATACAAACTGCAGTCCTCTAGAAAAGGCCCCAGACATTTATTTATTTACTCACTCACTCATTCATTCAACAAATGTTTAGGAGACTTGCTGTGCTTGAGAGCCTTTGCCAGATGCTGGAGAAGTGATGGATAGTACTAGCAGGTGAGTGACCATGGAAGCTACTGTGACGTCCTGATGGGAGAAAGTATAATCAGAGGATGTAACAGGAAGGAAGGAAGGTTTCCATGAACCCAGGTTAAACACTTCTCCTGGTCAGAGCTGTTCAAGGATGGACCGACCGCCTACGATGAAGTAAATTCCTTTTCAGGGTGCATGACCCATTGGTGGTGATGATGGTATTTTAAAAGTAGATACGTAATTGGACCAGAAGACTTCTGAACTTTGAGATTCCCTCTATCTCATGCCCAAATCAGAGACAAGTGCAACAGAGGAGACCAAAGAAGGGAAACAAGACTCAAACTACCTGGGTAGAGAATTGGTTTGGACATAAGAGACAAACTTACTTTCAGAGGAATGGTTTTCTTCAGGTTGTGACTAGAAGTTAGAGGGAACGCTGACAGGTTGAGGAAACACACATCTTGTGTGGAGCCTTCTTTTCTCCTTTACAGGCAGGAGGCTGCATCTGATGGACTCTGCAAGTTTATCTCAGCTTAGCTATTGAAATGTTCTTATCTGTGGATGCTGAGGAAATTAGTACCTGAGAGGAAGCTTCAGGAAAAGAGCTGGGAGGCAGAGGAGGCAGAGGAGTCAACAGCTGAGATAGAAAGCATGATTGTCTGCATCAGTGACAGCCGTCAGGGGAAGCAAGGATAGGACCCATTAGTTTCTGCAGAAAATGAGCCAGCAGAGGCTCTGAAGAGGGGCATCTCTGTGACTTGAGGCAACCTGAAGAAACGGTGGTGGCAGTTTCTTGGTGCCAGGACATGAGAGGCAAGGGTGAGGAGCTGTCACCGTCAGGGGTTTTGCAGGTGACCCTGTTGCAATCAGGAGTGAGAAAGGCACTGGTGAGTCATGGATGAGCAACGAGGAAAGGATTGGGATGCCAGGCAGGAGGAAATGGGAGGAACTAGTAAACTGTTCCTCCTGGATTCAGCACACGCAGCCCTTTCCACACAGCAGGCCCTCAGGCGTGGCTGGGTTTGTGATTTCTGACCTGAAGGTTGGAATTGTGGATTGTAATCACACTCTTTATTTTTCAGATGTACTCTTTACTAAAAGTCCTATTGTTAACAGGTGCTGCTGAACTCCTTCAATGAAAATTAAAAAAAAAAAAAAAAAAAGAAATTCAGACTAAAAGCGTATCCTTATGAATTAAGGTGCTTCCACATCACCGTGTCATGTCACCCTGAGATCATTTCTTCACAAACGAGGACACTGAGGCATAGAACTCAGAGGGATTAGATGGGAAGGAGCCAGACTGAGAATGCAGGTTTTCTGATTGCAGTTACTGAATGCCTTCCACTGAATTGCTAGCACTGTACTTGTCAAGGAAAGCAGCTGCAGTTTGTCATGCTCCTTAGAAATTTGTGCTTCTTTTGTCAAAATAGTATACAAATTGATGAATTTAACATGAGAGCAATAATCTATTAAAGCACAAGAATATGGTAAAAGTAGGGATGGTGCTTTAGTTTTTCAGAAGTGTTAATGAGATAAAAAATTATGAGTGGCAAGATTGTGATCATTACCTATGTCGAGTATAAATATAATCCAGTTGGCTTTTGAGCAACTCCCTTTTAGGAATAAACACTGCTGTTTTGCCCTTAGTCTGAATCACGCTGTTGGTCTCAGGACAATTAGATGGGAGAACACTGACAACTCACCTTATGTATTAACACGTCTGGGGAAAGTTGCTCAAAGAATATGCCTTATTGATATGCATCTACTACCATCATTTCTGCGCAGACAGGGTAAAATGTATTCCCTTTCTTTTTTCCTTCTGACTTAGCTCATTTTTATCATTAGATAGCTTAATATTTTCTTTATAGCCTTCTTTGCCCTTAAAACTAGGGGAAATGTACCTAATGAGTAACTTTAACTTAGAAGAATGTCAGTAATAGGGGGAATAGATCCATGAACAAATTCATGAATGTTGGTACTTCTAATATAAAATATAATCATTTGTTTTTTTAACTGGGTCTCTAACTTTATAGCCATCTTTTGCTCTCAGAATGGGTTTGGATTAATACATAGAAATGAATTTGTCTGTTTTCCCCTTCTTATAAAGGCCCCCTCTCAGTCTCTGTTCTCACAGAATGACATTTCACATTAGGGTCATATTGGCACTTGGTTTGCTTCATAATTATCTGTTTGTATGAGTGCCCTCATTAGTAAATTTGCTAATATTTCCTCATTATGAACTGAGGTCTGTTTACACATTAGTCTGTTTTTGCATTAGTTGTTTGTGTATTAAGCCAGCCAAAAATAACATGTTTTCATTTAGAACTATCTGATGATAAGTAAAGGGTAATAGGGAACAGATTAGGCACTAGAAAAATAATTCAGTGTAATGTATAAATAAAGGTTGACTTGATCAAGTAAAAAAAAAGTCAAAAAAATTATATTTGTAAATTGAAAAACAAAGCTTTTAACTTAAAATGAATTGATTTTAAAATGATGTTTGAAGACCTAGTCCCCACATTTGAGAAACTGCAGATCAGGTTATTAAAAGCAGATGCAATGTAGGCATATTCATGGACAACTTTCCAAGGTTCTTTAGGTTTTTTATTTACATCTTGCAAACATCTTGGCTAATAAAATGTTGGCAATCTAGATTTTAAAAATTTTATGCTCATTCATGAAATAAAAAATCTATGAACCACAGCTCTAGATGATGTCATATGCCATAGCATCTCATTCTTCCTTTATTGGAACACATACCACATTTCATTTTCATTGTTTTTTTTATTTCTGAATGAGAATCCTCATGAAGAGAGACCCCCATGGATTGCATTCCTGGAGCCTGATGCAATGCCTGGCATAGAACAGGAACATAATAAAATTTTGTTGAATGGCACTGCATTATGCAATAAAAATTTGTTTGCAAGATGTACTTTTTGTTCTGGATTATCTTTTTAAGGATGTTTGTATATTGAGCAGCTTTGGAAGAGAGAGGTTGTGTTTCCCTCTGGAGAAAAGGAAAGGCATGCTTATTATTCATTGTAAATGATTCAGGTTCCCTAAAGTTGGGGTTCTTCTTCTATAATACAGTCCACAGTGGATGCGGCTATCTGTCAGACCTCTTCTGAATCACTCCTGTGGGACTTGGCAGATAAGAGGGGCCGAAGCAAATGTGATGAGGCTCATGCTACTTGCTTGGCCATGAATAATGAAGTCCTTTGTTTGTGATCCAGGAATCTCATGCCTTCTGCTGCCACCAGTGAACTCTGGCAGGCTTCTTGTTAGCTTTCAAGCGGAGTATATTTCATACTCTTCACAATTCTTCACAAGCCAATGGTTGAGAAGGAAGCAATTTAGCATATACTATGTTTTCCATGAGTCAGAAGGTGAGGTAGGTAGAGCACAAGCTTCCCAAAGACATTTACATCCTATCCCCCAGAATCTGTGAATATATATCGAGGAGAGGAGGAACTAAGGTTACAGATGGAATTAAGGTTGCTAATTGGCTGCCTTCAAGATAAAGAGATTATCCTGGATTATTTGGATGGCTCAGTGAAATCACAAGGGTTCTTTGAATGTGTAAGAGTGAAGCAGAAGAGTCAATGTCAGAGTCAGGAGACAAATTGCACTGTAGATTTGAAGGTGATGGAAGGGGCCACAAGCCAAACAATGCAGGCAACATCTGCAAGCTGTACAAGGCAAGGAAATAGATTCTCCAACAGAGCGTCCAGAATGAGAGCGGTCCTCTTACCATGCCTTAATTTTAGTACAGTGCATCTCATTTAGTCAGTGAGCCTAAGGTAATAAATTGTGTTTAAGTTGGTGATTTTTTACAGCAAGCTCAGAACACTAATACAGAGGGGAATGTGTTAAGCCTTCCTGAAAGGGAAAGTTTTGGGTTTTTTCCTCCTTGCCTACCTGGTTTATGTTCATCCTTTGGGCCTCAGTTGAAATGTTCTATCTTTTCTAAGGAGAGTTCCCTGTTCTCCCTTTCTGTAGTAGCCCCTCCTGATACTTTTCAGAGCACTATGATTTTTGTACAAATTATAATTAAAATCAGGTTCTGATGTAATTTTTCTGCAGCTAAAACCTTATACATAGCTCAAAGTACTGGAGTTTCAGCTTTAGCATCATTCCTTCCAAAGAAATCCCAGGGCTGATCTCCTTCAGAATGGACTGCTTGGATCTCCTTGCAGTCCAAGGGACTCTCAAGAGTCTTCTCCAACACCACAGTTCAAAAGCATCAATTCTTTGGCGCTCAGCTTTCTTCACAGTCCAACTCTCACATCCATACATGACTACTGGAAAAACTATAGCCTTGACTAGACGGACCTTTGTTGGCAAAGTAATGTCTCTGCTTTTTAATATGCTATTTATAGTTGACTCTTGAACAAGTTAAAGGCTCCACCTCCCACACAGTCAAAAACCTGTGTGTAACTTTACAATCAACCCTCCATATCCTTGGTTGCAGTTCCACAGATTCAACCAAATGTGGACCACGTAGTACTGAAGTATACATTTAGTGAAAAATATCTGCATAAGTGGACCTATCCAGTTCAAGCCCAAGCTGTTCAAGGGTCAAATGTAGTAGCTTTTAAAATCTTTTCAGTGCCTTTTCTTGGCTAGTAAAATGATGGCAATCTATATTAACCCACATTTAAAAATTATTATGCTCATTCATGAAATAAAAAATCTATGAACCACAGCTCTAGATGATGTCATATGCCATAGCATCTCATTCTTCCTTTATTGGAACACATACCACATTTCATTTTCATTGTTTTTTTATTTCAGAATGAGAATCCTCATGAAGAGAGACCCCATTGGATTGCATTCCTGGAGCCTGATGCAATGCCTGGCATGGAACAGGAACATGATAAAATTTTGTTGAATGACATTGCATTATGCAATAAAAATTTCCCAGAGATTAATATGTACATAATGATACTGGAAGTATTAAGATTATATTTAGCATGCAAATGCCACAAGATAAAAACTTTCAAAAGTTATTTTTTTTTGAGACAAAAACAGCCATTGCCTTTGCATACTCCTAAAATTATACTAATATTTCCAAATCAGTGACCTCAAAAGATATTGAAATTCCTCATAAAGATTCCTATGTAACCTAACAGATTTCTTTTAGATCTTGGTAATAATAAAAAGATTATCTCTTCTCATGGATCAGTATTGTTTAAAATTAGTAAATGAATTAGTTTAACTAAATGAATTCCTTTTCCCTTTTCCCTTGGTTTTTAATCAGTAAAGAGTAAGTTTCTTGATTTACTTTATTTCCTCTTTCCCATCCTACTTTCTCTGTCCCTTCTCTATTTGTCCTCTTTTTCACTTGTGTTCAGTTCAGTCACTCAGTCGTGTCTGACTTTTTGCAATCCCATGAACTGCAGCATGCCAGGCCTCCCTGTCCATCACCAATTCCCGGAGTTCACTCAAACTCATGTCCATCGAGTCAGTGATGCCATCCAACCATTTCATCCTCTGCTGTCCCCTTCTCCTCCTGCCCTCATTCTTGTTACTTTGCTTTTATCTTACCTATGTTTCTTTGTAAGCTAACACTTGTGATTTCTGGAGGGGAAAAAAAAAAGAATTAAGGTACTAACTGGTTCAATCACTGATATATTGAGGCTCCAACACACTAAGCTTGTCCTACACACTTCCGTCTAATTTTGTCTGATGTTCTCACAGTAAGAATAACATCCAATTTCCCACTGAGCAGTTGACCTGGTAACTAGTTAAATAAATGAGTCATAAATGTTTAAAGTCAAACCCCCTCTTGGACAATATACTCTCTATATAATTGTAAAAAGGAAAGTAATTTTGAGCTAAAGGGGAATTGTAAGTATACAGTTGTGAATATTCAGGAAATGACCATAAAAAACAGACATATATTATCTGCTGCTGCTAAGTCACTTCAGTCGTGTCCAACTCTCTGTGACCCCATAGACGGCAGCCCACCAGGCTCCCCTGTCCCTGGGATTCTCCAGGCAAGAACACTGGAGTAGGTTGCCATTTCCCTCTCCAATGCATGAAAGTGAAAAGTAAAGTGAAGTCACTCACTTGTGTCCGACTGTTCATGACCCCGTGGACAGGGCTCCTCTGTCCATGGGATTTTCCAGGCAAGAGTACTGGAGTGGGGTGCCATCGCCTTCTCCGATATTATCTAGTAGGTATATATTATTTATATATAAGCTAAAATGTACCAGGATCAGGGTCTTTTCCAATGAGTCAACTCTTCACATGAGGTGGCCAAAGTGTTGGAGTTTCAGCTTTAGCATCAGTCCTTCCAATGAACACCCAGGACTGATCTCCTTTAGAATGGACTGGTTGGATCTCCTTACAATCCAAGGGACTCTCAAGAGTCTTCTCCAACACCACAGTTCAGAAGCATCATGGGATTGGGGGCAGGAGGAGAAGGGGACGACAGAGGATGAGATGGCTGGATGGCATCACTGACTCGATGGACATGAGTTTGAGTAAACTCCAGGAGTTGGTGATGGACAGGGAGGTCTGGCGTGCTGTGATTCATGGGGTCACAAAGAGTCAGACACGACTGAGCAAATGAACTGAACTGAACTGAAAATGTATCAGGACAGGTTTCCCTATGAAATGATCCTAGAAATATTAGAATTAGGTCTAGTCAAAAGATTTTCAAAGGGATTTGAATGAATCTGCATCTTTTTGTTGTTGTTTAGTCGCTCAGTCTTGCCTGATTCTTTGCAACCCTATGGACTCTAGGTTTCCCTGTCCTTCACCATCTCCCAGAGCTTGCTCAAACTCATGTCCATTGAGTTGGTAATGCCATCCAACCATCTTGTCCTCTGTCATCTGTCATCCCCTTCTCCTCCTGCCTTTAATCTTTCCCAGCACCAGGGTCTTTTCTAATGAGTCAGCTCTTTGCATCAGATGGCCCAAGTATAGGAGCTTCAGCTTCAGCATCAGTCCTTTCAATTAATAAAGGGTTTATTTCCCTTAGGATTGACTGGTTTGATCTCCTTGCAGTCCAAGGGACTTTAGCTCTACACCTTTAGCTCTAGTTAATCACAAAGGGTACTAGTAAAAGGAATATAAGCTTTTCTATTGGATCATGTATTGATAAATACAATATGTGACTTTACAAGAGTTTTTCTTTTTCTTTTTTTTAATCAAACACCAATTTCTGTGAAGTGGGAGTTGGAAGGAGAAGTGAGGATGGAATGAGCTTCTTCTGTGATGGGCAGGGCACAGGGGTGAGTAATAGGCCCTTCATAGCCACCTCAGAACATTTCCACTTGATTTTTCTAAATTTATTGAGCTCGTATTCAGCCATTGGTTGTAGCCATCTGTTCATTAGTGTATGCCCTTTAAATGATTATGCTGTGATTTGGTTACATTGATTATAAAATATTTGGAATACCACTCATGGTTCAACGTAGGAATTTATTTGAAAAGTGGCTCAACTACTGAGTAGGCAGCATTACGTAATGATTATAGTTACAGTGTGTTTGGAATCACATAGTCCTAAGTTCAGGCTCTAATTCTACTACTAACAGGTGATCTTAATCAAGTTATTTGACTTCCCAGAGCCTTAATTTCATTATCTGCAAAATGGGTCTAATGATAATCCTACTTCTTTGGGTGGTTGTGAGAACTGAAAGAGGTGTAGTAAGTAAATAGCTGGCAGACATTAACCACTTAAAAATGCTGACTTAAGTACACAAACAACAGAGAAAATCAAGAGTTAAGACTAAACCTCTAAGTATTTGAATAGAAGGAATTTCAGGACAATATAAAACAATTTTTTTTTTTTGGCTGGGTATGGAAATGTTTCTTCTCTCCATTGTATCTTAGAGATGAAGAATGAAAAAAAATAATTTTAAAGTCACCTGTGTATCTATAATTCATCTATAGATTTCAGATATTTTCTTAAAACAGTAATCCTGGAGGCAGTTACTACTCAAAATTCAGCAGTGATATCATGGAAGACAAATGGCTTTTCTATCAAATCACTCCCCCCAGTCAGCGGGAATTCCAAGTTGGGTATTATTATTGACCAAGCCATTATTGACAGTCTCTTTGTTTCTTGTTCTAAAATAAATATGAAAAAGGAGGAATCACATTGTTTGAAATCACATCTATCTGAAATCAATGGTTTACACCAGACACTAATTAAAATATAACACTTTCAACAAATTTTAACAAGGAAAAATTCATCCAGAATTCATATAACAGCACTACCATATGCTACCTATAAAACACATTATTAGATGAATATTCCAGGTGAAATCTACCTTTAGCTAGGTAGCATGTTTATTTTCCCTCTAAGGATTGTCTAGGAGAGATGACAACACTAGACCTCATGTATTAGAAACAACATCAAAATCTGAAATATTACAATTTCAAAAAATACACAATTCCTAAAGGGCCAAAAATTTTACAGTCTCTAAATATAAGAGAAATTATGCTTTTATACAAGAACCTTACTACTAATAAAGAGCTTTCTGATTTTTATGGACTAGGAATATTTTTTTTCTAAATGTTATTGCTTAACTACTCTCCCATTTCTTGAAAATATGAGCATGCACTTCATTTTAAAGACATTTACCTCACACTGTAAGAAATGGCCAATCAGGTCAGCATTGGAGCTCCTAAAGGATGGTAATTGAGTTCTAATGCAAGTTTATAACCCAATGCAAATTAAAGGAAGTCGTTTTCTCCTACTCTGCAAAGAATCACCAGAATTATATAGGGGGAAACTTACTTGCCCACAAGGTACTTTTCAGACTTGTTTTGAATTTAAAACCATCACACTCCCAAGACAACACCAACAGCCCATTAGAAATTTGGAGTTTATAGCACAGAAATACACAGAAAAGCCAATGGTGCTTAGACATAGTAAAAGATTCTCAACTCATACACAATAAAAGAAATGAAAATTTATTTTGTACTGATTTTTAAAAGGCTATTATTTTGGAAAGATTAAAAATTGGATAACATATTGGTTTGGTGAGAATAAAGAAAAATAAGTCTTCTTATACAAAGCTGATGGAAGTGTAGCTTGGCAGTATTTATTGAAATTTCAAATGTGCAAACTCTTAGATTCTAATGTGAGAAATGTCTCCTACAGACCTGCCTGCATTCATTCAAAATGACATGTGCGCAAGGTTATTAATTACAGCACTATTTCTAAGAACAAAACACTGGAAGCAACCCAAATGTTCATCAATGGAGAATATGCATCTTCCATATACTGAAGTATTAGGCAACGAATAAGATGGGGAAATATATGCTGATATAAAACAGCATCTAAGACTTATTTCTAAGTAAAAAAAATAAAGTTTTAGAAAGAATATGTACTTCCATATTGCTTGCATTTATTAACTTAAAAGATAAACAATGATTGCCCATTTGGAGGGAAATTGGCTGGCTGGAGGAGAGGGCTAGAAAGGAGTCATTTGCAAACTATTTTATACCTCTTAAATTTTGAACTATATGAGTATATTACCTATTCAGAAAAGTAAGTGAGAAACTTCAAATATATAATCCGAATGCAGGGAGGGGCCCACCTCACACTAGAGAGTCATGCTGTGTGGCAGTGAGCTGATGACTGACCCAAGGATTCCACTGTGCATGTTACTGTCATCAGGGTACACTTAGGTGGAGGTCAAAAACCTATCACAGCCACCTACACCTCCCTCCAGCTTCAGCTAAGCCTTTTGGCATTCTTTTTCATTTTTTCACATTCCTCCTTTGACAGCCTGAATTAACTAATGGCAGTGCTACAACTGTGTGATGCTGTAAATGGACATCCCCACATGTAAGATCTTGTTCCCTGGATGCCACCTCTGAGAATTCTGCCTAAATCCATCACTTACTGGTAGGAACCTGCTTTAGAATACACTCTCAGTATTCATGCCACTAAGGCATAGAGAAATATATAATAACGCAGTTTTAACATAGCCATGAGGATGACTCTCTATGGGAGCCAGAAATGCTGAGCAGGTCCATGGTGCCAGCAATGGCTTCCTGTACTCTAAGCTGATAGGTATCTCTGGTGTTAAGAGATCATAATATTTTACTTCTTTTGTGTAAGTGGATATGCCTGATTGCTGCTTCCATAAGGCATGCACACAGTAGGGCATTTCCTTCATTCCTAACTTGAGATTCAGATCAGGGCTGAGCTACTTTACTTCAGGTATCTTTCGTTTGGGCCACTGCTGAGTGAAGTTTTAAAGTTAAAAAAACAATTAAAATAATAACAAAAGAACCAAGTGGTGTGAGGTTACTAGCTTTCAACATTCACACCTTATGAAAGCAACAGAAGGTGTGAATGTTGACTGTTACATTAGTTTTCATTTTTCACCATTATGTTTGGTATTTAAGAACATGTATTTGTTGTTTAAAACCTTCATGCCAGTGCATAATTACCACCCTATCGCAAAGCCAGTACTCTAGGAAACATCCCAAATAGAGTATACTAAAAACACACAGTACACACACACACACACACGCTGTGTTAATAAAACTACTGAGAATTCTTATTTATCAATATTCTAATTTTTTAAGCACTCAAATTAGGATAATCTCTTTATTAAAAAGATGTGCTTATCTCTACATGCATATGTATTGATATATTTCCTCCTGCTGCTGCTACTGCTGCTAAGTCGCTTCAGTCGTGTCCAACTCTGTGCAACCCCATAGACGGCAGCCCACCAGGCTCCCCCATCCCTGGGATTCTCCAGGCAAGAACACTGGAGTGGGTTGCCATTTCCTTCTCCAATTCATGAAAGTGAAAAGTGAAAGTGAAGTCGCTCAGTCATGTCAAACTCTTTGTGACCCCATGGACTGCACCCTACCAGGCTCCTCCACCCATGGGATTTTCCAGGTAAGAGGACTGGAGTGGGTTGCCATTGCCTTCTCCGATATTTCCTCCTAAAGTAGTCAAAAACAATTATTCAATAAGTCCTAGTATCAAAAAAGAAGAGAAAATCCCATAAAAATAAATGAACATGCCAAGATATAAAAACAACCTTGCTGACTAACTTTAAGGGTATATTATAAAAGCAATTTATCATTGCAGCAGTTTATGTAATTCTAATAACTCTTACTGACTTTCACTTAGTGATTAGTGTTGTACATACACAGGAAAAAAGGACACAGTAGAGGTACCAGTAACCAAAAGAAGAAAATGACCCTTAACTTTGCTGGGCAAAAACCCCTCTTTCCACTTCTTTCCTTTCAGACTAAGGCTTGCTGAGCCTGTCCTTTAGCATAGTGTCACCAAAAAAAAAAAAACACGTCATCTAGCTGTTCTATCATAACTCTATCAGACTCGTGACTATTTCCTCACATTTACTAAGATTTGACATCGGGATTATGGCTCCTCTTTGCTCTTTGTCCCAGAATCATCCTGAGTGACTTCAGATATTCAATATCCAGGTGTGAAAGTGACTCATCTAATATCCTGGCTTCTCACTTTTTTTTTGAAACTCCTGAACTCTCATTTAGTAACCCAATCTCATGGAACTTCATATGTCAAATCTTATACTTCAGGACTACTCTTTGGCCAAACCTCCTAGGCTTTCAGCTCTTTCACTCTCTCATCCTCAAGTGCCTTTCCTTTAACTGTCAGTCCCTGGACCATTATACCCCCTCTATTCTGTCCTTTCCTGCCCAGCTGAGAGCCATAGTCCACTATGATGACCATTCTGTCATCACTAATCTCAATAATTCTGCCCTCTCTTCTGTTTTATCAGTTAATGAAAATTTTTGGATGCTCAGAGACACAATGTTGAAAATCACATAACTTTGCAGTTTGCTGTCACTATGAATTCATGGTCCCTCTTCTGAGGGAGGCCTCCAGTATTTAGTCTTTTGTCTAATTTGTCTCTGTTGCCTATCCAGTCTTTCTCAAATTCTCCAACTGCTTTCAATTCAATTAAAAAATATAGAAATTCTCTCAAATTACCCTCAATTCATGAAACCTCTTCTTCCTATCCAGTAATAAGATATAACCCAGAGACTGAGCACTATCTTTGTTGTCTATATACACTAGAGTGATATAACAAAAATAAACATGTAATTGACACCACCATTCCCCATACTAATCCTTTTGGGAGACCTCCTGTTATTTACTGAATAACATCCAAGATCTTGACAGGGTACTCATTGGCTACCTACTAGCTCTTCTAGCTTTATTTCTTCTATTCAGCCTTGGACTTTCTACCATGCTGTGCTTAGTTGCTCAGGCATGTCTGCCTCTTTGCGACCCAATGGACTGTAGTCCTTCAGGCTCCTCTGTCCATGGGGATTCTCCAGGCAAGAATACTGGAGTGAGTTGCCATGCCTTCCTCCAGGGGATCTTCCCAACCCAGGGGTCGAACCCAGGGCTCCTGCATGTAGGCAGATTCTTTACCATCTGAGCTACCAGGAAAGCCCTTTCTACCATAACACTCTATATATATTCCTGTTTTACCCTGGCATTTTCTCTTTTTAGTTCCTTAGTTTCTCTCTTTAGTTCCTTTAGTTCCTCTCCTTTAGTTCCTTCAGTTCCTCTCCTTTAGTTCCTTCATCTCCCTGACTGTTTCCCCATAAAATCAATACTTGGATCATGGCAAATAAAATGGCTACTATAAGAAGAGTATAGTTATATTACAGATGTAGCTGAAGAAAGGATAAAGAACAATAATATTGGAATTGAAATCTTGTACTTCCTTGTAGATCTTGTAGTAAGCATCATAGTGTTGATAAAGTAGTAACTACTCAATATTTTTTTTCACTGATTCTCAATCCTTCTTCTTTTTTTTTTTACATTGTTACTTACCTATCCTAGAACTCACTTATTGCCTTTAATGCCAATTCCAATGTTCTCTGCCTAGTTTTTAAGACCATCCTGTATCGGACTTTATTGCTTCACCCTCATTTCATAATAATGCCTTCCTCTGGCCTGCCCATCTCTTTGCTGTCCTTATTCAGTTTCATGCTTCTTTCCTCAAGTTCTCCATCCTACTGATAATGTTTATCTCAAATATCACACTCCGTTTCTGTCCCCTCTACCCATCCCAGTTTTCCATTCTGTTTTTTTTTTTTTCCAGGATCATTCAAACTTGTAAATTCACCCCACATCCTCTTAGCATTTCCATGAGTACTTTATGCATTCTTATCTTTTTATCTTTAATAGAGAATAATCATAGTTCTCAACTCACTGGGTTACTGTAAGAATTAGAAGTGTTAGTATAGGTGATGTGCCTGCCAGAGTTCATGCTCATAGATGTGTATCACAAACTTTATCAAATGTTCTCATCCTAAATCTTTGTTCTACACGGCCATTGCACATCACAAACACTTGACAGATTTCTAATTTTCTTACAGTTATAGAACTTCTGTCTAAAGCTTGAATCTGAGTTCCTTGAGAACTAAAACCCGGCCATATACTGTGGTCTTACCTCCACATCACCCAACAAGTTGATAGAAAGTAGTAAGGAAGTAGTCACTTAACTTGTGGATGATTTCTTGGTAAATTTTATCCCACAAAATCAGCGATTAACTACTAATGGGTTAGTAGCATAATTTGAATCATCATCATCAGCATAGCCTAAAACTAGTTTTCCAGAAGTTGTTTCTTTCTGGATATAAAATACACATTGGTTGTAGCATTCAAGTATGTATGAATCCAATGTTCTTGGTATTCATAACAATTCATTTAAAATAGGGAAACCATACTGAGACCATGTAATGAAAATTTGTTTCCCTTTCTGTATTACACCCTGCCTGTCTACATCCTATTCTCTGATAGAAACAGAATCATTTCTCAGGTGGAAAGAAAGTTCTTCTCTATTTTAGTGACTCTCAAATGAGGCAACAGAATAGGTGAACTAGGTGATTAAATAAAAGATTTTTTTCCTAACTTTCTTCTAGATAATCTGAATCAAAAGAGTAACCACAACCTTATTCTGTGCTACATTCCTGTGAACAAATTTAAGTGAATCTCATATGCTTGGTACATGCAGAGTCTGTTTGAACATCACACTGTGTTGTGTATGAAGGCTGGAAAGGAGTAGGGGAAAGAAAATATTGCTGTTTTCAACTGTATCTGGCTTGGGAAGCCTTGCAAGAAATTTAGAAAGTTAGATAGTGACAGAAATGTTGGGCAATATTATCCAATATTTGGATAAGAATAATTTGTTTTTAATGTGTGTGAACCTCAACGTGGAATCAAGTTGAATTACAATTTAGGGTTGTGCATATTGAAAAGCAGAGACATTACTTTGCCAACAAAGGTCCGTCTAGTCAAGGCTATGGTTTTTCCAGTGGTCATGTATGGATGTGAGAGTTGGACTGTGAAGAAGGCTGAGTGCTGAAGAATTGATGCTTTTGAACTGTGGTGTTGGAGAAGACTCTTGAGAGTCCCTTGGACTGCAAGGAGATCCAACCAGTCCATTCTGAAGGAGATCAGCCCTGGGATTTCTTTGGAAGGAATGATGCTAAAGCTGAAACTCCAGTACTTTGGCCACCTCATGCGAAGAGTTGACTCATTGGAAAAGACTCTGATGCTGGGAGGGATTGGGGGCAGGAGGAGAAGGGGACGACAGAGGATGAGTTGGCTGGATGGCATCACTGACTCGATGGACGTGAGTCTGAGTGAACTCCGGGAGTTGGTGATGGACAGGGAGGCCTGGCGTGCTGCAATTCATGGGGTCGCAGAGTCAGACATGACTGAGCGACTGAACTGAACTGAAGGTTTCAGTGAGTTGGTTGAGTTTTGATTTACAACAGTGTAAACAGAATTAACTGCATTTAAAAATACACTAACATTTACTGAAATTTGAAACAAACCCATAACAGAACTCATAAACTATGAAAATGATCCTGTTCACTAAAGAGATCTTGCTCAGCTTCCTATGGATTAATAATTATTTTTTGTGAGATGATAACTAACGGGATAAATTTAGAGAAACATTCTAATCAACCACTGACTGGTGTTTAGTATCAACCTATTTTATTAGTGTTAATAGAAAAGAAGTCATTAAGTTCATTTGCTTTTTAAGTGAATATGAGAAGATTGTTTTAAATGTTAATTTTCAAAGAATAAATTTTTAAGACAGTAATATTTACCTTTTTAATTGATGCTTTATAATAGCTTTAGAATGTTTAGATATTATTTCTCTTAATTCCCTTTTAAAAAACACACATGGGTTAAAATCAATTGTAGGTAATTGTGAAAAAGAAAGATTGTCTATGCTAGCAGTTCTCAACTGTTTTTAACTATTCTAGGAACTTAAAAATACCACTACCCCAAGCACAGTCATTGTCTGAACCCCAGACAGTTGTATCTCAGGCTCTCTGAGAGTGAGTTTGGGCACCCCATACAAGTATATTTAATATCACTTCTAGGTGATTGACAGAGAAGGCAAAGGCACCCCACTCCAGTACTCTTGCCTGGAAAATCCCATGGACGGAGGAGCCTGGTAGGCTGCAGTCCATGGGGTCGCCAAGAGTCGGACACGACTGAGCGACTTCACTTTCACTTTTCACTTTCATGCATTGGAGAAGGAAATGGCAACCCACTCCAGTGTTCTTGCTTGGAGAATCCCAGGGATGGGGGAGCCTGGTGGCTGCTGTCTATGGGGTCACACAGAGTCGGACACTACTGAAGCGACTTAGCAGCAGCAGGTGATTGAAATTGTGTCAGGAATTTCCAAAGTTTATAATATTTTTATATGAAATGTGATTCTTCTTTCATTCACAAATGTGATACAGATTATATTGTAGTCTTATTTATAGAAAAATTCTTCCAGTCACCTCTCTCCCTGACACTCTACCACAATGGGAAAACCTCCTTGAGGGCAGGGACTAAGTTTTAAATATATTTGTATCCCCTACATCTAGTGCTATGTCAGGCTGAAACAGCCAGTGAATGTTAGGGGTAATAACATACTTTTTTCTTACAATGACAAATCTTGCTCTTGTAGAGATTATTTTTATTTAATTAGTGCTTACTTATAGAGATATATCTAATTTTGTTATTTTACTTTGGCAATTAACAGAGGCATTTGTTTTGTATTTTCCTGCTACGTAAATTTGCTGGCACTTAAAACATATTTTTATCATTAATTAATTATATGATGCCCCCGGATGGAACAAAGATGGCAACAATCATGATAGAAACTGAAAAGTTCAATTCTGATCTGACCATACAGAGTTCAAGTCACTTTATATGTGAGAACTAAGAACAAAATGAACTGCTTCTAGCATAACAATTTGTGCATCTAAGTGAAAGTTTGTATTTTTTGTCAGAAGCAATTAATAGTTCAAAATAGTGTTTGATTTAGATTACTTCTTCTAAAAGGGTATGCTGCTGCTAAGTCACTTCAGTCGTGTCCGACTCTGTGTGACCCCATACATGGCAGCCCACCAGGCTCCGCCGTCCCTGGGATTCTCCAGGCAAGAACACTGGAGTGGGTTGTCATTTCCTTCTCCAATGCATGAAAGTGAAAAGTGAAAGTGAAGTCGCTCAGTCGTGTCCAACCCTCAGCGACCCCATGGACTGCAGCCTTCCAGGCTCCTCCGTCCATGGGATTTTCCAGGCAAGAGTACTGGAGTGGGGTGCCATTGCCTTCTCCGTAAAAGGGTATAGAATAAAGTAAAAAGCAGTGAATTATTTTGGTCCCTTGCTTTGATTAAATATAGTCTTTAACAGAAACTATAAAATTTTAATGTTAATTAAAGGAAAAAAGGATATGGGTTAAAAATGATGATAAACTACTGAATTGGACAAAATCCTTTGGGGCATTAAAGTTTTAAGTTGAATACGTACTGTACAAAGAAATGAAGAACTTAAGAAATACAATGACAACTTGAACACAGATTTCGAGCTCATCATGTTTTCCAACAAGCAGTCCTGTGTGAAAGCATCTTGTGATTGGTCTTTAGTTCTTACCATTCCTGCTTAACAGTGTTTTAAGAGGTTCAGAAAGTTGCTCAAAGTCACAGAGCAAGTAGGTGCCAGAAGCAGCATCAAACAGATAATCTGACTGCAAATACAGTACTCTAACAGCTCTGGACCCTTGCGGCCACCTAAGGTTACATGAGCTAGATATCTGCAAGTGCTTACTGCCTGGACAATGGTGGGCATTTGCAAACCTACCAGTGTGTGGCATAAATCTCTGCTACTTGAGTGGTCCCTGGACCAGAGACATGGACATCATTAGGAGCTCATTTGAAATGAGGAATCTGGATGTTCCATCACAGACCCCCACATATCAGAATCTGTTTTTTAAAAAATAATACTCCTATACAACTTTTATAAACTGTTAAGTATGAAAAGCAAGAAAGTAAAGATATTCAGATATGAAATTAGGACACAGGAATTTGATCTCAGCCCTGCCACAAACTAGCTGGGGCACTTGTAAGCTTTTTTTTTTTTTTAACTTTTTAGAGCATCATTTTTTTTTAATCTGTTAAATGGGGATGATAATATCTGTTTTAAGGGCTATTGTGATACTTATCTAAATACATAGGCGTGGACCCCAGCAGGAGTTTAAGAAATGAATACTAAATCCCTTTGCAGATCCACAGATGGGTAAAAAGACAGCTAGCTCCAGGGCACTCCATGAATTTGGTGAACTCTCGATTTCCTGATTATGTTGACTAGGAACTATCTGTGTTAGAATCCATTTAAATTAAGCTTTCTGGGATGTCCACATTTTCATGCCCTAGAGATTTGCTACAGAATTATTCTCAGAGCAATTATAGGTGAGGCGGCCCTATAATGAGATATCTTTGCTACTTCATTAAATAAACCCCTTTGGATGGGCTCCAAAATGGACCTGCCTCATACCAAATTCCATTACACTGGAAGTAATCTCATAAGAAGGCCCTGGTGTGGGTTCAATCGTCCTGGATACTTAATGTTTACCATAAAGGAAATGTGTTCTAGAACAGTGATTCCCAAAAACTGGTTCTCAGACCAGTACTTTATTGATCGAAGGGGCAATGAAAAAAAAAAAAAGACAATTTAGTCAACTTTTCATGAAATTGAATTACAATCTATTTTAAAAATACCCTTCATTCTGACAGTATGCCCTATTTTGAGAGTATGCCCTTTCTGTTTTCTTTTTTGGTGTTAAACTGCTCCATATTTTAATGAAATAATGAAATTTTAATGAAACAATATAATGATAGCTATTTTTGTGATATTCTTTCACAATACAAATATGAGGTCAATCCTCTCGCCTCTCTAACTCAAAAAAAAAAAAAAAAAAATTAAGGTCCTTGAAATCCCAAATTCCACACAATTGTTAGAGAAAAATGCTTAAAAGGAAATTCTTTCCTACGAAATTCAGTGCAGTTCAGTCGCTCAGTCATGTCCAACTCCTGTGACCACATAAACTGCAGCACACCAAGTTTCCCTGTCCATTACCAATTCCCAGAGCTTGCTCAGACTCATGTCCATTGAGTCGGTGATGCCATCCAACCATCTCATCCTCTGTCATCACCTTCTCCTCCTGCCTTCAATCTTCCCAACATCAGGGTCTTTTCCAATGAGTCAGCTCTTCCCATCAGGTGGCCAAAGTATTGGAGTGGGTAGCCTATCCCTTCTCCAGCAGGTCTTCCCGACCCAGGAATCGAACCAAGGTCTCCTGCATTGCAGGCAGATTCTTTACCAGCTGAGCTACTCAGAAAAGCCCTCCTATGAAATTAGCAAGGAGCATAAAGCATTTTAAGTTGGAGACCAAACTGTAAAGTTTTCATTTTAGGGCAAATTTGTGCAATGTCAGCATCTCACAGAATGCGATTCTCATCTCATCTCCTTGAATTGCTATGTGTACCAGGACCATTTGGGATCTCTTAAAATCCAGATGCTGATTATGCAGGTCTGGCAAAAGTTCTATATTTCTCACAAACCCTCAGAGTAGCAAGGGCATAGCGGTTAAGGTGGTGAGCTCTGAACCAGATCACCTTGGTTCAGTCCCAGGTACTACTGCTTCTAGCTGTTGATCCTTGAGCAGCTGATTTAACCTTTCTATCCCTTAGTTTTCTCATTAGCATAAAAGAATAATAGTTTCATCTCATATGCTTATTGTGAGAATAAAATGTAACATTGAATGTAAATATTCCCAGGATGTAAAATATAATACCTGACACATAGCAAGAGCTCCATAAATGTGAGTTATTACTCTAACTTCACAGAACAGTGACTGGAGCACCAAGATATTAAGGAAAAAAAAGCACCTTAAGGAGTTCCTGCATGATGAAATCGGAATTGAAAATTCCATTTGGTGAGGGAGGTTGTGCTCTATGTTCTTTGGCTGGTTCAGTGGGATTGTTTGAAGCGGCGTCTCTTGAAGGGTATGTATAGGTCTGTTCTACTTCAAAAGGTGGAAGCCTCTGAGTTACTAAGATCCTATGAGTAAGGCTGAAATGATGGCATTGTTTAGGTTGCATGCCACAAAATTATTAACCTTCTTCATAATTTGAGTGCTTTTCTTATAAATGACAAAAATGTGATTAGTCCATTCCCAGACCTTTAAGTGTTCCTATTAGTAAAACCCTTAAGGTGTTTGCTAATAATTATTCTTTATGAAAGTTCAACTAGAATGTTTATGAATTAATCTCTTCTAACTTTTTATTGACAGCCAAGAAGTTCACTGGATGGTTGTATAGCATCACCAACTCAATGAACATGAATTTTAGCAAACTCCAGGAGATAGTGAAGGACAGGAAAGCCTGGCGTGCTGCAGGCTGTGTGCTGTGCTTAGTGCTGCAGTCTATGGGGTCACAAAGAGTCGGACATGACGGCAACTGAACAACAAGCAATTTATTGGAAATAGTGTGCCTATGAGGCCAATGTCTTTATTTTTTAATAGAATCTGTAACATTTTAATAGAGGGTGAATTTATATAGTTGTTCTTTAAAAATTATAGGTAATAGCATCTAGGCATAATACTGTGATTTCATATGAATGTATGTTTTTTATCTTTCAGTTTATACCTTTTGCCCATCTGGTGTGTTTTCTGTTGTGATTTCAAACACAGGAGCAAATGATGACTGATTTTAGTAAAGACTGAGAGTCACAGAATTAGTTTCATCAGGCACATTTAAATAAATGCCTCCTATGTTCTGAAATCCTGAAAGATTAAAGTTGGCTGCTTTTTGGAAGCTAAACTGTTATCTTCTGAATCGCTGCATATCATTTTATCTTATTCATTACAAAATGCCATGAATTTACTTGTCTAGTTACCATGTTATAAAAACAAAAGGAGCTAAGACTTTGTCAAGAACACAGGGAAGCTAACATAGAAGCAGAACATTCCTAATGGATTTATTAGATGAATTGGAAATTATTGTGTCTATTAATAGTCACAAATTTCTAGTGCCTTTCCCCAGTTTTTACTTTTTCTTTTCATGGTCTTACCTTAAACCACAAGCAGCCTTCTGTGTGTTTCTACAGCCTGACTCTGTACCTGTACCACTCAGATACTAAGCATTTTGTATACCTCACAGTGCCCTCCCCCCATATAATAATCATAGGAGTGTTGCTAGTTATCCTTCAACAGCCATGTCCAGTCTCCCCTTCTTTATCAGTAATAGGACCCCTGAATGTTAGAGCCATTGGGAATCAAAACTGTATTTTTCAGCATTTCTTGTAGGTCTGTGCAGCCACATGACCAAATTTGGGTCAATATAAAAAAGTGGAAATGGTGTGTGCAACTTCCCTTGAAGTATGCTTAGGACACAATGTGACTCTTTCCTTCCTTTTGCCCTTTCCTGGCTGGTTAGAAGGTGGGCATGATAAAACCAACAGGAGCTATCATTTTGGATCCTGAGGTCACAGCCACATCTTTAGGAACAAAATAGAATCTGGTACCTGACGATCATACTGTACCAGTCCTTGACTACCTAACACTTATGTGAAAAAAAAACAACTCTCTTGCTTTTGACACAGGTATTTTGGGTTTTTGTCATTTGCAGCCAAACCTAATTCTAACTTCACACACTGAAATAGTCATTGATGCATTTATCTTTCAGGTGTGATCCTTATCATTATGCCTTGGTCTCTGTCATTCATCCTATCTTAGTCATGGTAGGACCTAAAGAAAAGCAACAGATGCATTAAGTAATACCTGAGAACACTCAGTATGGAAGCAATTCAATTCAATAGAAGTTAAATTCAGGAGAGGAGAGTTAAAAAGGTTAAATATCTTTTCTATTCCTAGTAACTGTGGTTTATCAAGAGACATTCTAGGTAAGATTTCAAAAGTTAACTCCCAGGATAATTAGACAAAAGCTAGACCAGATGTCTAAGCTAAGTTTTGGTCTCAAAATAATTACCTTTGTTAATTACCAGTAATTAGTGTCAGCATCCAACACTTTCCTAAAAACCCTTGAGAGAGGGGGAGGTTGGGGGGGAGAGAGAGAGAAAGAGAGAGGGAAAGACAAAGACAGAGAATGTGCACAACAGAGTCAAAACACTTAAGCATATTCCAGTACAGTTACACATCTTGGGGGTCATTAAAACTGGATTCAAATTTTACAGTTTTGAACACTGGGATTTATGGGAAAAAATGGATATTTTCTTCTAGTTAATGCAAATACCTTTTGCTTCTCAACTAGACTTAATTTGTAGTTTATGTTCTTTCTTATTTTATGCCTTTTATCCCCCATTGCCAAAATTATTCTTTTCCTTTATCTGGAAAGGATAAAATTAAACCTTTAACCCTGTAATAATAGAATTACACCTTTAACCCTATCCTTTCCCCAAAAAAATTTTCAGCTGGAAATAGACCTAGCAGAAGTGCCCATGGTTCTTCCTGGCGTCTACACTTAGCTTCCTTTCCACAGTCAATAGCTTCTGGTCTCTAGCTCAAAGAACAGCAGAAGGTTCTCAGTGCTTTGAAAACAATTTGGGGGCATTTTTTACATAGTTCAGAAGTTTACAAAGTGCATCACTCTTCACTTGTGTAAATGACCCTTAATAAGGACAGACGTATTTATAGATGCATCTATTTGTATGCTACCTCATCACTTCATGTCTCTCTTGGCCTTCTTTTTTGTGCCTAGGGTTTCTTTTTCAATATTTAGGGGCACATTTTCTTGTATTGTTCATTAATAACTCATTGTAGATGCAGTCATTTTTAACCTGTGACTAAGACTGGAAGTAACACTTTACTCTTTAAATCTTTATCACAAAATCTCACATTTGACTCCTGCACATGGCCCTGGTTCCATGGTATAATAGTCATGCCTTAATACCATTTCCATTTAACTATTTACTGGTTTGTCTCCCTCACAGACTGTTAGAGGCAAGCTACCATGTTGTAACTCATTTTTTATATCTCCAGTGGCCACCAGGCATATATAAAATGCATTGAAATTTTTTTTGTAATTAATAAAATATGCAGTCACCAATATTGCCAAGCCAATGGGAGTTCTAGCTGCACACTTTGGTCCTTTTATAAGTTCAGTGAGTCATGAGATGGTGCATTTCTTCCTGTGACCTTTTTTGAGTTTTATTCTTACATCTATTTTAGCCCATGGGCTAAATCTTTATGCCAAAATATTGATCAACTTACCTGCTTAGAGAGAAAAATAATTATTCATAAAGCTCACAGGAGGGGAAGGGAAGTAAAGTTTGATAGTAAGGTGAAAGGTGTTATTTTGTTTTTTTAATCAGTATTATGCATAAATTGGTCTTCCCTGGTGGCTCAGAGGTTAAAGCGTCTGCCTGCAATGCGGGAGACCTGGGTTCGATCCCTGGGTCGGGAAGATCCCCTGGAGAAGGAAATGGCAACCCACTCCAGTATTCTTGCCTGGAGAATCCCATGGACAGAGGAGCCTGGTGGGCTACAGTCCACGGGGTCACAAAGAGTTGGGCACAACTAAGTGACCTTACTTATTATGCATAAATTATCAGCCCATGCTAAAAGTAAGATGGTTATGTTTAATCATGAAGACTACATATCAAAAGGGGATAATATGTATACTCATTAACTGCCTATTTCTAGGGAATCTATATTCTACTCACCACTACTGTATTGAAACTTTAAGGCTTCTATAGGTGTACATTAAAATTGCAAAACCAACTGCATTTTAATATATGTTACTATTCACTGCAGTGTTTGTTAGGGAAAAGGCATGAAATATGCTTTTGGGCTGATTTCTATATGTTGAGTGCACACAGGCATATTAATTTGCAGGCATATTGTATTGGTATAAACTGAGGACTGAAAAGTCCTGATATTCAATATTTTCATACTGTATTTTCATTACAGTATGATCAGAGTGGCTCACAGTAATCACAACTTTCCCTTTTACAGCTTACTGTCACCAATCTATGCTCTCTCTTACCCCATACCTCCAGTGCTGTTCTGAACTGTCCTGCTGCCACGGCATATTTCTTCTGTCTGTAGCAAGAACTGGCATCCTTTAAGGCTACCTGAAGCCATTTGTCAATCTGAGGCAGAACGCTGAAATTAGGTTCATGCAAAGGGTCCGCTATTTCAGCAGCTCGGCATGTTGGCCTATTCCCAGTGGACGGATAGGACTCCACAAACTCATAGCTCACTTTCTCTTCATCAACGTAGACCAGCTTCACCTCCACATCCATGATATTCTTTAAGGGTATATGAGGCAGGGGCATGGTGATCAGCAGACTGTCAAGTTCTATTATCTTTGCCTCTTTCTTTCCAGCTGGCTTTTCGTCACCTTCTGCCTTCCGTTTAAAGGCCACTTTCTCTAAATCATTGCTTTGTTTTTCTTTGAGACTCTTTGCCATTTTTATTCTTTCAACTGTGATTTCCACCTGTTTGTCTGCACAGCTTTTCTTAATCTCTTGTGACATTTCCAGGATGCTGGGTGGGTTTGCTAAAGTGGACATTTTGTTGCTGTGTTTATCTTTGGAACAAGACCCTATTTATTGTATTCTCCAAGCTCCTACTCTTCCTGAGTCCATTGATTGCCCCTTAAAACACCTGAAAGGGGGTGAGAATAAGAAAAATAATTAAAACAAAATTTTGAAATTCCAGTGGTTTTAGTCAGACTATAGTTAAATTCATTGAAAACGCTGTTTAATTCATTGTAGGTATTCATCACTTTAAAACTGTATAGACATCATCTGCTGACTATTTTACTAGAGAAGTGTATGTTTCAGTCTCAAAATTCCCCAAGAATTCATTGAAAACACATTTAGACAACGTCTTTAAAAATAGTCATCTATAGCTGAACAACACTGAATGAATATTTTTATGGGGTGCTCAAACTCATTGAATAGGAAAATCTTATACATAACCACTGAGGAAAAAAAAAAGACCTAAAAAAAAAACTATCTTGATCTTAATTTCCTCAGGAAGGCAGGTGGTCTAGAACTCATTATAAAATATACTGATAACCTGCATAATAGACTTGGGAGTCTAAAGAAACCACAGCTGCCTCCTCTGAAAGGCTTCCAGACACTGTTATGAGCACAATGTTTCCTCAGTTTATTTCTCCTCTTATTAATGGCAATCTCAAGTTTAAACAGCTTTAAAGGTAACTCTTATTTGGCATGGACTTGAAAGCAGAAGAACATGGCATTCACCCTCTCATCTAAAGGAGCCACAGATTCAGCTTGAGTCTACTGTATTCATATTTTGGTAGCAATGGTATCAGGTATCATAGTATATGAAGAGGAGATATGTTCTTAAATTACAGATGTTCAAAAAATATAACTAACAGTTATTTGATTCAAAGATTTCTGCACACTATTTCCACTTCTAGATTAGTTTCAAAATATAAAATGTGTTAAATTAGTAATGGTATAGTTTGGTTGGTATCTATTTTTAAGACTCTTTCACCTATTGTATCCTGTTCTGGAAATAATTCTGTAGGATAAACAGGAATAAGGAACAAATTTTTCAAGGAAACTAAGGGGCAGAAATATTAAGTTGCTTTATATGAGTCATGCTGTTGGTCATTAGGAGAACCTGGATCGCTATTTCCTTCCTGAGACTTCCAGTCACTAACTCCTGGTTTGGAGTACTTCCTCTAAGGCATGCTGTTGTTTAGGATACCTAATAGGAGACTTAGAACACAAAGAGAAGAGAAAATGTAAGAAAGAAGAGCCAAGTATGATAAGATAATAATGAAATAAAAGCTAACATTCTTGCTTCTTTTCAACTACTACAGGATCATTGCCTGACTCAAGATAAAGTCTTGACTAGCTTCTCAAATTTTATGATTTTGTTAATCACAAGATGTTGATTGATGTTGATTATTTTCATTTGTTTGCTTGAAAGACAGATATGCCCCAAAAAACCTTTAAAATGATCCTGAAGTTTGACAACAGTAATTCTTGGCAAAGTGTAGCAAGATACAAAACTGTATATGTGACTGTAACCTTTGAGGCACTTTCCTCCTCCCTACCACACTGAACTTGGGTCATCAGAAATGGTTCAGGTCAAACATGGACACGTCAAAACATCTACTGTGATGACCCGAATTATCTTATAGGAAAGACTGAATTTCAAGTAATTCCAATACCAGCTATCTTGAATGTTAATTTGCAGAAGTTAAACACTAGAAAAATATTTCCCCAGTGAGTTGCACTGATGTATTAGTATATTGTGTCTATGTGGGGGAAAACACCTAAAAGATTAAAAATTTTGCCCTTCTGTGTTATACTCAGTATTGAAGGAGACAGTTATGGCTGAGCATCATTAGACCCATCATCACAGCGTAACTGCATTCAGGAAAGGCCCTGTTTTTCTTTTCCTCTCTTGATTTCACTGCTGATATCCAGTATATCCTTTGAACCACTAATGTGGCTACTCAGGGTAGCGAGGGAAAAACTCTTTACCATCACTCTATCTTTATTTGCTCTTTTATGTCACATATGCTTTGGTTTGAGAAAAGTTAGCTTCAGTCCTTGAATTAAGATCTTCAGTGGATGAAGACTCAAGACATACATCTGTACCAATAAGCTTTTTTCAGTATTAGAGCTATGGAAATGGAAGTAGTAAAACTCCAACGCCATACATGCATTATATGGTTTTTTAAGAGTTTTATAAAATTTTGAGTAAGATTTAAATACCACAAGGTGGCTAAGTTCCAAACTCAGCTTGTTTCTTACCAATACTATAGAAATTATATTTGTGTTCCCCTCTTGTCCAGTACTATCTGCAATGCAAAAGAGATGTGATGCTCTTAAAACTTGTTTAAAGCTCAAAATACCTGATTTTAAGGATCTCTGATTCATATTCATTCTTACAATCAGCTTCAAATATATAAACAGGAAATATGGGCTATTTCAAATTTTAAGCTATTTAAAGATGTTCATAGTATCTCCTGGGTATCTTTTCTAAACTCTCTCTACTTCAAGCATAGTAGCTAAAATATGTGAGATTATATGTAGTTGGTTGTGGCTAGTAATTTTTTTTCAAGATCTTTCTGTGAGGAAAAACATAAATACAGTATACTAACGCATATATATGGAATTTAGAAAGATGGTAACAATAACCCGGTGTACGAGACAGCAAAAGAGACACTGATGTATAGAACAGTCTTATGGACTCTATGGGAGAGGGAGAGGGTGGGAAGATTTGGGAGAATGGCAATGAAACATGTAAAATATCATGTAGGAAACGAGTTGCCAGTCCAGGTTTGATGCACGATGCTGGATGCTTGGGGCTGGTGCACTGGGACGGCCCAGAGGGATGGTATGGGGAGGGAGGAGGGAGGAGGGTTCGTGATGGGGAACACATGTATACCTGTGGCGGATTCATTTTGATATTTGGCAAAACTAATACAATTATGTAAAGTTTAAAAATAAAATAAAATTAGAAAAAAAAAAAAAAAGATCTTTCTGTGTTGTTGGGTGTGTCATTATAGACATGCCTGAACCAGTTAAGTCTGCTCCTGCCCCTAAAAAGGGCTCTAAAAAAGCTGTGACCAAGGCCCAGAAGAAGGACGGCAAGAAGCGCAAGTGCAGTCGCAAGGAGAGCTACTCTGTGTACGTGTACAAGGTGCGGAAGCAAGTCCATCCGGACACCTACATCTCGTCCAAGGCCATGGGAATCATGAACTCCTTCCTCAACGACATTTTCAAGTGCATCGCTGGGGAGGCATCGCGCCTGGCGCATTACAACAAGCACTCGAGTATCACATCCAGAGAGATCCAGACCGCCGTGCGCTTGCTGCTACCTGGGGAGCTGGTCAAGCACGCCATGTCTGAGGGTACTAAAGCTGTCACCAAGTATACCAGCTCCAAGTAAATATAATATGCCTTGCCGCTGTTAATGGAGAAGGCAATGGCACCCCACTCCAGTACTCTTGCCTGGAAAATCCCATGGACGGAGGGCCTGGTGGGCTGTAGTCCATGGAGTCGCTAAGAGTCAGACACGACTGAGTGACTTCATTTCACTTCACTCACAGCAGCATTACCTATCTCTTCTGCATTTATTTCACCTCTTGAATACATAAACTTATCTTTACAACCACTTCTTGTAAAAGGTAATTGTTCTCTCTTTCTCCCTCCTTCCCTCTCTCCCTCCACCTCTTTTCCTTCAAATTCCCCTACTCCAGTCTTCCTGTCAGATGTCTGTCCTGTCCAACCCAACTATGCACCTTTTTACTTTGCAAGAAAATTTTATTGGTTTTTCAAGAAACAGGCTTCTGAGTATTTCTTCATCAGTCCTTAAATGTATCTATAAAGATCACAGTTTTGTTTTTCAGTGGAGTTTTTTTACAAGAAACAACAACAAAAATTAAGAAAGAAAAGAAAGTGAAGTCACTCAGTCGTGTCCAACTCTTTGTGACCCCAGTAGCCTACCAGGCTCCTTTGTCCATGGAATTTTCCAGGCAAGAGTACTGGAGTGGGCTGCCATTTCCTTCTTCAGGGGATCTTCCCAACCCAGGGATCGAACCCTGGGTCTCCTGCATTGCAGGCAGATGCTTTACCATCTGAGCCACCAGGGAAGCCCCAAACAACAATAAAGAAGGAAGATATGTACATGGCACATACAGCAATCAGAGGGAAAATATTTGTGACATTTTCAAACATCTGAAAGAGTAAATATCCCAAATTTGTCCAAGAAACACATAATTCAGGTCCCCACAAAAACCAAGAATAAGTATCCTAATGTCTAAAAGTGACCTCTATGTACAGGCTGAAAAAGTATGGCCAACCCAACCAATATTTTTCAGTGTTGTTCTAAATCAGGTGACTTCAGCTTCAGATTTAGAGCCAATTCTTTATAAAAATTGTTGCATGTCTACAAAAGTGTTATGAAACTGTTCACTTACAGCTTTTTTTTTTTTTTTAATATACAACACCATTTAAATAATCTGGAATTTAAGGCCTTTTACCAGCTAGCTCAATGTGTGTTACCAGACTTATTTAGCACACCTTCTGCAAACCACTCTGTAGTCAAGCTGAACTTCTTGTTACTACCAAAAAAGATACTTGTTTTCAGTTTGTCTGCTAAGAATTCTCCATTTCCCTGTTCTCATCTCATTCTACCTGTCCAAACCAAGCCAGAAGTTTTCCATCTCTCCCTCCTCAGAATAATGACAGCATTTACAGTCCTATTTTCCACATTATGGTTATATGTGAGTGACTTATTTCTTCCACCAAGCCCCCTAAAAACAGAAATGTGTTAATCTTGACATTAGTTCAGTGCTTTTCATAGAGCAGACATTCAATAGATGTTGATCAGTATGGATTCTGAAAATCAAAGACTAATTTAAAATTTTTAAAGGAAGTAAATTAGATTTTTTTTAAAGGTTTGGTTTAACTTTCTAAGAGTTGTTTCTGAGGTGGTTTTGCTAGATTTTGTTTGGTTTTGTTTTAAATTTGGTCCTGGGTAAAGTACATTTTCTTCTTTGATAGTTCAAGTGAATCATCTACCAACTAGATTTAAACTATCAACCTCTTCAGTTTTTTTTTAGTACTCAAGTTGATTAACATGACATTAGTCAGTGTTCCTAAGGCACTGAGTTACATTTTAATCATTACTTCAATAAAAATACATTTAGAGAAAACTATTAGATAATCATTATGTATATCAACGAGGTATTCACTGATAACATTCTGTAAAAATGCCCATTCTTTCATTTAGAAGACTGTAAAATTGATTTCCTCATAGAGGCCATGTCTTAAAAAACTCCAGCAAATATTGATATGAAACAGAACAATCTTGAAGGTTTTATAATAAATTCAGGTACTAGAAACAAAGGTTAATGTTCAATCATTTCCAGAGGGTAAATGTTGAAAATTTATTCAGTGGATTTTCAACACATTCATTTTTTCTGCGAACATTTCATTAAGCATCCTGTTTTATATGGGAGACTCTATCACTTTATAGATACAATCAGTGGTTTACATGGCTGTTAGTATGACAAATTATTTATTAGCATTTTGATTGAAATCAGCAGCTTAAACATGGGCAATTCAGAAAAAGAGAATACTTAAAAATTTGCTCTCTGAAACATTCAACATCACAGTTGCTATGGTTTTCTTTCTTTAAAAAAAAGAGAAAGGATCTAATTTTAACTTGCTGTTAAATGTAAGAGAGACATTATAAGGAAAAAGCATCTTGCTTGTTAGTCCACCAGTACACCTTGATATTTTAAAAAACACACTACAGAATATTTCTTTGATCCAATAATAATTTATTGGACACCTACCAAGAGAAATGTCCCATGCTATGTGTTATAAAGGAAACCAAGGATGACCAAGACAGGATTCTCGGCATTCTAGAACTCATAACTGGGGGTGAGGGTGTAGGATGGAGAGAGGGATGTATAGGTAAATAACTTCACATAGAGCAGACATTGTCTAACAAGACTGTGAAGTGCTGAAGGGGCAAGAATGCATCACAATCCCCTCCTTTTTTTTTAACTTTTTATTTTGTATTGGAGTTAAGTTCACTTCATTTGCTCAGTCATGTCTGATTCTTTGCAACCCCATGAATGGCAGCACACCAGGCCTCCCTGTCCATCACCAACTCCTGGAGTCCACCCAAACCCATGTCCATTGATTGAGTTGGTGATGCCATTCAACCATCTCATCCTCTGTCATCCCCTTCTCCTCCTGCCCTCAATCTTTCCCAGCAGCAGGGTCTTTTCCAATGAGTCAGCTCTTCGCATCAGGTGACCAAAATATTGGAGTTTCAGCTTCAAGATCAGTCCTTCCAATGAACACCCAGGACTGATCTCCTTTAGAATGGACTGGTTGGATCTCCTTGCAGTCCAAGGAACTCTCAAGAGTCTTCTCCAACACCGCAGTTCAAAGGCATCAATTCTTCTGCACTCAGCTTTCTTTATAGTCCAACTCTCACATCCATACATGACCACTGGAAAAACCATAGCCTTGACTAGACGGACCTTTATTGGCAAAGTAATGTCTCTGCTTTTGGATATGCTATCTAGGTTGGTCAAAACTTTCCTTCCAAAGAGTAAGCATCTTTTATATTCATGGTGGCATTCACCATCTGCAGTGATTTTGAAGACCAAAATAATAAAGTCTGACACTGTTTCCCTATATATTTGCCATGAAGTGATGGGACTGGATGCCATGATCTTAGCTTTCTGAATGTTGAGCTTTAAGCCAACTTTCTCATTCTCCTCTCTTACTTTCATCAAGATGCTCTTTAGTTCTTCTTCACTTTCTGCCATAAGGGTGGTGTCATCTGCATATCTGAGGTTATTGATATTTCTCCTGGCAATCTTGATTCCAGCTTGTGCTTCCTCCAGCCCAGAGTTTCTCATGATGTACTCTGCATATAAGTTAAATAAGTAGAGTGACAATATACAGCCTTGACATACTCCTTTACCAGTCTGTTGTCCCATGTCCAGTTCTAATGTTGCTTCCTGATCTGCACACAGATTTCTCAAGAGGCAGGTCAGGTGGTCTGGTATTCCCATCTCTCAGAATTTTCCACAGTTTATTGTGATCCACACAGTCAAAGGCTTTGGCATAGTCAAGAAAGCAGAAATAGATGTTTTTTCTGGAACTCTCTTGCTTTTTTAATGATCCAGTGGATATTGGCAATTTGATCTCTGGTTCCTCTGCCTTTTCTAAAACCAGCTTGAACATCTGGAAGTTCACGATTCACATATTGCTGAAGCCTGGCTTGGAGAATTTTAAGCATTACTTTACTAGTGTGTGAGATGAGTGCAATTCTGCAGTAGTGTGAACATTCTTTGGCATTGCCTTTCCTTGGGATTGGAATGAAAACTGGCCTTTTCCAGGCCTGTGGCCACTGCTGAGTTTTCCAAATTTGCTGGCATATTGAGTGCAGCACTTTCTCGGCATCATCTTTCAGGATTTGAAATAGCTTCACTGGAATTCCATCACCTCCACTAGCTTTGTTCGTAGTGATGCTTCCTAAGGCCCACTTGACTTCACATTCCAGGATGTCTGGCTCTAGGTGAGTGATCACACCATAGTGATTATCTGGGTCATGAAGATCTTTTTTGTGTAGTTCATCTGTGTATTCTTGCCACCTCTTCTTAATATCTTCTGCTTCTGTTAGGTCCAGACCATTTCTGTCCTTTATTGAGCCCATCTTTGCATGAAATGTTCCCTTGGTATCTCTAATTTTCTTGAAGAGATCTCTAGTCTTTCCCATTCTGTTGTTTTCCTCTATTTCTTTGCACTGATCACTGAGGAAGGCTTTCTTATCTCTCCTTGCTATTCTTTGGAACACTGCATTCAAATGGATATATCTTTCTTTTTCTCCTTTGCGTTTCGCTTCTCTTCTTTTCACAGCTATTTGTAAGGCCTCCTTAGACAGCCACTTTGCTTTTTTGCATTTCTTTTTTCTTCGGGATGATCTTGATTCCTGTCTCCTATACAATGTCACAAACCTCCGTCCATAGTTCATCAGGCACTCTATCAGATCTAGTCCCTTAAATCTATTTCTCACTTCCACTGTATAGTCATAAGGGATTTGATTTAGGTCATACTTGAATGGTCTAGTGTTTTCCTCCACTTTATTCAGTTTCAATCTGAATTTGGCAATAAGGAGTTCATGATCTGAGCCCCAGTCAGCTCCCAGTCTTGTTTTTGCTGACTGTATAGAGCTTCTCCATCTCTGGCTGCCAAGACTATAATCAATCTGATTTTGCTGTTGGCCATCTGGTGATGTCCATGTGTAGAGTCTTCTCTTGTGTTGTTGGAAGAGGGTGTTTGCTATGACCAGTACATTCTCTTGGCAGAACTCTATTAGCCTTTGTCCTGCTTCATTCTGTACTCCAAGGCCAAATTTGCCTGTTACTCCAGGCGTTTCTTGACTTTCTACTTTTGCACTCCAGTGCACGCTGTCACTTCAGTCCTGTCTAACTCTTTGTGATCCTATGAACTAAAGCCCACCAGGTTCCTCTGTCCTGGGATTCTCCAGGCAAGAATACTGGAGTGGACTGCCATGCTCTCCTCCAGGTAATCCTCCCAACCCAGGAATTGAACCCACGTCTCCTGTGTCTCCTGCATTGGCAGGCAGATTCTGAACCACTAGCGCACCTGGGAAGCTGATGAACACTGTTGTGATAGTTTCAGATGGACAGTGAAGGGACTCAGCTGTATATACACGTGTATCCATTCTCCCCCAACTCCCCTCCCAGCCAGGCTGCCACATAACATCGAGAAGAGTCTAATCCTGATGCTTAGTGGCTTCAGAGTCTGGAACCTAATAGGTCCTCCATACACTTTTGTCACTGAAAGGAGCACATAGGTGAGGTGAGTAGTACGGTAGTATGGTATAATGAACACGCTTCTGTGGGAACAGGAGACTGATGCAGTTGAAGAGACTGGGTTTTGGAAGAGGCAGAATGAGAGGTGTTCCTATACAGGCAATTTTTCTTCTCTTTTATCCAAGTAATCATAAGGAATAGTTCAGCATTATCGGAAGGGAGAATGAATTGGGCTCATGATGCGTATTAAGAAACACAAAATAAAACATACTGTGTAGTGTTATCTGAATAATAATAGCAGCCAACAGGTACTCCCAGTATACAAGGTTATCTCACTGGATTATTCCATTTGTTCTCACAACAACTTTTTTGCATAAATATTATTACCTTTATTTTACTAATGAGGAAAGTAAGTGACTAAACAACTTGAGGGATCACCAAGATAATTTAGACCTAAAACTTAAACTTGGGACATTTGATGTCAAATTCCATGACTTTTGAACCACAGGATAATAAATTCCTCTGCATTTCACCACCATTGATTGGGATTTATACTCTTTCTACTTTAAAAAACATTTTTTTCAAAATTTAGTAACAAGGTATTCCACTGTTTTATTGGGTGGACTTTCTATTAAATGGAAAAAGAATTAATTGGCAATTTATGGCTAACAAGTATATGAAGCAGATTTGTTGAGAAAGACATTAGACATTTTTAATAAGATCATTAGTTGCAAGTATATGTATGGTCCTGTTTTATTCCAGAAGTCGTTAAATTCTTAAAACATAATGTGGGCACTACACTTCCATATGAGTGGGGGATTCCAGACTTTAAATTGACAAACCATTTGCTGATCACAGAGTCACCAAATGGTAATAGTGGCATCAAAGCAACTGTGCTTCTTTGTACCTGGTACACTGTGAACATCTGCTGTGTTGCATCAGAGACCATTAGAAAGGTGCCTTTATTGTTCGTGGCATTACACCGTGGAAAGAGCATCCAATTTGGAGTTGCACAAAAAGTTTGAATTCTAGATATATTATTTATAAACTGTGTGTTCTAGGAGAAATTATCCAACCTCTCTAAACATTATTTTCCTCCTCCAGAAATGGGAATGATTGGATACAGGAGAATCATGTGAGAATCAAATGAGATAATTGATGTAATGGCACATAAGAGAAGAAGTGAGGCAATTCCACATGCGGCCTCCTTAAACACACCTCCACTCTTTCAAAGGTTAAACACTTTTGTCTCAATCCCGTGTCTCCAAACCTCTCAACCACTGTGCTTCTGAAATCGTCACTTCCTCTCTTGCTTAATCCATTAATATGCACACAGATCTAGCTTACACTTTAAGGAAAAGCAAGCAAACTTTCTTGCCTCCACATCTCCTTCCTGCTGCCATCCCATACTGCTGCTCCCCTCCACTGCAAAAGGACTGAAAAGAGTTTTTTTATATTCTCTGTCTCCACTTTTTCATAACAAATTTTCTTCCCCAATCCAATCTCTGCAGACTTCACTCTTTCCTACTCCATTAAGACTGCTCTGACAAAGGTCATCAGTGACTTTCACGTTGCCAAGTATCTCATCTGCCAGACCTGTTGGCAGTATTCTTAACTGGTGACACTCTCATCAGTGGAACATCATCATCTCCCCTTCTATGGCACCTTGCAGTTCTTATTTTCCTATTACTTCACTGACCACTCATTCTTAATCTCCTAGGTTAGCCCTTCCTCTTCTGTTACACCCGACAGCTGGAGCTGCTTTTTTTCTCCATCTGCATTGTCTGGTTAGGTGATCTTGTCTAATCCTGTTGCTTCAAATACCATCGTAACTCCCAGTGTTACAACTCTAGGTCTTAGAACACTCCCAGGAATTCAAAACTGTATACCTCACCATGTGACACCTCTACTTGGATTGCCTAATATGCATCTTAAAACTTAAAAGCCCAAAACAAGCCTCTTAAATCTCATCTTCAGTTACCCATCACGCAGTCTTCCCCATTCCAGTATAAGCCCCCACATCCATTGGTCAGAACAGAACCTTATGAGTTTTCTTTCCTTCCTTTCTTTTACTTAACTCCATTGTCCAATCCATCATGAGGTCCTACTGACTTTTTCTTTCAAAGGTCCACCTCTATCCATACCCATGATGATGCTTTCCAACCCTATAATTTCTTGCCTAGATTATTGAAATTGTTCTCTCGCACACAGCAGCCAAGTCATCCTCCTAAATGAAAATCAGATCCCACCATATTCTTGCTTTAAATCTTTAAATGGCTGCCCACAATACCTAGAATAGAATAAAAACCTCTTATACCTGAAAATTCATCATGCATTTCCTGCTTTGTCTACTTTGTTTCAGCCACTTGGCTTTTATTTTGTTCTGCTATTTTAACTAGTTCATTCCCACCTTGGAGCCCTTGCACTAGTTGGTCTATGAGCGTTTTCTTCATTGTGTTTTTCACATTATTCAGATTATAGCTTAAATGTCTGTTCCTAAAGAAATCTTCTCTAATTAATTAAAAGCAACTCCCCCAGT
This sequence comes from Bos indicus, assembly GCF_029378745.1. Taxonomy (NCBI): domain Eukaryota; kingdom Metazoa; phylum Chordata; class Mammalia; order Artiodactyla; family Bovidae; genus Bos; species Bos indicus. The sequence continues at coordinate 94,725,193 of NC_091760.1, read as the reverse complement.
CATATTGGAGAACCCCATGGACAGAACCTGGCAGTCTACGGTCCATAGGGTTGCAAAGAGTCGGACATGATTAAGTGACTTAGCCTAGTCTAACCCAGTCATATATTTTTAAACCTAACCATACCACTTATCACAGATATATTTACTCATATATATTAGTCTATGTATATGTTTCATTTAAATCTACCTTTTCACACCAGAATATAAGCTCCCTGAGACAATGAACCTTGTATGCCTAATTCACTGCCTCATATTCAGAGCCTGATACAGAATACACAATAAATATTTGTTGACTGGACAAACAGATGATTGTATCTTACTGTACATTTATTGACAAATTCAGAGTTACATTCTTTTTATTCCTGCTGTACCATATTACAGAAGCTTAGACAGTTAGTTGAAAGTCAGGTGGCATTAGTAGTAAAGAATCCACCTGCCAGTGCAGGAGACGCAAGAGATGCATGTTTGATCCCTGGGTTGGGAAGATCCCCTAGAGGAGGGTATGGTAGTATCCTTTCCTCCAGTATTCTTGCCTGCAGAATCCCATGGACAGAGGAGCCTGGCAGGCTATAGTCCAGATGGTCACAAAGAGTTGGACACAACAGAAGCGACTTAGCACGCAGTCCCCTAAATATAAGCTAGCTTTTACAAATTGACTTCATTATGGAGAGTTTCTCTAGACACTGTGGCATCCTGGTCCTGTCTTTCTTTTCTTTTCCTTCTATTTTTATTGTTTTCTTCTCTAAGTCAACAATATTTATGATGTGCCTACCCTGGTCTCTTTTATTTTAGTCTTTGTTAGGGGATAAATAATTTCCCTGGTTCTTTGTTGACATGAAGTGTGGCTCATTCAGAACCAAAAGCATCAGAAAAATCAGACCTTTTGGGGGAAGTCATAATGATACAACTTGCTATCTTTACAAGTGTGGTCCATAAGAATACAACTGTACTTCTCTAAGATCTTTAATCTAACTTGATTGTAAAAAAAAAAAAAAAAAGTAACTCATTTGGTGTGGGAGGAATATGAGGGCAAGGCAAGTCATGCTTCAATGTACTTCAGAGACCTTTGGCTACATTTCTTCTTGAAGCATAAATGCAATCAGCCTGCCAAATTCATTGGCATCCTGAGAGAAAGTTCTCTTTCTTTGCAAACATTGCACCGTCCTTCTGTAAAAGTAATCCAAGTTTCTATTTACTTAAGAGGCTGAGACTATACAGATGTATAAAGAAAAAAAAAATTTTCCCCCTAACTTTGGCCAACTCTTTAATTCTGTTGCTATAGTGCTTGCTTCTTAGACTTTCACATTCTATTTCTTAAAATATAACTCAGAATTGTAGAAGGGTGGAGATGGAGAGGCTTCCCGATATATTCTCATCTGATGAAAACAATGAAATCTTATGCAGGTGAAATGACCTGCTCATGGTCACACAGCAAATCAGTGCTTTCAATCATATCTTGCAACTCTCAGGGTTCTTTCTACCTCACTCCACTGCCTCCACCATAACACACAAGGTAAATGGTTATCCCAGTTACAATTTCCAAATGGAGAAACATATATTGAAATTGTGTGACTCGGTTTAGTGCTTTGTTTGCAAAAAGTCACACAATTAATGAACAGTAACCACAAAGATTTCTTATCCTGACTTACCCTTTAAATTATTAACTGTTCTCAAATATGTTTTAAAGTTGTACCCACCCAGAGATGACAAGTGTATTTTTAAAATGAACCCATTAACTTGTTTGGAAATAATTGTAAATTTATAGATAAGTTGTAAGAATAATATCAAGAACTCTCAATTGCCCTTAACCCAGATTTACCAATTTTAAATATCTTGCCCACATTTATAATTCCAATGTGTGTGTATGTGTGTGTGTAGTGTAGACAGCTATAGAGAAACACATTCATGTATGTAAATTTATATTATTCATTTTTTTCAGAGTCATTTATGAGTAGGTTGCATGCATCATGTCTCATTACCCTTTGTTACTTCAGCGCATATTTCTTAGAATCAAGGATATTTCACTTATGTAACACAATATAGTTATGAAATCCAGGACTGTTAACAGTGATACTATGCTGTTGTCTAATCTATAGTCCCTATTTCAGTTTTGTCAACTGCCTTCATAACATCCTTTTTAGTACTTTTTCCTCCAGTATAAGATGGAGTCCAGGATAATGTATTGCATATAGTTGTCATGTCTCTTTAGTCTTACTCTGAACCAGTTCCTTTAGCCTTTCTTTGCTGTCCAAAGTGTTGGCATTTTTTAAAAGTAAGAACCAGCAATTCAGTAGACTCTGCTTTGATTCGGTAGATACTTCCGCGTATTTAGATTTGGGTTAAACATCCCCAGTAAGATTATATCACAAACTGATGTGTCTTCTTTCTCAGGGTCCCACGTTTGGAAGCACACAATGCACTTGTCTTTCTTTGGTGATGCAAATCTTTTTAAAGTTTTAAAAATTAATCTATTTATTATTTTTGGCTGCACTTAGTCTTCATGGCTGTGCATGGGCTTTCTCTAGTTGTGGTGAGTGGGAATTAATCTTCATTGTGGTGCACGAGCTTCTCATTCTGGATCTTCTCTTATTGCAGACCATGGTCTATAGGATGCGCGAGTTTCTGTAGCTGTGGCGTGAGGGCTCTAGGGTGCAGGGTCAGTAGTTGAGGTGCATGGCACGGGCTTCATTCTCCAACGGGATGTGGGATCTTCCCAGACCAGGGATTGAAACTGCGTCTCCTGCATTGGCAGGTGGATGGCTTCTTAACCACTGGACCACCAGGGAAGTCCAGTGATGAAAATTTTAATCACCTGGCCAAGTTGTCATCTAGTTTCTCCAGAGAAAGATGTCACTGTTACAACTTACAAGCAGTCTGTGTGGAGACACTTAAAACCTGCAGTTTTTCTGTTCTTCATCAAACTACCTCTCTTGATATCGCATCCATTGATGATTCTTGTGTGCATGAATCTTAGCTGTGATGATGGCTACATGGTGATTTTTCCCTTCACAATTCACAGTATTATTAGAATGCTCAGACAGAGGGTTGGTCACTACTGAAGTATCTGACACAAACATGTGTAGTCTGTGCTTTTTGACTTTATGTGTTTTTTTTAAAAAGTAAATCCTATAGTTTCAAGAAACAATAATTAAAAGTGTACTAAAACATTTAAATTTAAATAACAGATACTGCATTATTTTTTAAAAAATGTTTTTAAACATGAAAAATGATTTTTTTAAAGCATTGGAGGGGAATACAATAGGATACATCTACTCCAATTTCTACATTTTAGAGATGAGGGCCAGAGAGGGTACAGCTCTGTTTAGTGGTAACAGCAGGACTTGAGATTGGTCTAAAGGGTCTGATTCTAGGTTCCATCACAGCCACATTTTAACTTTTATATCCTACTGGACTATAGTTGATTTACAATGTTGTGTTGATTTCAGGTGTACCTCACATTACTTTAAACATAATCAAAACTTGTTAAAAACACAGTGTACTGGCTGGAAGCAAAAACTCGTGGTGTAAAGTAGGCAATGTAAGATGATACACTAATGATATCTAAAAATTTACCTTAAGAATTCCATTCATTCAGCAATCATTCATGATTGACTAAGCAACTACCCTGTGTCATGACCTGTGTCAGCACTGGGATGCAATGCTGAAGCAGAGATCGCCTCCATTCTCAAGGAGTTTATGGTTTAATGGGAGATCATACATTAACATGAATCAGAACCTTCTGAGGCCTCTTAGGTGCCAGGTCCAACAAATTTTGATATACTGGGTCAGGAGTGATCTTAGGAATCTTCATGTTTGATAAGCAGAGGAGGATTGTACTAGAAATACAAAATATCCAAAGTGTTAAAGTGGTTACAGTATATGCACCACCTTCTGACTCTCCCACTCCAAATTAAAAGTGTTAAGAGAAACAATACCAAACTATTAAATAATTTTTTCAAATGTTCAACAAGTTTCAGTGTTATGATCATTACTTTTTTGAAATATTAAAACATGCTAGATTTTCCTAGAAAATTATTTTTTTTTTTGGTAATGCTACTTTGCTGGTGCTCTAAGTATGTCCAAGTTCAGTCTACTCCAGTGGAGTCTGATACAAGTGGTTGGGTGACCATGCTGGCATTGAGCCAGTGCATTTGTATGCTGGATGTGGATGCAGTTAAATTGGTACTTGGGCTGGCACTGATGAAGCAGTCTGACAGAAGGACAGTCTGCATTAGGTGTTGATGCTTAAGAAACACTTGAAGGTCTATATGCTTACGTTCCTGAAAGAGAAGCTTATATGGATGCATTATTGTTAGGCATTCATTACATCCATTAGTCAACAAACACTTCTTGAATTCCTACCAGGTGAAAATACTGGGCTCTTTCCTGGGTGGATTATAAAGATGAATAAAATGGGTTGTGCTTCCTAGGAGCTTGGAAGTAAGAACTCAAAACTGCTAACTTGCCTGATAGTGTGTTCCAAGCTCAGTAAGACAAAATGGCATAGGAGACAGGACCTGTGTTTTAGACTTGAGATCTGAGCTCAAATCCTAAATCTTTCTTTTTTGCTGAAGAAACTTTCAATAAGTTACTTTGCTTTGATGGATCTTGGTTTTTTCATCCAATTCATTCCTTATAGGGATGATTGAAGGATTAACAAAGCAATGTTTTTTAGAAACTGATTAATCATCTGACATATAATCTGTTCTCTACAAACAGTAGCTATTATAGTTTTAAACACAGTACATATATATTATATCATGAACAAATTATAAACATAATATTTATAAAACATACTAATAATGTTTACTAGTTGATGCTTTGCTTTACATTGTGAAACTTTGTTTACAGATGCATACACACATCATTTTTCTTCTTCAGTTTCAACAAGTTGGCAACTAATATTTACATAAAAATTGAATCTCAGAATATTTATTCCCTGTGGATTTTGTGTCCTGGAGAGCAACTGGTAAAATGAGAGAACATCCATCACAAGCAGGATAGCTAATCTACTTTCATTGTAATCATATATAACCAGTCAAATACTGCATGATCCATAAAATGGGTGCACCAAGGGTAATGCATGAATAATTAATATCTGCCACTCTTACCTCACAAGGAGAACCTGAGGCATGAATATGAGACTGCTCCTAAATTATTTTCCCTGAGGTTGAACTGGATATTTATTTTCACCTAAGATCATCATAAATCTCTGTAAACTGTTTTTTTGGAGTAGGGTGGAAACAGGTGGAGAGTGAACACAGAAATCTCCTAATCTCAAAACATGTTATATAATAGAACTCTGACTATTGTAAATTTAATATTTTCTAATACATTTACAGTGCTTTTTAGTTTAGTAATCCCTAAATTGTCTTTTCCTTTAGAGACTGAAAAATAAAAGGTTATTTTTAACACTTGAGAAACTATTGCATTAGATTTTTTGTATGATTGGCCTAAGGATTAATGGTACAATGTTATATGTACTTCCCATAGAACCTGGCATAGAAGAGAGAGAGGGAGGTTAGAAAATGAACTGTTTATCTGCCTTCCTATGCATGCCAACACATTTTACATCATAAATATATCTGAGCCAACTAGTAGAGTTTACCTGATTCTTTGCAAGAGTTCTAGTTTGATACTTTACTAAAGATAAGTATGAAGTGGCTTCCCTTGTGGCTCAGTGGTAAAGAATCTGCCTGGCAGCAAGAGATGTGGGTTTGATCCCTGGGCCAGGAAGATCCTCTGGAGAAGGAAATGGCAACCTACTCCAGTATTCTTGCCTGGGAAATCCCATGGACAGAGGAGCCTGGAGGGCTGCAGTTCACGGGGCCGCAAAAGAGTCGAACGTGACTGAATGGCTAAACAAGTATGAAGTACTTTCATGGAACTACTTAGATCTTGTATATATTTGTTTAATCTATTTTTGCACAAATGACTCATTTAATTCAACTTCACTGTTCCCCTTCTCGAAGCCAGTATGCTCAGTTTATAAACCTGTTATCTACTCACTGTTGGTGCTTCCCTGTGAAACACACAAAGCAAAAAGCAACAAAGGCAGTACCCCTCTGCCTCTGGCTCAAGTTGCCCTGGCACATATCCTCTCTTACCTCTGTCCCCAGGTATGAAGCACTTAGCCTCATTTCCAGGCATAGGCAGCGTCCCTCTACCCTCCTCTGGGATATATAAAGAGGGTAAATGAGCAAAGATAACCCCCTGGGCCTCTCTTCTCATCTTCTTATACTGTCCCTTCTTCGCCCATCAAAAATAAGAAAAAGAAATTGGAATTTCTTACTTGTATAGTTTTTGGTATTATTAGTTGAAGGTTTCTTCTGAATCTTTTTATAGTATAAATTATGATACTTATTCTGCAGAAATGCATTTGTCTATGAGAAATTAATTTTGGAATTAATATAGAGAAGATATCAAATAGTTTAGAGATACATTATTTAATTTGTTCAATCATGTTTCAATTACATTAATTAATAAAGACTTACAGGTTTACCGTCAGAACTGGACATGGAACAGACTGGTTCCAAATAGGAAAAGGAGTATGTTAAGGCTGTATATTGTCACCCTACTTATTTAACTTATATGCAGAGTACATCATGAGAAATGCTGGGCTGAAGGAAGCACAAGTTGGAATCAAGATTCCTGGGAGAAATATCAATAACCTCAGATATGCAGATGACACCACCCTTATGGCAGAAAGTGAAGAAGAACTAAAGAGCATCTTGATGAAAGTAAAAGAGGAGAGTGAAAAAGTTGGCTTAAAGCTCAACATTCAGAAAACTAAGATCGTGGCATCCAGTCCCATCACTTTATGGCAAATAGATGGGGAAACAGTGGCTGACTTTATTTTTCTGGGCTCCAAAATCACTGCAGATGGTGACTGCAGCCATGAAATTAAAAGATTCTTACTCCTTAGAAGGAAAGTTATGACCAACCTAGACAGCATATTAAAAAGCAGAGACATTACTTTGTTAATAAAGGTCCGTCTGGTCAAAGCTATGGTTTTTCCAGTGGTCATGTATGGATGTGAGAGATGGACTATAAAGAAAGCTGAGTGCAGAAGAATTGATGCTTTTGAATTGTGGTGCTGGAGAAGACTCTTGAGAGTCCCTTGGACTGCAAGGAGATCCAACCAGTCCATCCGAACAGAGATCAGTCCTGGGTGTTCATTGGAAGGACTGATCTTGAAGCTGAAACTCCAATACTTTGGCCACCTGATGCGAAGAGCTGACTCATCTGAAAAGACCCTGCTGCTGGGAAAGATTGAGGGCAGGAGGAGAAGGGGACGACAGAGGATAAGACGGTTGGATGGCATCACCAATTCAATGGACCTGGGTTTGGGTGGACTCCGGGAATTGGTGATGGACAGGGAGGCCTGGTGTGCTGAGGTTCATGGGGTCGCAAAGACTTGGACACAACTGAGCAACTGAACTGAACTGAACTGAAAGGTTTACAGAGTTGTGTGATATTTGAAAACTGACTGTATATTAATCATTGACTAATATTTTCCTAGTCAATCCCAGAAAAAGAGAACCATGAAATCAAAAACCTTCTTTGATGAAAGTTCTGAAGTATATCAAACTTAAAAAAAAAAAGGATACTTTAAAATTACTATTTTGACAATTTGAACCTAGACAAAATATATCATTCAAATTATTCAGTTACATAATAACTTCTGCATTATGGGTGGGATGGACTTGGTAGCAGACAGAATTTCTGCCAAGACCAAGTGAAAAAGCAGGATTAAATACCAAATCATCAGTTTGAGTGTACTGGAGAGATGGGAGGCAATGAAATATAGATGCAGTACAACTTCTTCATCAAAATGAGCTGACTTTTACAGCCAGTTTTATCTGGGGGATATTTGCCAATTTGGTATGGGGAAGGGAGAGGCAAGATACTAAAGACCTAAGTAGAAGGCCTCTCAAAAGCAATGCAAAGTTTTGACAGTCTTGTGAGACCTGCAGGAGAAATGGCTTTGAAGAAACATCAGATATACAGCTGGAAACTCTTGGGAACCACAGTGACCTAGAGGTAAACTATTTTCAGGCCTGCAGCCCAGCCTCAACATATAGCAGTTCCTGATTAAATTAAGATGAACAACTGTGTTGTCTGCTTAGTGAAGGCAGGGAGGAACTCATTATAGAGGATGATACATCATGTGAATCTTCTACAGCCTCCCATACAAAATATTCAACATTGAATAAAAAATTACCAAGTATGCCCCCCAAACACCAAGAAAAAAATCAAAAGAAAAAATAGACAATAGAAACACACCTGCAGGTGATCAAGATATAAGAGTTAGCTAGGAACTTAAAATATCTCTAATATGTTCAAGGCAATAGAGTTAAGACTTTCTTAAACACATGCTCTCTTCTCCCCCACCTACAATCTCTGCATTGTTTAAAAATACAAGTTATAAGTCATGGAAATAATCTGACGGTAAATCAGAAGATGTTTTTCTATAGAACTCTCCAGGAGGGCAAAATCACACAAATGAAATGCAGTTCATGTGAGTGGCTTGTAAATTATTGGTCTGTGTGTATGGTGGGTCGAGTTGAAGAGAGAGAAGAAATTCTCTGCTTGTGTTTCTGAAGGCCCTGAGGAGCCTGAACAAATGGTACTGGGGATGAAAAAGTTGCTTGCTCTCATTATCAAAAATTTTTAAACTTTAGTTGTGGTAAGGGGAAAAAAAAATCCCCCCAGGCTTGATTTTTTTTATGACTTAATCTCCCTGCAGCTGTAGATATATTAACTAGTAAAGATGATATCCTGATGATTAGATCAGTGACCTCAGGATCAACCATACTTCAGTCACACTCAATCCTAAGAAAAAGGTGGAAAGAAGGCTGTATCAATAGAGGCCAGGGAGGACCAGAATGGCACTGATACAAGGTCCCTTCCCATTCTGATTGCTATGAAGATGAGTTTCTTCCTCTGTCTTCTTAAGGGTAACTACTTGAGTTGGAGAAATAGGCACAAAAAAGAACCCAAGCTTCAATTTTATTAAATATTTACTCAGAGATGCTGTTTTAAATCATTACTGAGTTATCTCTGATTGCAGTCCCTCTCTGCATTCTCACATTCTTACTTTAAAAGAAAAGGGGCCTCAAGAGCTCACTCCAGAATTCTGCTACAAAAATTCATGGAATCAACTTTCCTCAGCCTTCACTTTAAAACATCTACACCAGCATAGGGCAACATCTCCTGGTATGCACATCTCAAGCCAGGAAGAAGTGATGAGGCAGGTTCCTGAGGGACATTTTAAAACTACATTTTCCTCCCTGCCCATAACCCAGCTCCATCTCATTATTCTTGAGAGTATATTGTAGATATGAAAGATTTGGAAGAATGAAAAATACTGAGAATTAGGGAGATGGAGTGATAAGTGGAAAACATTGGTAGTCATCTACTATTAGAAAATAAGACCAAAACCAGATGACCAGTTTTGTGTGGGTACTGGTTGAACAAATTCTGTGACACAGGTGGAGTAATATGCAGGCCCGTGAAAGGCAGAATCTCTGGGAGAAAAATGGGAAGAAATGGCAACTGCATGAGAAGATAGAGCTTCTATGAATTGTAGATCATACTTCCTTTTCTGTATTCATGGAATTGACCAATGAAAGCATGTGCAACATTTGAAGGGAATCTGTACACAGTCAGGTTATAATGTTTAAATGAATAGATGCTATGATTTGTAATGTATATCACGTCTTGCCCCTCAGTCTGGTAATGGCTCTCCTGTTTAACATGATGTTTTCTCTTCACTGTGAACTACATTCGTGAATATAAAATATGGGGGGATTAACTGAGGTCTGAACTTTTGAGAGTCTTTAATTAAGCTTTGTCCCCAGTACTTAAGGAGATTGAGATGTCGTCTATGCCTACATTATCCTCATCATCTGAGTAGGAATCGCATAGACGCTCAAAACATACACCTCCCTAAAGTAGAAGAGACATGTTACATTTTGGAATGTATGCTGAGGGCTGATTGTGGAGGCTGTGGTAGTATTGCATTTTTTTTTCCCTAAAACTTAAACCTAGGTTTCCAAATGTCTATTGAACAGAAGTGTGAAGTGGTAGTCATAGTTTGGCTCCTTATACCTTCGTTCAAACTTAACAAACGAGCTGATTTCTAACAAGTTTAAATGCACAGCATTTTGGAAGAGGATGGTGACAATACAATGTCTTCTCAAACTATAACTTAGGTGATCTTTAGAGACAGCATTGAATTCTTCTGCTTGAGTTATGCTGGCTAATAGGAATTTAAGTGATAACTGGTAGGAGAGCACTGAAGCATTCATGCATGTGAAATCAGATGAACATCCAGAATTGGAATTTCCTAAGGAAAGTTATTCTAGCGGAGAAACACAGGCTCAGGTTGAGTGCCAATAACTTCTAAACTAACATGTGCAACTATTATCCTAATAAGTAACAGCTAAAGGTGCCGGAAGAAAAGCAAGACCAATATTTTCAATTACATTTTAAAAACAACAGCTCAAACAGAGCTATAGACAAGTCCCTTTCTCTGTTAAAGAGAATTTAATCTGTCTTAATTTTGACTCTATGTATTAATGCTTACTCTTGAAAAATACACATACAACTTAAGCAGATTTTAGAAATCAAGAACTTCTGGTTTCTACTGGTAATTTTTATTTCTATTCAGTGATAATACTAGTCTGAAATATTCCCCTTTAAATGATCTACTCAGCACCATATCAATTCTCCACCTGTCATGCAGTTCTAGATTGCAGTGTGACTTCAGCTTCAACTTCTACTCATTAAGGTTAAAGGATACATTCTAATGCTTATCCTGCATAAAGTCAGCTCAGTTACATTTCAAAGTTGCCTAAAATTTATGAAATATTAGTGATTCAAATATATGAATCCTCAAAATTTCATAATAGACATACTTAGGTGTATATAGATCTATATCAAATCTTATAGTATGTAAATGAACTTACCCCTTCAGGTTTTCTAAAATGTAGAGGTAGAGCTGAATCTTTGCCATCATAGTTATTTTTCCCAGCCCATGGAGTATTTGGAATGATTTTGATATCAGTAATGGCCATTGTGCTCTCAGTTTCCTAATTTACAAAATAAGGTTAATAACAATATCTAGCTCATGGTTGTTGTAAAGAGTAACAGAAGGTTTCCTGGTAAATAGTAAGTGCTTGAAAAATGCTGTTTTACTATTGCTCTCATCATTTTTATTGTTATTATTGCTCATCAATTTAAAAAAATTAGACAGGAAGATGGTCTTTCTATTGGACCCCTCACTCATGGTTATTCACCTTGTATATTTTGAAATCTAGCCAGAGCTGTGATAAGTTATAGTCTCTACTTCAGTGATCTTTAAACTAGACTGCTATAATATTTTATTTTATTAACACCCCTGAAAAAAACTCAGCAAGTCTTTTCATGGGAGCAAAATGTTACAATTTGACTGTCATTTTCCAGGAAGATGACTCAATATATTTTATACTAGTTGAGAGATAATGATCTGGGCTCCCTGATGTAAAGGGATTTAAAAGCCCTTGAGCATTTGGTGTTTGTATGGCTTGTGTTACCATAGCCCTCCATGGTTTGGCTACCTATTCATCTATTTTCAACTGATACATCACATAAAACAAAGAAAAAGAAATTGCAGCCAAATTCTATGTGGAGATTTGTGGTTCTAGTTATTGTGTGTCTTAATTAGAAAAAACTGTCCTGCTGTTAGGAAGAAACTGTGTATTTACGCCTGGAGACCTTTTTAAGGTCCTGTATATAACAATTATAACAATTATTATTCATGTTCATTTGTTGTTTTCCTTTAGGTTGTAATTAATTTCCAACATACTGGTTGCACTGCTCAAAAGATGAAGAACTTTATGAATTTAAGGCAGATACTGTAACAAGTAGTTATTTTCCATTTCAAACTGTGGCAAGGAAAAAGAAGAGGATATTTTTCCTGAATGGCCTTCAAAATTATTTCTCTTTGGAAATATATTTGAAAATGACCAGATTGGAAGTTTTAGCTATTTGGTTATAATAACACTGATGAGTAACAGATTGGACAAGGTTGAAAAGGTACCACACTGAAAAGTCCACCTTGAGAACAAAGAAAAATCTCAGTTCTATCTTGATTATGCACTTGTGTTACACGCCATGACAACTTACCAGGTTAGGTGCACTTGAAAAGAGGCTGAAAAATTAAAAACCTCTTTGAAATTCTATAAAACACGGTCTTGCCTCCAGTCATATCCCTGTCTCCCATATCATAATCTATATTTCATTCCTTACTCAAATCAGGACAATGAAGAAAAACTATATGCTGTATGCAGAGTTCGGTGATTAGAAGGATTCTGGCCTCTTTCTTACTTCCAGTGCATTTTTTTTCTCTTCTACCCTTACAGTTCCCTTTACAAAAAAATTCTTGAGCTTTTGTCGCGCGTGAAGGGGAAAAAAAAAAAAAAAACAAACCTGTAAAATATTATTATTGAGTCCTAATTTATTTTTCCGTTTGGAGGAAAACAGTCTATCCAATCTGCAATAATATTTAAAAGATAGCATCTCTATGGCACCCAAGGTCTTCCTGGTGAAATCTGAGAAGATCCAAAGGCCCTTTGTGTGTATAATAACATTATTAGCACATTAAATTTAATCATAGGGAATTAAAATATAGTTATCATTACAAATAAGTTTTTATGCATTTAAAACTAGTGGCTTGTTAAACATGGCAAATATTTTGTTGGTGTTCCAAAAAGAGATTCTTACTGAAACTTATAAATATTTTATAGACAAGTACTGTGAAAAGCAAACTTTAAACAAGGTTGACGCTGTTTTTCAATGCTCATGCTGACTCACCTTTGAACGGCAGATTCTTAAGATATTCATTCATTCAACCATTCATTCCGTCACTCATACACCAACTATCTCAGAGCACACATTTTATGCCAGGTATGATGTTTGGCACCCCACTCCAGTACTCTTGCCTGGAAAATCCCATGGACGGAGGAGCCTGGTAGGCTGCAGTCCATGGGGTCGCACAGAGTCGGACACGACTGAGCGACTTCACTTTTACTTTTCACTTTCATGCATTGGAGAAGGAAATGGCAACCCACTCCAATGTTCTTGCATGGAGAATCCCAGGGACGGGGGAGCCTAATGGGCTTCCGTCTATGGGGTCGCACAGAATCGGACACGACTGAAGCGACTTAGCAGCAGCAGCAGCATGATGTTAGAGTACCTAGATGAAGACATCGTCTGTGTCTTAGAGAAAGAGAGAGCTCAGATTGTCTCTCTACCTAAAACCATACTCAGTGATAATGGACGCCTTTATTTCCTCAGTAATATCATGAGTTAGGGAGACAACAGTCTTTAATAAAATCTGAACTCTGAAATAATGATCTTCTTTCGCTTGACAAGAGATAAATAAGCTCATATCATGCACTTTATTAAGGAATACGGGTTAAGACAAAACAAAATAAAAAATTAAAAGTCTGTTATTCATAAACCAAGTAGGATCTTGGTCTGTAGGGTGTGCCGCGTAGAGGACAGGGACCCAGTTTGGAATTCCTTGTCTTTAACTGCCTGCAGGAAATGATTTCTTGGCTACTTATTATGGTTATCAGTAGAAAACGTTCCTCATTCCTAGGGTGAGAAGGACGAAAGGAGCTCCTACTTTCCCCAACTTCCTCAAGCTTCCTTCTCAAGGACCCCTTCCTCCCCAGCCAGCCTGGAAAGCTGAAAAGTTTTAACTGCGCAGAGCTAAATCTTCTCCTACCTAGGCAGTTGTGGCTCAACCCCGCACGGGAGGGACGAAGCTCTGAACTCCTCCAGCTGCCGCATCTGGCCACACCCGAGTCCAAACGTCCGGATTTGAGGCCACGTTGGTCAGTGTGCTCGCGGAAACCCAGGTTTGAAACGTCACATTCCGCGCGGCCACGCTCCTCTGCCCGTAGCCCCGCCCCCGCCCGTGGCCCCGCCCACACGCCCTGCGCTTGACACCTGCGTGGCTGCTGTCATTTTTTCCAACTGTAAAAAATAAGCTTGTATCTCCTCCCTTCAGATTCTAAAAGTAATGTGATCGTTAAAAAATACTTTGGAAAATACAAAAATATGTGTGTAACATAAAAATAATCTGTAGTCTTAAGAGAAATACTAAGACCATTTCAGTATATTTCTTTGCATTCTCCTTACCATAAATAGCGGAGAAGGCAATGGCACCCCACTCCAGTACTCTTGCCTGGAGAATCCCATGGATGGAGGAGCCTGGTGGGCTGCAGTCCATGGGGTCGCTGGGAGTTGGACACTACTGAGCGACTTCACTTTCACTTTTCACTTTCATGCATTGGAGAAGGAAATGGCAACCCACTCCAGTGTTCTTCCCTGGGGAATCCCAGGGACGGGGGAGCCTGGTGGGCTGCCGTCTATGGGGTCGCACAGAGTCGGACACGACTGAGGGACTGATCTGATCTGATCTGATGTACCCCTAAGGACTGCATCCTTTTCCTCAGCAATATTATAAATTTTATGACAAACATTACCTTGCTTTTCTTTATAGTTTAACACATAATGTATATCATTTTTTATTCAAGTATGGTATGTGTTACAGAAAAGCCAATCAACTGTAGGTGTGTTCAATGAATTATCACAAAGTTAACCCACCAGAATAACTGCCACCCAAGTGAAAAAAAGGAAAACATTAGCATCCTAGAAGACCCTCCTAATGACTATCCCTTTTCTGTTCCCCAGAGGTAATGATTATCTTGCCTTCTAACGCCATAGTTTAGTTTTGCCTATTTTTGAACTTTATAAAAATAATCCACTCATTGTTTTACTGTTCAATACTGCTATTGATTATAGTTATCTTTTACAAAGTACACTCCATATACTAACCATATTTATGGCAAGTCTAGATCCTGTCTTCTTCACTTAACACTCTACAGAGTCATTTTTGCATGTCATTTAACATTGTGCTAAAAAAAATGGGTTTTGCCTTATAGTCTATTGGATGGATATAATGGATATAGCACAATTTTATTGAAAGTATAGGGTTTTTTTGTTTGTTTTGTTTTATTTTATTTTTAAACTTTACAATATTGTATTAGTTTTGTCAAATATCGAAATGAATCTGCCACAGGTATACCCACGTTCCCCATCCTGAACCCTCCTCCCTCTTCCCTCCCCTACCCTCCCTCTGGGTTGTCCCAGTGCACCAGCCCCAAGCATCCAGTACCATGCATCGAACCTGGACTGGCGACTCGTTTCATACATGATATTATACATGTTTCAGTGCTATTCTCCCAAATCTCCCCACCCTCTCCCTCTCCCACAGAGTCCATAAGACTGATCTATACATCGGTGTCTCTTTTGCAGTCTCGTACACAGGGTTATTGTTACCATCTTTCTAAATTCCATATATATGCGTTAGTATACTGTATTGGTGTTTTTCTTTCTGGCTTACTTCACTCTGTATAATAGGTTCCAGTTATCCATCTCATTAGAACTGATTCAAATGTATTCTTTTTAATGGCTGAGTAATACTCCATTGTGTATATGTACCACAGCTTCCTTATCCATTCATCTGCTGATGGGCATCTAGGTTGCTTCCATGTCCTGGCTATTATAAACAGTGCTGCGATGAACATTGGGGTACACGTGTCTCTTTCCCTTCTGGTTTCCTCAGTGTGTATGCCCAGCAGTGGGATTACTGGGTCATAAGGCAGTTCTATTTCCAGTTTTTTAAGGAATCTCCACACTGTTCTCCATAGTGGCTGTACTAGTTTGCATTCCCACCAACAGTGTAAGAGAGTGTTTGTTTGTTTTTTAAGAAGGGGAGGCAATATCTCCTAAGCATATGTATTCGCTTGCATGTTGTTTGGTGTACATCTGTGGGTTATCTCTTTAGGATTATTCCTAAAAATGGAATTTCTATGTCAAAGAGCATTAACTTTTTAAAAGTCCAGTGTCCTGCTGCAAATGATGTCAATTTATATTCTTGCTAGTGATGTGTGATAGTATCCCATTATATTAAGTCTCCCAAATAATTAAGAAAAATCTGTTAATCTGATAGGTGAGAAATATTTTCTCCTTGATGTTTACATTTACAGTCCTTTGATTACAGTAGAGGCTGATTACACATTTATTATTAATTCATATGTCTCTTACTACAATTTATATATACAATTTTTTCTCATCTCCTCAAGTTTCTCCATTAGTGGGCTTCCCTGGTGGCTCAGATAGTAAAGAATCTGCCTGCAATGTGGGAGACCTAAGTTTAATCCCTGAATTGGGAAGATCACCTGGAGAAGGAATTGGCAACCCACTCCAGTATTCTTGCCTTAAGCAGCTAAGCACTTGAGTCTCTTAGGTTAACATGAATGAATTGTGGTCCTTAAGTCAATGATTGGCCTAATCTCAGGACTATCATAGAAATGCCTTCAGGGTTCTTTAATATCCTTTGAATCCCCCATCCTTTCCTATAGATGACAGGATTGTGACGGATGATTGCAATTTCATTACCTCATCGCAGTAACTACATGAAATCAGATTTCACTACTGTTACATTACAGCTCAGAGAATGAGGTTGAGTCCATATGTGACTAGCTCAGGTTAATGAAAGGACATTTGAACCTGTATATTCCCACATAGTTCCTCTACTTTGGCTAGTTTTGAGCTGAAAGTTTTCCCTTTATCATCACAAATCAAGTAGTTGAGGTTTAGGCATGGTATCTGTAAATTTGAGACTCAAGGGAAGAGTTGCAAAACTGGGCTAAGGAGGTTGTAGTTGCCAAATAATGCAGAACACATGAGATCACCTCTTATGCTCCATAATGATAGAGAAATGAGCCCCCAAGGAAATGATGCCACTATGCGTGGCCATGCAGGTTGTACACAGTACAACTCCAGAGGGGGCACCATCCACATCCACAATGACTTGAATAGCATTCCTTGGAATCTGCTAACCACACCTGAATCTTTAGTAACTTCTCAATTTTTAATTTTTGTGATAACAAGTGGTTTGCAAGAATCAGATCAGATCAGATCAGATCAGTCGCTCAGTTGTGTCCAACTCTTTGCCATCCCATGAATCGCAGCACGCCAGGCCTCCCTGTCCATCACAAACTCCCAGAGTTCACTGAGACTCATGTTCATTGAGTCAGTGATGGCATCCAGCCATCTCATCCTCTGTTGTCCCCTTCTCCTCTTTCCCCCAATCCCTCCCACCATCAGAGTCTTTTCCAAAGAGTCAACTCTTCACATGAGGTGGCCAAACTACTGGAGTTTCAGCTTTAACATTGTTCCTTCCAAGGAAATCCCAAGGCTGATCTCCTTCAGAATGGACTGGTTGGATCTCCTTGCAGTCCAAGGGACTCTCAAGAGTCTTCTCCAACACCACACTTCAAAAGCATCAATTCTTCAGCGCTCAGCTTTCTTCATAGTCCAACTCTCACATCCATGCATGACCACAGGAAAAACCATAGCCTTGACTAGACGAACCTTTGTTGGCAAAGTAATGTCTCTGCTTTTGAATATGCTATCTAGGTTGGTCATAACTTTCCTCCCAAGGAGTAAGTGTCTTTTAGTTTCCTGGCTGCAGTCACCATCTGCAGTGATTTTGGAGCCCAGAAAAATAAAGTCTGATACTGTTTCCACTGTTTCCCCATCTATTTCCCATGAAGTGGTGGGACCGGATGCCATGATCTTCGTTTTCTGAATGTTGAGCTTTAAGCCAACTTTTTCACTCTCCACTTTCACTTTCATCAAGAGGCTTTTGAGTTCCTCTTCACTTTCTGCCATAAGGGTGGTGTCATCTGCATATCTGAGGTTATTGAGATTTCTCCTGGCAATCTTGATTCCAGCTTGTGTTTCTTCCAGTCCAGCGTTTCTCATGATGTACTCTGCATATAAGTTAAATAAACAGGGTGACAATATACAGCCTTGACATACTCCTTTTCCTATTTGGAACCAGTCTGTTGTCCCATGTCCAGTTCTAACTGTTGTTTCCTGACCTGCATACAAA
Organism: Bos indicus; assembly: GCF_029378745.1. Lineage (NCBI taxonomy): Eukaryota > Metazoa > Chordata > Mammalia > Artiodactyla > Bovidae > Bos > Bos indicus. The sequence goes on along the minus strand of NC_091760.1, from coordinate 94,707,174 downwards.
TTTCTCAAGAGGCAGATCAGGTGGTCTGGTATTCCCATCTCTTTCAGAATTTTCTACAGAATAGGTCAGTGTAAACTAGAAATAAGAGTAAATGATGCTGGATTAGAACTTTGCTCTTAGTTGTCAAAACAATTGATACAAAAATTTGATGTATCAAAGGTCATTCTTTCTTCCAGAAAACATAAAATAATACGAAGGGCAAAACATTTAAAGCACGTTTGTCCCTGTAGAAGTACAATTAAAATACTCTGTGGGTGTATAGAAAGATTTCTGAAGCATCAAAACAGAGTAGGACATTTTCTTACAAACACCAGATCATTGCAATACAGATTCTGTAACAGCAGTTACTTGGTCAGCCAGCATATAGGAAAATACTCATGTGGATGAGAAAGTGACCACACACTTAACAATGAGCATTTTAACAGTAGAGGCATATTAGAGGCCATCTTGTTTTGGAATTACTCATTGTGGTTGCTTAGTCAAAATCATTCAGCATGAAGTTAGGAGAAAGGATTAGAGATCACAGATGACCCTAATTGAAGCTACCAGTTTAGGCTCTCTTGGGTTGCTGAAGGCAGGAGTCAGGATTATTCAGGCTTCATAGTAACCTGCTTTGCCCTTATTCCACCACAATTGTTAAATATATAACATACCTTAGAATGTTATACCCCTCTGTCAATCGTTATTAAGTTATTTCTTTTTAGGGAAGCAGAGTATCATAGTCTTAGAAAGTCCAGAAGACTGGACTTGAGCTCTTCCATTTGCAAACCAGTGGAGTTTCCTCATTTATAGCATTTAGGCTTTGAATTGATTGATTGATAAGACAATTTTTCTGCTCTAAATCTGTATATACACATGTATGTGTGTGTGTGTGTGTGTGTGTGTGTGTGTGTGTGTAAATATACATGGGTAGCCTTTCCTTTTTCCAGGGTATCTTCCCAACCCAGGGATTGAACCCAGGACTTCTGCATTGCAGGCAGATTCTTTACAAGCTGAGCCACAAAGGAAGTCTGTACACATATACACATATAATTTCAAGTGAAGATTTTCTTGAGTATGAATTTTCAAAAAGAAACATCGGGAAGGTTTCCACATGAGCTTAATGTAGAAAACCCAACACAGACATACAACATATATTTGTGCTAAGTTTTGATAATATCCTTAGTCCTTGTTTCAGATATTCTTTATAAAATAACTATTGTACTTGCAATAGTAAGTAAAATAATTTCTTTTCAGACCAAAAGAGGTGAAAGGGCTCTCTTGCACATCCTGGGTAATTTCATAATCAGAGTTTTAAAAATTCTTTATCAGGATTGGCAGGACTTTTGGTACAGAAAACATAAGAAATGTGTTAGTTTTCTGTTCTTTAGAATAGGCTTAGCAATTACCTCCTTAAGAGTAAAAGCAATTATCTACTTGCCCATGCAAACACAGGTTGTTTAAGGTTTGTCCCTGTGTTGAAGTTACAGAAAAAACAAATTAACAGGCGGGTTTGACATTGTTGAACAAATTCAGGGGCCACCCCTGAGGATGCAGGCTGAGGCCTTGTTATCACATGTGGGGCCTTTACCGGTGTGGGGGTGTCCTCTGGATCCTCTGAACACAGCTGTACAAATTCCAGGTATAGCTCTGCTTGGTCAAATAGCTATTAGTTTCTCTTTGGAAGTGGGTGAAGTTTAACTTTATATCCTTGCCTTTTTGGTATCACTGTCCCACCCTGCCCTGGAACTCGCAGCATCATCTGGGACTAAGATTTAGAAACTATACTCATTAGAACAGCTAATTCAGGATTTGATTTTTTTAAAAAGAAAATCCAGGGTGCAAACAAAATAAAAATGTACCTGTTTACAGAGCATTGGTTTCTAACTATTATTTAAAATTTACATGGTCTCTTTTCTCCACCTCAACATAATTCGAGATGAACTTCTTAAATTTCCATTCTGAATTGGATTTGGATGGGTAGGACTTTTAAATCTGGGGAAATTATACCAGACTCTTCTTTCCAATTCTATTTCTAGGTCTGCCTTTTATGCCTCAATGAACACATCCTCTGGCCTCAGGCCACATCTCTGAAGGCATCCTGGGCTTATTGCTCCTATGCTGTCCCTGTCAGGTTTCTTCTCCTGTGTTTTAGATACTGGGCAGTGCTGCGCATGTGAGCTAGCTCTGAGGGAAGCAAACAAACAAACACCGATTAATAGCATTTGCCAATTTCCATGTATAAATATTCCTACCGTGGCCATTTTCAAGCTACCAACCTGAGGCATTGGGAAGAGAACTGCTCAACTGACCCCCAGACACTGGCCAGAGCTGGCTGCGATACCCTGCCTGTATCTGTCTTTGCAGACATCATCTGAGTCTCAGTCCAAATGTCTGTACGGCTTTTGCAGCAGATCCATTTCTGTCTTCTTTAATTTTTATGAATTGTATTTATTAGTAGACATGGTCTTTTTGCTTGGCTAGTTTGTTCCAAGCCAGTTTTTCTGTGCGGTTTACATAGTCACAAGATCCCTGTGTACCTGACTACATCACGTCACTCCAGTCACACAGTGTAAACCTGTTATACCTTCTTGTTCCAAAGTACATGCTGAATTTCTTTAGCTTGCTTTCAAGACAGATAGCAGGCAGGTTCTGAGCTTCCTTTATGATGAGGCCTTTCTCTGCTCAAAGGGGCATTTCCATTAATTTCTTTGATAGCTGTATCCTTCAGGAGCCTGGAGGCAAGAGGCTATGATCTTGAGCATCGTATGTCTGAGATTTTACAGTATGAAAATTATGGTACACCTTAGGAAAACATAGCAGATGTTGTATAGATGGATGTTTCACCTGTGGGATAGTATAGTGAAAGTACATGGGGAGACCAGACTTGGACCCACAAAGGTAGCTGTCTTTAAGCATAAAAAAATTGAATATGTTCAGATGTCAAGATTTCATTTTATGTTGATTGTTTTCTGATGTGCCTTTACACTGATAAATAGCTGTGCCACACAAGCCCATCACTGGTTTATAAAGGCTCTTTTACAATCCTGAAGAGAAACCATCAGAGTCTCCAGGGACTTCTCTGCTTCCTTGGATGTGTAGACACCTCTCTAGTGCTAATTCTTTTCCAGGTCCTCTTGCTACACCTCTATACCCATATCTTTATTCCTGGTTTAGCCTCTGGTTTGCTGAGCATTATATTGTGTGCAATTCAATTAAATGGATATTTATGTGACCTTTAGATTTTCTCAGAGAAGACCCATAACCACCTCCCACCTAACCAAGATTAGCTACTTTTGTTAGTGGCATTGGGAAGAAAATGACCTTGTCTTTTTTTTTTTTTTTTTTGGTAAAGTAATACCTTTAGAACAGAAGGCTTGTAACTAACAACAATAACAAAAAACCAGGACCCTGTCCAACCCACTATCACATTATTGTGTATCCTTTTTCAACTCTGAACCTCTGTTTCCTCAGTGGAAAATGAGGAGATTGGGCCTGGTCTTAGACCTGAATAGCTTTCCTGCCTCATCTCTAAGTAGATAACATTTATGGTGAGGCTTTTCAGGTAAGAAGATGAAATGGTGGTAGGGTTCAGAGGTGGGAGGGAGGAGGGATGTGGCTGGCTAGGAAATAGAAGTGATTTTTGAGATGATCTCTTCCTGGCTTCAGCCCTCACAGCTGGGGTTACTAGATTTAGCAAATAAAATTAGAGGCTGCCCAGTTAAATTTGAATTTCATTGATTAAAGAATAATTTTTAGTACATTACAAATAATGCATGGGGCAATACACTTCAAATTATTCATTGTGTAACTGAAATTCAAATTAAACTTGCATCCTGTATTCCGTCTGGCAACTCTACATAACAGTAAATAACAGCTTAATCTGTCTCAACAAGTTGGGGTGGACAAGTAGGGCGTTGTAGCAAAAAATAGAACCTTAATTTGTAAAGACAGAAACCAGGTAGTTATCTGATACCTATGCAGCATGGGGTGGGGAAGGTGTCATTTTTTTATTTTTTTGGCCCAGGTTGTAATACCACTTCTATAATAAATTTTTTTTAAAAAAATATGTGACATTTTATTACTGACATAGGTTGCCAGGCTAATCCCTGAATAGACTTAAAGACTCTACATGGAGTTGTAGATAAGAAAGGTCTGTTACCAGAAGGAGAGAGAGATGAAAGAAAAGCTATTAGACATTTTACTTAAAGCAGAAAATACTAAAATTGTGTCTGGCTTAGGAATTGAGTTGAATAACTTTGTTTAGTTTGTATATTAAAATGGAGAAAAAAACTTAGAAGAGTTTAAATTTTTAGTAAGTGTAACATTTAACTAGTGGGTTGTCCCAGTATTTTCTTAATCTTCAGCCACTTGGGAAAGATGATGGTCGTGCATTTGTTTGGAAGATAATTGCACTGCTCTGTTTTACTGACTGTTGTATATTTAGTAGCTAGAGTCTATCAACTAGGTAACATGAGCTACACGTTGGCTATTGTGACTGCTGACATTTCTGTCATCAATTCACAGGTTGATAGGCCTTATTACTGATGGCAGACAAGAGAAATCCAGCTTCTGACCTGCCTGAGTTCAACAGTCTTAAACCACATCCAAGTTTCATATATACTCCATCTCTACCACCTGCTGGGAGATTATCATATGTTTCAATTCTCTGTTTTAACATGAATAAACTTGTTCATCTATGGAGAACACAAATTGCTCCTTCTCATTCATATTTTTGGGGAAATTAATCATGTATAAGGAAGGTATAAACACTTGTACAACAAATACCCTCTAAGGGGTGACTTAAGTTTTCATTCATTTAAAACTGTTTATATAGCATTGACTCTGGTCTTGCTCTGCTGCTAGTTGGATAAAAAAATAAGAGAAAATCACGATGCCTTTTGTGTGCCAGTAAAGGGCTAGGCAGCAGGATAGTGAGGGACCACCATGGGGCCCAACTAACCTATATCAGGGAGTGGAGAGGAAAGGATTTCTGCAGGTGATAAGCTTCAAAGAAAAAAAGACTGGGGAAACAGGAGGAGGAACTACACAGAGGAAGAGGGCATGCTGAGTAGGGAGATACAGGCATTGTGAACAGAGGGATGTGCATGTACTAAGGCTTGAAAGGAAAGAGAACATGACGCATGCAGGGCATTTCAAGTAATTCCGTTGGATTGGTGTGGTGGGTGAAGGAGCTGGCAGTGACAGGAGATGAGGTATGGGACTGAACAGGGACCAGACTGTTTCTTTTTTTTTTTTTGCTCTTCTGCGCCATATGGCATCTTAGTTCCTTGACCAGGGATCGAACCTGTGCCCCCTGTGGTGTAAGCATGAAATCTTACTCACTGGACTGGCAGGGAAGTCCCAAGATTGTGATGGTCTTCATGTTCTGCTCAGGTTTTAAATTCCTGAAGATTGCAGAAAGGGATTGAAGTATTTATAAAGGAGATTTGTGTTTCAAGCAGTCTGGCCGCAGTGTGTAGTATGTAAGAAGGACCACACGGGAGGCAGAGAGACAAGCCAGAAGCTGTAACAGTAATCTAGAAGAGATTTTCCTTAAGTGCCCTCTCTCCCAGTCTCAAATTGGCAATTTCAAGCGTCCTGCCTCTCCTCACACCTCCTACCTCATCTCCTGATTTGTCATTCTCAACACAAGACCTCTCCTCTCATTCAGAGAGAGTGAGTTTTAGACCTTTGTTATTGCTGAGTTATTCCTCCTCCCAAGCCAGGCTGGTTCCACCTGTGCCCTGGATCCCAGCTGTCTGGCCTCCCCAGAGAACTTGCCTCACACTCGGGCCCCCTCCCTCCTGCTTTTGTGGCATCCTACTTCTGCTTACGGCTTCCTTCCCACCAGCACTAACCCCAGCATGATGCTGGTGTGCATTAAGCAAGCAGCAGTGGGCTCGGAGAGAAACACAGAATCAAGGTTTATGGAGAAGCAAGAATTACATGGATTTTATGTTTAAGTGAAATGAAGTTGGAAAAATTTGCATATATATATATATTAGGAAAAAATCTATTATGTGTGTCTGTATGTATATCTATATTTTAACTTGTCCACACACACATATGTTTCTGGCTTGAGAAATGGGAAAGTTTGAGGGTGCTACTTACTAAGCCAGAGAAATTTACAGAGAATCCGGAGAAGGCAGATGAGTTTGCAGCAGACAACTCATACCTAACGAGTTACTGTTTGACCATATGAATTTTAGAACTCTGTTGCATTTCCCAGTGGAAATACCTAGTGAGTAGTTGTGTATATGGGTCTAAGTTTCAGTGGAGAAAGCTGAGTTATAATTCTGGAAGTTATCAGCATAAAAATGGTGAGTGAGTCTATGAAGGTATAGATTAAATCATCAAGGGAACATATTTAATATAAGAGAAGCAGGCTAAGAGTGGAGCCTTGATACCTGCCTGAAAGGGATAGGCAGAACACCTTGGTTGGAGGGGCTTTCCTGGTGGCTCAGATGGTAAAGAAGCTGCCTGAAATGCAGGATACCTGGGTTTGATCCTTGGGTCAGGAGAAGAAATGGCAACCCACTCCAGTATTCTTGCCTAGAAAATTCCATGGACGGAGGAGCTTGTTGGGCTACAGTCCATGGGGTTGCAGAGAATCGGGCACGACTCAGCAATAAACACAACTTGGTTGGAGAGTGAGAAAGAGCACTGAACACTGAATGAAGAAAATCAGGACAGTGTAGTGTCAGAGAAGATGCAGAAAGGAAGAAGTTTAGGAAAGAAAGACAAATCCAAAGTATCGCATAGACCCAAAAGATCAAGTAAGAGTAGGATGAAGACACATTTATTAAATCAATAAGAAGAGATCACTGACAGCTTGATAGGGCAGTTTTGGTAGGATTTTGAGGATGGAGTGAAATGGAAGGAACTGGGAAATGAATGTGAGGTGAGTTAATGGAAGTGACTAAGAAAGGTCAAGGGAGAAGACAATGGCACTCCACTCCAGTACTCTTGCCTGGAAAATCCTATGGACAGAGAAGTCTGGTAGGCTGCAGTCCATGGGGTTGTTAAGAGTTGGACACAACTGAGTGACTTCAGTTTCACTTTTCACTTTCATGCATTGGAGAAGGAAATAGCAACCCACTCCAGTGTTCTTGCCTGGAGAATCTCATGGATGGGGGAGCCTAGTGGGCTGCCATCTATGGGGTCGCACAGAGTCAGACACGACTGAAGCTACTTAGTAGCAGCAGCAAGAAAGGTCAAGAACATTTATTTTAACATGGAGGAGACTTAGGAGGATCCTTGCTGGTGGGAAAAAGCTGTAAGCAAAGAGGGATGCTGCAAAAGCAGGAGAGAGCGAGCTTGGTGTGAAGGCAAGTCCTCCGAAGAGGTTAGATATCTGGGGTCCAGGGCTCAGGTGGGGCCAGCCAAGTCTGGGAGGAGGGATTAAAGGCTCTGAATCGAAGAAAAGTCTTGTGATGAGAAAGACAAATCAGAAATGAGGTAGAAGGTGTGAGGAGTAGGGAGGATGTTTGAAATTGCTAATTTGAGGCTGGGAGACAGGGTGAGAAAGGAAACACAGAGGGTTTGCCAGGCAATTGTGAGTGCCCAGTGGATGTGGAGGTCATAAATTGAAATTGAAATCGATCTGAGCCATTGTGTGATTTTCCCCATCAGAGCTGAGAAGCACTGATGTGGAGGCTGAGAAAGCAGACAGTGAAATTTATTTAAGTCTGGGGTACGCCAGGCAGTGTGACGAATGTCAAAAGGCCCCTAGCCAGAGAGACAGAATTGAGGACCACAGAGACGGGGAATTTCCCATCTTCAAATGAAGAGTTGAGGATTGAAGGACATAGAGAAGAACTTTACATCTTCAAATAAAAGGCCCACATAGAAATTTTGATTTGCAAAGACAAATGCATACCAAGACTTTCTTATGAAATTTGTAAAACTAGAAAGGAATTAATTAAAATTATCTCAATTAGCCATTTTGAAACACTGCATAATTGTAGAAAAATGCTGGAATATTACATGAAAATTAAAATTGCCATATGTAAGTGGAAATTTATTGTACATAAACATATTTTAGGAGGGTATAGATGTAGCCCTTAACAAAAGGGCACATACTACAAGCAATAGGAAATAGATTTGAAAATTGCTAGAATTTTTAAAAGCAAAAAGATGTTAATTATTCATATATCATTTGTAAAGTCTCAAATCAGTGATGAACTTTATGAGCATAAATACAGAGTTGGACAAAAATAGGTTTACAGATGGTACATGAAAAATAAGCAAGCACATTGACAGTATTAAAATATATGATATTAGTAGCAATCTACCTCTAAAGCAGTTTTTGCTAATGTCAAAAATATGCATATTCCAAGATAGAAGCAAGTGATTTTGGAAATAATATAGATGAGATAGGGAGAAACACTTAGATCCTCTAGAGTCAATAGTGCTATCAAATTTCTTGGTACAAGAATAGTTTTGCAGTCTTACTTGGAGTGTGTAATTATTTTTATTATAATACATTTTAAATGGTAATCAAAAAATACTAGAGACTCTTAAATTTAGTAGGATCACCAGGACAAGTCACTCAGATTATGGTGAGTTGCTTTTTATTGTTTCATTAGTTTTTCTGCATATTGTAGTAAAAGTTTCTTTTCATACATTTAAAATATCTACTGGACAAAAATGTGAAAAAAGACTTTGGCAGTCATTCAATCTATAAATGTAAATCTGGCTGAACTATATTTTAATTCAAATTGCTATTTAATACCACTTGGAGTTCCACCTTTAAAAAACAACCCTGTTCATATCAAATAACTGTGTTTCATAAATACCTTAGTGGTTCTAGAGTTGAACTTCATTGAGGTCAGTTACAGTCCTATGAATATAACCATGTGCCTGGGAATTATCTTTAAGCTGTTTCTGATAACAAAATAGAAAGTAAATGAAAGGCATATGCCAGTGGTTGATATCTTATTTTGTGAATGGGGCTGCAAAAGTTTTAACTTCTCCCCAAACTCCTGTTTTTCTGGGATATATCTTCTGTTTCACATGGTCCACTATCTGCATCATAGCAGCGAATTTTCTGGAACATGCAAAGGAGACACTCTTTTATTGACCCCATTGATAAACTTCTACCAGTAGGGAGGAAGATCTTACTTCTCCTTCCAAAAGACTTCTCCCCTCTATGGCTTTACTCCAGGGACATGTGTGTGTGCATGTGTGTGTGTGTGCGTGTGTGTGTGTGTGTGTGTGCATGTGTGTCTGTGTGTCTCTGTATTTCTGTGTACATACAGATACGGACCTTCTTCTCTTTTTGGTTGAGTATGGAAAAAGAAGGAATAGTAGAAGGGGAGAGGTAATTGTATTTCCACTGTAGCATCAGACATGGCTGAGAAATAATGAAGAGGGAGAAGCATGGAAAATGGAGGGGCCGTGAAATAACCTTTGGTCTATTTGACAGTTTTGCCTAGAACTAGCTTCTGTCTTTTCACGCATTAGGAACAAAAATGTAAAATCTTGGGAGTGAAACATGACTTAATATTTACATAAGCTTTAGAGTTTACAAAGGATTTTTACATACAACATCTCTATAGGCTGGATGGTAAGCCGAATTACAGATAAGAACCTTGAAGTTCAGGTTAAGTGAACTCAGACCTATAAGACAGTATAGGCCTTTGAATTCAGATTTTTGATCTTAGAACCGATGCTCTTTGTACTACATGACAACTTATTTTTAAAATAAAGATAAAAAGTAAAAATAAATAACAATTAGGGTAGTTCAACTATAGAAAAAATATAAATGTTAACTTCATTTAATTCTCCTTCCCCACTTTCATTTCTCCTTTCTGCTCTCTATATTTAAGGCTTCTATATCCTGAGAGTAATAACATTTCTGCAAGTGCTGTCTTTAAATTGAAAGAGGGAGAAGGGAGAGAGACAGGGAGAGAAAAGTAACTTCTGTAAAACACCTAGAAAATTCATAAGAAAACTTTTTCAATTACACATAGGTTTTTCATTTTTATTTTAAATAAATGTTGTTTAGGGTGTAAAACCCACGTTTTATTCTTAGCCTTGCTGTGAGTCATTCTCTGCCCTTGGACACCTCACTTAACACATTGTAACCTAGTAAGGTTTTCCGTTTTTCAAAGCTAAATTATGTTTGGAAAGAGAAAACTTTAGTTTTCCTTATTGTGCTGTTCTTCTCTTTTCTTAAAGTACTTGAGATCCTGGGTGTCCTGCTGTGACTTGTTCAAGCATAATTTGTAACAGAAATAAGATTGAAACTTTTCTGGACTTAAAGTGAAGATCTCTTCAAAAGCCATCTTTCAAGTTGGAGTATGGCTAACCTATCATTTTCTTGTCTGTTGCCTTGTATTAGTTCATCCTAAAGTGAGGTAACAGGGAAACCATCCACTGCCCGTGCCCCCAGGAGGCTGTGGCACTGGCTTACTATGCCCCAAGGAGAACTTGACCACCGACATTGTAACTTGATCTTCGTTTCATGAGTGGGAATAGGATTAAATTTTTGTTTTCATTTTTAATATTATTTAATCATTTAAAAACCCTTCTAAAGCTGTCTTCCTACTCGTGTTCCATGTCTTTTATGACTAACTTCTTCATTTTCTCCCTCACATCTTTAGGAATGCCCATACTTCCGTACTCAGTTGTGAAAACCAAGATCATAAAGGTTGATCATTAATGTGATCTTCTTAAAACTTCTTTTTAATTCTATGTGAACTTTGAAAGTCAGTCATCACTAATTTTTTTCCATCTCTTCTACCTACATTTTCTCTTCTTTAAAGCTCATAAAGTGACATTTTATTACCTATATCAGTCATTTGACAGTTAATCATATAGTATTTGTGTCAGCTCTTACATGAACATTGCTTTTAACTCCCACTGATATTTAATATAAATATAATATTTCTGCAGCTGAAATATTAGTACCCCAAATGCAGGAATTGGTTTTACATAATACTTACACCAGCATACCTAACAAACTTTGAAAGTCAGTCATTGCTGATTTTTATTCATTATTGACTTTGATTAATTTTTTCAGAATTTATTTATTTTTAATTGGAGGACAATTGCTTTACAATATTGTATTGGTTTCTGCCATACATCAGCATGAATCAGCCATAGGTATACACACATTCCCTCATTCATGAAACTCCCTCCCACTTCCCACTCTATCCCACCCTTTCAGGTTGTCACAGAGCACTGGATTAGAGCTAATTTCCACTAGCTATCTAATTTTACATATGGCAGTGTATATCAGTACTATTCTCTCAATTCATTCCCCCTTCTCCTTCACCCTCTCTGTCCACAAATCCATTCTCTGAGTCTTTATTACTGAAGATATGGTTCATCAGTATTGATTTTTGTTTGTTTTGATACCATTTTTTTCATGCATTTGAGTCCCCAACTAAAAGTTTTATTTTATTGGAATACAAAAACAGATTCATCAATACATTAGGTAGGTTAAATCTTAGGTGGCTGTAGGTTAAAAGTAGACTTAAAGATGAAAGTTTTTATTTATTTCCATATAAGTCAATGTTTCAGATGGTTTTTTTGATTGACTGTGGCTGGTATAAGCATTCTGTTAAATGAATTCCTGCTTTTGAGGTACTAATAATCTGGCTGTGGAAATATTATATTTACATAAAATATTAGTGGGAGTTGAAAACAGTGTTCATATAAGCAATGTTCTCTAATACTATGTGATAAACTGTCAAATGACTAATGTAAGTAATGTCACTTTATGAACTTGAAAGAAGAGAAGGTGTAGGTAGAAGAGATGGAACAAACTAGATCTTGAAGGATTATGAGAATATTTCTTGGGAAGCTAGAAGTAGGAAAAGCTAAGCAGGCAAGTGAAATAACTTCAATAAAGGTGGGGAAGTGGCAAGGAATAAACCAGTTAAAAGAAAAAATGTTTCCTGGGGAGTAGCGGAAATAAAGTTGATCAAGCCGGATAGACCAGGGAAACAGAGAAGTTAGAAATGAACTAAAGAAAGCGTTATGGAAGAGGAATTGCATGATTAAAATATCATGTAAGGAAAGAAAGATAATTTAAAGGCAAACATAAAATAGATAGACAAGATTCATGGGGGGCAACTCAGTCGAGTAACATAGAAATAAGGGTTCAAGGAAAATATGGCAATCATAGTGGTAAATGATTTATATAAATACCAAATTTACTTTGTAAAAACTTACACAAATTTTTGTCTTTGTGGTAGACAGCTTACAAAATAGCCCCCTGTGACTTTTGCCTTCTAATCCTTGTTTAACTGCCTCCTTTGATTGTGGGCTAAATTTAATGACTCTCTTCTAAAGAATTAACTATGACCTAAGGGATGGGATGCCACTTCTGAGATTAGATTACCAAGAGATTGTGACTTTCATCTCTTCCTTGTTTGTTCCATCTCTAGTTTGCTCTGAGGGAAGCCAGCTGTCAGGTTGTGGGAAAGCCCATGTGGAAAGGGACTGATGACCTTGGCCAATAAGCCAACAGAGACCTCAGTGAGTGAGCTTAGAGGTGTATCATCTTCCAGTCCAGCCTTGAAATAACTGAAGCTCCAACCATCCTTGACTGCAACCTTGTGAGAGACCCTGAGCCACAGACACCCAGCTAACATCTCAATCCCGTGTTGGGATGCTTGACCCACAGAGACTATGAGCTAATGTTTGTTGTTTTAAGCCACCCAGTTTTGGGATACATTGTTAGACAGTAGTAGATAACCAATAAACCATTATAGAATTTTATGTTCTTCTGCCTCTACTAGCACAGCTGACTGAATACTATGAAGGACTCTTCCATTATAATACCAAGGAATTCAAGCTAAAATATATACTTTTATAATGTATTATTTGAATCATTAACATCACAGAAAATAAGAGACATTTCTAAGGATGAAATAAACTGAAATCTGTGCAAGGAAATCTCATACTAAGATAAATATTGACTTTTTTCAGGAAATAGACCAAGACTGGGTTTCATACAAGACACAAGACTAGAAGAGATATTTAAATGGGGCTCATGAGGCTCCAGGGACAATAGTGCCCCTGAGAAGTTTACCCAATTCAAGCCTTTAGGAGTTAGATTAAAAAAATATGAACTCACAAATAAAATAGAATCAATAGCAAATGAAAGGCAATAAGCAGCTTGATGTGGATGGAACATTAAGATATAGATATTCAAGGACTTTATGATTGGAATTTATCAGATAAAGTATACATTTTAAATGTTTATGGCACTTGCAATAAAAAGGAACATAAATTGAGAAAACAAGTAATCATTAAAAACTTTCAGTTATTCTTGAAAAAGAATGGAAAAGAACTTTTAAAATGTAATCATTGGAATTTAAAAGTTTAAAAGAAATTCAAAATGATTGAGATTATACGATGAAAATGAATAGCTTCTTTTCTGTCTTTCCTCACCTAAAGAATAGACTATATCTGTTGATTCCCCACCATTAAAGTTGAAGAATTCAGTTCACTTGTTCTACACTTTCTCTTCTCCCTTTGCTCCATCTGCATATTTCTGCTAGTCTTGATTTTCCTTTTAGGTCTCATTAAACTTAAAGATTCATTTACTATTAAGCCTTTGTCACCTGCCAATTTTATCAGCATTGCTTGCCTTTTCAGAATGTAAACTGAGGGATTTAGTGCCGTTACATATTCCTTTATCTTTCCTTGTTCCCTCCAATTCTCAGGGTTTTTTCCAGTGAGTCAACTCTTCATATCAGGTGGCCAAAGTATTGGAGCTTCAGCCTCAGCATCAGTCCTTCCAATGAATATTCAGGGTTAATTCCCTTTACAATCAATTGGTTTGATCTCCTTGCTGACCAAGGGACTCTCAAGAGTTTTCTCTGGCACCGCATTTCAAAGGCGTCAGTTCTTCAGTGCTCAGCCTTTTTTATCATCCTGCTCTCACATCCAAACATGACTACTGGAAAAACCATAGCTTTAAATATACATACCTTTGTAGGCAAAGTAATGTCTCTGCTTTTTAATATGCTGTCTAGGTTTGCCGTTGTTTTTCTTCCAAGGAGCAGATGTGTTTTAACTTCACGGCTGCAGTCACTGTCCACAGTGATTTTGGAACCCAAGAAAATAAAGTCTGTCACTGCTTCCCCATCTATTTGATAGAGATAAGATAGTACATCTAATAATCATCTAATGGACAGCTTTTTAAAGTCAGTGAAATATGATATTAAAACATATATGGTCTTTCAGTAAAGTCATTAAAATCTTTTAGCTTCCTTGTTTTAGTATTTGTTAGAGGAAATTACTTTCTTCTTGATTTTTGTACAGAACCTTCTAACACTGATCTCATTTGCTCTGCAGGTCTTTATGATCTCATGGACTGCAGCCTACCAGGCTCCTCCATCCATGGGATTTTCTAGGCAAAAGTACTGGAGTGGGGTGCCATTGCCTTTTCCGGAATACTGGGCTAATGAAAGTTAAAAAAGTTTATTTGATTTGAATTGGTTGTGTTGAGATTCAGTTTGTAGTGGGTGCACCAAGTGTAGAAATATTCATTTTTCTAATCTTAGTATGTTCCAGTGTCTTAAATTTTGGATTCTATAGCTAAAATATTATTGATTGTTTATTTTCAGTTAACAAAACTTCTATTAATATTTGTTAGAAAACCTGAGAAGGAGAATGTCTTTAATCTCTTGCCTGGATGTTCACTGCAACATTTTTTTGAAATATACAGACTGCATATATATTCTTCCTTTCTCTGACTGTTGCTTGCTCTGACACTATATAACTCTTATTTGATTTTTCCACCTTATCTACACCATTACTTCATTTTTATTTAATAAGTGTATGCGTGCGTGCTAAGTTACTTCAGTCGGGTCCTACTCTGTGCGACCCTGTGGGCTATAGCCCACCATGCTCCTCTGTCCATGGGATTCTCCAGGCAAAGAAACTGGAGTATGTTGCCATGCCCTCCTCCTCCAGGGGATTTTCCTGACCCGGGGATCAAACCTGTATCTCTTACGCCTCCTGCATTGGCAGCCAGGTTGTTTACCACTAGCACCACTTGGAAATAAGCATCAAATAACTGCCATAAGGGATTGTTTCTAATTGAGAAGACCAGAGGATTATTATAATCTAGTAAATTGGTCCTCTTGGAGAAAAAAGAATTTGAGTTTCAAAATGACATGGAATTAGATTAGAGGGTGATTAACCAACTATACAAATAATAATTTTTGTTCTTAAGGTTGAATTTTCTATACTAGCAATACATGTTAACATTGTGAATTTGGGGTAGACATATTTGAAGGTCTACTCCAAGGAAGAAATAGTGCCTAAGAGGTAATTATTAAAAAAACAGAATTCTTTGATGTCATAAGCAAGCACATTTGTTTTGATTTGACTATAGCTATTTGAAAGCTCAATATCATGTATCATTTTAGGAAATTGCATGTCTTCTTCCAGTGTCTAGAGGTAGGCAAGTAAAAACACTTTTTGAAAAAATAATAAGGTATCAATGTGCACTTTCAGCCTATTTTACCAAATGTACTCAAAAAGCATAGCAAGTAGTAATTAATTTTAACTCACATGTGCTCTGTGTCATGTGAAGCTAGAAGATGCCATGATGGTTTTAGTACTACACTCCTGATTCCTTGATTTAAATCATAAATATTAATCTCATTTTACAGCTATAGTATCTGGATCAAGCAAAGTCATACTAATGGAGATTCAGAACAAGAATGGTGTATAGTTTCATCTCACTATAATGATAGTGACTGTCTCAGGTGCTGTGAGGTCTTGCTCAGATGAGAAAGATTCTGAGGCCATACCTGGCTTAGCAGGATAGAGCATAGTGATTAACACTGATGTCTTCTGTAAGCATGGGAAGGGCAGAGATGTGCCATTTCTGTTTCAATAGCTGAGATGTCTGAATTTCTGTTCTAAGTGGAAAATAAGATTAAGTTGGAACAGATTTTCAGTGGGTAGTACTATGTAGATAGTTTTCAAATTAGTAAAGAAGTTATTTATTGAATGTGAAGGCGACCAAGTTCTTTCCACTTTTCCAGCTGGGTATAATGGCTGTTCCTTCTTCCCTCGCTGCTTCACAAATGACTCTTCTAAAGATTAACCATCAGTGAGAAGGGATAACTTACCAGCTATAAGCAAGTGTTGTTCAGTCACAAGGGCATGAGTGTCTGTATGCCTGTTGATAGGGCCAATAAAGAATGTATTGGATTGCTTCATTGTTTGTTTTCTTCTTTTATTTTCTGAATTAAGATATAGAGAAATCAGCAGAAATTGATGCTTCGGTAAGCATAAGTAAGAATTCTGTTTGCATATTCTGCAAAAAGTCATTATAAAATATATTATGAAAAAGGAATGGACATAATAGGGAAAAAATGGAAGTTAAAAATTTGAATGCTGGGGAGTATGTGGTTTTAATACCTTCTGAAAGCTGGAGTTATCTTTCTCCCCACTGTTTTATTGTAAAGCTGATACTTCCTAATTTTAGGATAAATGTCCTTACTGAGCATTTATTGAATAAATTATGTGTTTCAGCCACTAGGAATGATAGAACTTTCACAAATCTAACATGTCTGCTGAGTTATTATTAATTTTATTGTAGTGCTGGAGATAAGAATATGAAAGCAAGGTGTAAGCAAGCAGCAGTCAAAGACAGTTTTAGGATATTCTAATTGAAAGCCTTTATTCAATGTTTTTTTACTTTTTCTTTCTTCTATAAGAATTATAGTTTCCTGCTAATAATAGTAATCTTTCCAGAGAAATATTTATTTATTTATTTTTCTATTGTATAATTATTATATAATCAAATACACATATATTAATTGTTTGGCTTAATTACTTTGGCATTGGGTTCACCACTGTAACCACCACTCAAAAAAAGAATAGAACATTTTCATCACTTAAAGAAAATTTTTGCATGCATTTTTCCAATCAACTCTTTCCCTGTCCTCCTTTCCCTGATCAGTCATTTTCTGATATCAGTTAGTTTTGATATCTCATATTTTTTATAAATGCAAATATTCAATGTGTACTCTTTTGTATCTAGCTTCTTTCATAAATGTGATTTTAAGATTCACCCATGTTGTTATATGTGTCAGTACTATATCATTTTGTATTTTTGCATTTATTTCATTATATGACTAGACCAGTATTTACTTATTAGTTCTCCTGTTGAATTGTTTCCAGTTTTTGGCCACTTATGAACAAGATGGCTATCATAATTCTTACAGAAATATTTTGGTGGTCATATATTTTTATTTCTTTTAGCTAATACTTAGGAGTTAAATTTCTGGATCATACGGTGTATATATATATTATAAGAAGTGTAAAAAAGTCCTCAAAATGACGGTATGTACACATTAACAAAGAATGAGAGTTCTAATTTTTCTCCATATTTGACAGCATTTAATGATTTTTTTAAATTGTTTTATTTTAAATTTGGTCATTGTGAAACCTGTGAAATGAATCCTGTTGTGGTTTGGAGTACTTTTACATGTACTTACTGGCCATTTTGGGGCTCCCCTGGTGACTCAGTGGTTAAGAATCTGCCTGCCAAAGCAGGAGATGTAAGTCCAGTTCCTGCATTGGGAAGGTCCTCTGGAGAAGGAAATGGCAACCTGCTCTAGTATTCTTGCCTGGAAAATACTGTGGGTAGAGGAGCCTGGCGGGCTACAGTCCATGGGGTCAAAAAGAGTCAGACATGACTTAGAAACTAAATAACAATAAATGGCCTTTTGAAAAAAATATCTGTTCAAGCCTTTTCTCCATTAAAAAAAAATATTGGATTTCTCAATTTTTTTATTCTTTCCTTTTCTCATTTCACTGGTCTGCCATCTTGATGGAATAGTATTTAATTTTATATTTATTAGCCTATATCTAGACTCTCTTCTGTTCCATTGGTCTGTTTGTCCTTATGCTAATAAAACATCCACAATTATAATCATTAGTGAGTCATGAAATCAGGTAATGTAAGTTCTCCAAATTTATTATATTTTTTCATGATTATTATGGCTATATTTAGAATCATTGCATTTTCACATATATTTTAGAATCATCTTATTAATTTTTATACCAAATCTTGCTATCATCATGCTAAGAGATTTTATTGAATTGATAGGTCAATTTGGGGAGAATTGATATCTTAGATACTGTCTTACTGTGCACAAACATGGCATATCTTTCCATCAATTTAGGTGTTCTTTACTCTCTTCTAGCAATGCTTTGCAGTTTTAGCCTATATATTTTATGTATCTTTTATTAAGTTGATTCCCAGATCATTTAATGTTTACTGATATTATTACAACTGAAGTTTCTAAAAAATTTTTTTTCTTTACTAGGATTGAGAAAATAGATTTT
Source organism: Bos indicus (assembly GCF_029378745.1). Taxonomy (NCBI): domain Eukaryota; kingdom Metazoa; phylum Chordata; class Mammalia; order Artiodactyla; family Bovidae; genus Bos; species Bos indicus. The sequence goes on along the minus strand of NC_091760.1, from coordinate 94,688,859 downwards.
TACACATTGACACTGTAACCTGCAACTGTGCTGGATTCATTTATTAGTTCTGGTAGATTTTATTTCTGTAGATTCCATGTAGTTTTCTATGTACATAATCATATCATCCAGAAGTAATGCGTTTTCTATTCTTTGTGCTTTTTATTTATTTTTTCTTGACTAATTGTTGAGTAGGTATACTACTACAGTGTGTACTAGAAGTGATAAAAGTGGATATATTTGCCTTCTTTCCAAACTTAAGAGGAAACTGTACAATATTTAATCATTAATTATGACGGCAATATAGTTTTTTTTTTTAAGAGATACGTTTTATTGACTTGAAGTTTTCTTCCATTCTTAGTTTGCTGAAAGCTTTCTTCATGAAGACATGCAAAATTTGGTCGAATATTTTTGGTATACCTATTGAAATGATCATTTTACCATTATGAAATTTATCTATTTTAGTCATACTCTTTTTCTTGAAGTCTATTTACAGTAATAAAGTCACTTCAACTTTTTCATGCTTAGTATTGGCATAATACATTTTCCCACCCTTTCATTTTTTACTGCTTGTATCTTTATCTTTAAAGCATGTTTCTTTTAGACATTATATAGTTTGACTTTGGATATTTTATCTAGCCTGAAACTCTGTTTATAGTTCACTTATATTTAATGTAGTATTTGGTGAGTTAAATATATCACCTTATTTTTTTTTCCTGTTTCCTGCCTTATTTTGGGTCCATTATATATCTCTTAGTATTCCATTTTATCTCATACATTTATTTTGAGTTATGTATAAGTCTTTGTATTATTTTAGTTGTTTTCTCTAGACATTACAATAGGTAACACTAAGCTAGTGCACTTTACTCTACCACAAATTTTAAGCGATACTGTATTGCTACCTTTTGTTCTGTTTTTTTTTTCATTTATTTCACAACTCCATACATTTTTGTAAGCTGTGTTTTATGCAGACCATATTCTTTAAAATACAGACACAAAGACATACTGTAGGCATTTATATTTATATAAATTTTATATTTACATATATCTACTTAAAATGCTTTTCATATTTACTTTCTTTCTCACAAATATATTTACTTGCTATATGCTCTTTGTTTTTCCCCATGTTTCAGAATGTTATCTGATATCATACTTATACTAAAAAGGGACTATTGCACTACTGTAAGCTTTTGTCTGTCTGAGAATATGTTTCAGTTCAGTTCAGTCCAATCACTCAGTCATGTCCGACTCTTTGCAACCCCATGGACTGCAGCACGCTAGGCCTCCCCGTCCATCACCAACTCCCAGAGTTTACTCAAACTTGTTTCCATGGAGTCGGTGATGCAATTCAACCATCTCATCCTTTGTCATCCCCTTCTCCTCCCACCTTCAATCATTCCCAGCATCAGGGTCTTTTCAAATGAGTCAGCTCTTCCCATCAGGTGGCCAAGGTATTGGAGTTTTAGCTTCAACAGCAGTCCTCCCAATGAATATTCAGGACTGATCTGCTTTAGGATGGACTGGTTGGATCTCCTTGCAGTCCAAGGGATTTTCAAGAGTTTTCTCCAACACCACAGTTCAAAAGCATCAATTATTCAGCACTCACCTTTCTTTATATCCAACTCTCACATCCATACTTGACTACTGGAAAAACCATAGCCTTGACTAGATGGACCTTTGTTGGCAAAGTAATGCCTCTGCTTTTTAATATGCTGTCTAGGTTGGTCATAACTTTCCTTCCAAGGAGTAAGCATCTTTTAATTTCATGGCTGCAGTAACCATCTGCAGTGATTTTGGAGCCCCCAAAAATAAAGTCTGCCACTGCCGGGGACCAGCCCCGGCTGATCCAGGGTATTCGAAGCGGGGATGGCGTCGACGACCTATTTATTTAAATATTTTATCAAAGATATAAAGAGTAATAGGATGAGGATAGCTCAGTAGGAAAATTCAGTGGAGAAAAGAGGCTGAGTAGCTTGGTTTACGCGGGAGACCAATAAAACTTCAAGACAAGAAGTTTGTACCACTTACGTAGGCCGCAGGCGTCCTTCCGTTCTCCTGAAGGAGAGGAGACACTGAGGCCTCCCTGGTTGGATCTTAGAAGCCCAGGCATAATTAGTAAGCATGGCGGGTTCCGTGCTCCAGATGGAGACTCAGCCAGAGTGGGAGAGAGAGAGACATGGGGAGACCAGTATTTTGAGAAACTGATCCCAATTCTTTATTTTCCAGAGTCTGTTTTTATACACTGAGATGTTATACAAAAGTCACGTGGGGACAGCAGTCCTGACTTTTATTAAAGTCAGGTGCTTCACACAAATGTATACAGAGGTCTTAGGGGTGTTACATCATCTTCTGGCCAGGGGGCCTGCTGACAATTTATGACCCTCTCCTTGTGACAGCGGTCAGTCAACCAGGACACTTATTTCTCCAGGGGTGATTATTCTTAAAACAGACGCCACCCAAATAAAGTTACATTCCTACAGGGTGAGGGTATAGTGGGTTTTAGTTAAGGAAAGAATTTACTTAGCCTAAGGTCTAATGTGATTAATATCAAAGGTTAATACTTATTTCTTCTATATATTCATTAATGTGTACAAGGGCAGGGGATATGGAGACTTAGCAACAAACATTGGCTCAACAAATGAAAAACCCTTCACCAACACAATTTCTAATCAGCCCATTATACTTATACTAATAGTTTTCTAACTTTTCCAAGGAACCTGTTTTTAGAAGGTTTAAAGCATCTCGTGCCTCTCACGGTTGGGAGGCTGTGACCAATCACATGTGGCTGGACAAGCCTGTCAGGCAGGCCAGAGAACCTTCAGAGGAGTTTGTAGGTTAAAACACTCTTGTCACGCCCAGGAGTTTTGATTAACTGGAGCTCTAGGTTAACTCCTTCTCCGAAAGAAGTGGTGGGGGACAGCCCCCCATAAAGTCAGAGGTGTAGGTGAGAGCACAAAGTAGTAAAGTAGGCAGGCTCTGGTTATGGGGGTAGATGCTCGAGGATTTCCAGGGGGACTCCTGAGGCTCGATCCCGCCTTTGCATATGTCGAGCCTCCTTTCTCATGACCTTTGCCACAGGAGGAGTACCTCACTCTGGCCCCCAACATGCCACCATTTCCACTATTTCCTCATCTATTTGCCATGAAGGGATGGGACCAGATGCCATGATCTTTGTTTTCTGTATGTTGAGCTTTAAGCCAGCTTTTTAACTCTCCTCTTTTACTTTCATCAAGAGGCTCTTTAGTTCTTCTTCACTTTCTGCCATAAGGGTGGCATCATCTGTGTATCTGAGGGTATTGATATTTCTCCCGGCAATCTTGATTCCAACTTGAGCTTCTTCCTGCCCAGCATTTCTCATGATGCACTCTGCATATAAGTTAAATAAGCACGGTGACAATATACAGCCTTGACATACTCCTTTTCCTATTTGGAACCAGTCTGTTGTTCCATGTCCAGTTCTAACCATTGCTTCTTGACCTGCATACAGATTTCTCAAGAAGCAGGTCAGGTGGTCTGGTATTCCCATCTCTTTCAGAATTTTCCACAGTTTATTGTAACCCACACAAAGGCTTTGGCATAGTCAATAAAGCAGAAATAGATGTTTTTCTGGAACTCTCTTGCTTTTTCCATGATCCAGCGGATGTTGGCAATTTGATCTCTGGTTCCTCTGCTTTTTCTAAAACCAGCTTGAACATCTGGAATTTCACAGTTCATGTATTGTTGAAGCCTGGTTTGAAGAATTTTGAGCGTTACTTTGTGTGAGATGAGTGCAATTGTGTGGTAGTTTGAGCATTCTTTGGCATTGCCTTTCTCTGGAACTGGAATGAAAACTGACCTTTTCCAATCCTGTGGCCACTGGTGTTTCCCAAATTTGCTAGCATATTGAGTGAAGCACTTTCACAGCATCATCTGTTAAGATTTGAAATAGCTCAACTAGAATTCCATCACCTCCACTAGCTTTGTTCATAGTGATGCTTTCTAAGGCCCACTCGACTTCACATTCCAGGATGTCTGGCTCTAGGTGAGTGATCACACCATCATGATTATCTAGGTCATGAAGATCTTTTTTGTACAGTTCTTCTGTGTATTCTTGCCATCTCTTCTTAATATCTTCTGCTTCTTTTAGGTCCATACCATTTCTGTCCTTTATTGAGCCCATCTTTTCATGAAATATTCCCTTGGTATCTCTAATTTTCTTGAAGAGCTCTCTAGTCTTTCCCATTCTATTGTTTTCCTCTATTTCTTTGCATTGATCACTGAAGAAGGCTTTCTTATCTCTCCTTGCTATTCTTTGGAACTCTGCATTCAAATGGGTGTATCTTTCCTTTTCTCCTTTGCTTTTCACTATTCTTTTCACAGCTATTTATAAGGCCTCCTCAGACAGCCATTTTGCTTTTTGCATTTCTTTTCCATGGGAATGGTCTTGATCCCTGTCTCCCGTACAATGTCAGAAACCTCCATCCATAGTTCATCAAGCACTCTATCAGATCTAGTCCCTTAAATCTATTTAAGAATAGATTTTTTAAATAGAGAATATGTTTATTTCACCTTAAATTTTGATGGATATTTTAGCTGTATGTCTAATTCTAAGTTCACAGTACTCCCCACTTGCCCACTAGCACCTTATAGATTTTATTTCATTTCTTCTAGCTGCCATTGTTTCTGCTGTGAAATCAGCTATTATTTGTAATATTATTCTACTCTGCATAATGTGTCTGTGATACTGCTCTTGATGTATTTGGCCTTCATCTACTTTCCCGGCTTCCCTGGTAGCTCAGATGGTAAAGAATCTGCTTGCAATGTGGGCGACCCAGGTTCAATCCCTGTGTCAGGAAGATTCCCTGGAGCCTAAGGATATTGCAACTCACTCCAATATTCTTGCCTGGAGAGTCCCATGGACAGATGAGCCTGGTGGGCTACAGTCCATGGGGTCGCAAATAGTTAGACACAACTGAGTGTCTAACACTACATACCTGGCTAGAGCTCCTAAAACTAAAACCCTTGGTATTTCCTAAGTGATAAGAATAAGAGTGATAAAGATACTTTTACTATTCTTAACAAGCCCCTTTCAACCACCTCTGAGTTCATACAAATGAGGTGACCTTTGGAAAGCCCCTGAGGATGGCTTTTGTTCCTAGCAGGAACAAACCACATAATTAGAGGGTTGGAACTTTCATTTCCATTCTTGACCTTCAGAGAGAGAAGGTTTGAGTGTGTTAATCACTAGCAGCCAATGATTTAATCAATTATGCTTATGTAATGAAACTTTCATAAAAACTGCAAGAAAAAGGTTTGGAGAATTTTGAGGTTAATGAACACATGGCAGTATTGGGAGGTTGATGGGCCCAGAGAGGGCTGGAAGCTCCACATCCTTTCTCCCATACTTTGCTCATGCATCTCTTTCATCTGGCTGTTCCTGAGTTATATTTTTTGTAATAAACTGCTAATTGAGTGAGTAATGGGGTTTTGAGAGTGTGAAATTTATGGCTAGTTTGTCAAAAGCAGAGATGATTACCTAGATTTGAGATTGATATCTGAAGTGGGGATGGAGGTGCAGTCTTGTAGGACTGAGACATTAACCTGTGGGATCTTCCCCAGGTAGATAATGTTAGAACTGAATTAAATCACAGGACATCCAAGCTCAGGTCACAGAATTGGCTGGTGTAGGAAAACCCTCCCAATTTTGGTCAGTGGAAATGTTCTGGAAATACAATATGAGATGAGAGGAGAAACACAAGTATACATTTTTGCTTTTGTGGTGTTCTTGTTCTCTAGATACTTTTAAGATGTGCTCTTTGTCTTTGGTTTTCAAAGACAAATTTGATTATTTATGTGCCTTGAGGTTTTTTTTTTTTTTTATAATGTATCCTGCTTATAATTCAGTAAGTCATTTGAATGTATAGTTTGATTTTTTTCCCATTGGTTTTGAAAAAACAACAGCCATTAAGTTTACCTGCCCCATTCTTTCTTTCAGCTTCTTTTGGTAGTCTAACTACATATGTATCATACTGTTTGATATTATCCTTCATATTTTAGATATTCTGTCCTTTTCAACTCCTATTTTGACTTCTTTTTTTTCCTCTTTGTGTCTGGTAAGAAAATTTTTATTGATCTGCTTTTTAACACTAATACTGTCCTCTGCTGTGTCCATTCCATTAAGTCCTGTATTTTTTTTAACCATACCTTTGACATATAACATTTCTATTTAGATGTCTTGTGTCTTTGCTGAAACTTACCTTCTTCATGTTTATTTATTCACCATTTTAACTATTTCTTTAATTGTAAAAAAAAAATCACGATCAGTCAAAATTCCCTGTTTGATAACTCCAACATTTAAGCTATCTCTAGATCTGTTTATATTCACTATTTCCTCTCTTGTCCATTTGTTGTCTCACAATCTTTCATTGTTTGCCAGGCATTTTGTATAAAAGAATAGAAAGAGGTATTTGCTTCTAGAAAGAGGCACACTTTTAAATCAGGCCATGAGAGCAGAAACTGAGTCAATTGTTGTTTATTCACCGTGATGCTAGGAAAGATTAAAGCAAGAGAAGACAACGGCAGAGGATGAGATGGTTAGATAGCACCACTGACTCAGTAGACATGAATTTGAGCAAACTTGGGAGATAGTGTATAACAGGGAGGCCTGGAATGCTGCAGTCCACAAGGCTGTAAAGAGTTGGACACAACTTAGTGACTTAAAACAACAAAATTGTTAGAGTGGGAGTAAAAGTCTCTCATAACCTTCTTTTCTCTGATTAGAAAAGAAACTCCATTTATATTATTATTGTTGTTAATTTGAAATGTATTTATTATGCATGGGATCTACAGGTGCAAGCAATACATGTAACAAGGAGTCAAAGAATTACAACACCCCTATTCTCCCTGGAAAATGCCTATGGGAAGGTAGATGTTTTTGTCCTCTTCTGAGTTTAGCAAACTGAATTTTGTAGTACTTAAAACATGAGGGAATTCTGGAGCAGGGCATCTCAGTGACTCATGCTCTCCTTCTGGTTTCTTAAAATCCCAATTTGGAAACATTTAGCAGAAATATTTTGGTGCTCTGAACTGGTGATGGTGTATATAGGACCCTAATTGTCACTGACTCATTTCACAAGATTTTTTTCCCTGCATTCTGTTTCCTACTTCTCTAACTTCCAAGAAATATTTTTGATAATTAAGGAAGACCTGTAATTTAATGTATTAATCTTCTTTCCCTTTATAAATTAAGGCATCCTCCAAATTCATGGTTGTAATTTTTTCAGATGTTGCATGATATGATTATGCTATTAATCTTTTTATTTCCAAACTTCATATATTTACTTATTTTAGTCTTTCCTTATACATCAATGCTTTTATCTGTTTAATTGCTATCACTTTTACTCAAATACAATCCAGGTTGTTTACATAAAACTTCTGGGGCACTTATCCAAATATATGCAAACATAGTCATGCACATGTGTGTATATATACACTACATGTATGTGTATTGCTGCTGCTGCTGCTGCTGCTGAGTCACTTAAGTCATGTCCGACTCTGTGCCACTCCATAGACGGCAGCCCACAAGGCTCCTCTGTCTCTTGGAGTCTCCAGGCAAGAATACTGGAGTGGGTTGCCATTTCCTTCTCCAATGCATGCATGCATGGTAAGTCGCTTCAGTTGTGTCCGACTCTGTGCCACCCTATGGACAGCAGCCCACCAGGCTCCTCTGTCCACGGGATTCTCTAGGAAAAAATATTGGAGTGGGTTGCCATTTCCTTCTCCAAGTAATATACATGCACACATTTTAACAGAATTTCTGTATCATGTTATATCAGTATATCAGTATTTAGACTCTGAAATAGAATAGACAGTTTTGGACTTGTGTCTCCTATTCACTATCCATATATTTTTAAATATATAAATATTGATAGCCCATTTTTCTTTTGTTGTGAGAATTGTCATATTTACAACTTCAATAGATCATGCTGGCAATTTGATCAGGCACCTTGCCCTGATTGAATTCTGCCCAGACAAGGATTAAGTAGCAATTTGACACACATTTGTTTTCCTTTGGGGAATATGAATCTCCCATTCTTGGAATGGACAATGGGTGCCTTTAAAATTTATTTTTTAAGCATTTGCTTGTAAACTCTTCAGAGTAATTCCAATTCCTGAGATCTCTTTTATTGGTTTTGTATTGATGAGTGTTCTTCATAAAGTGGAAAATAAAATTGCATAGAAGCAATGATGAACAGCTTTTTTTCCTTCTTTTATATTACAAGGATATTTTAGTCTGATTGTCCAGTATTGGATGGGACCCAGTGGGCACTCCACTTCACAGATGATTTACTTTTCTGAGTTAGAGAAGTACAGATGGGGTTTGAAATATTACATACCCTTGCCAAAGAAATTGGACAACAGTAAATCATATATGAAAGTTCTCTTTAGGTTAATTTGAAACAACATAGAGGGAATTTTCCAAGCTTTTTGAATTACTGGCTTCCTCAACAGATGCTCCTCTAACATTGAGAATAATCTATAACCCCTAAACTCTTAACCTGGACAATAGGATTCCCTTCCCTGGGTCAGCAAGTTAGATGTTCTTTCACAGCACAAACATATGCAAAAATAAAAATACAGACAGAAAAGAAAATTAGAAAAAAAAAAAAAGAATATCCCTGTCCCTTGAGATCTGACACTCGCATTGTACAACATGGCCAGTAGTTCTAAACTCTGTTTTTGTGGCCAACTCCATTCAGGCCTCAGGAAAAAGCCTTTTCATGTCTTCAGTCTTTCATCCTAAAAATCATAGGAGACAGCCCCCAAAGGTGGTGAAAGTAAAAGAGGATTATGCCTTCATGAACATCACAAATTGACACTGTTTTATAGCACAGGAAGGATCTGAGAGGCAGAAATGCTTCATTGGCAGAAAAGACACGTTAATTAACTTGTCAAATGCTTACTTCCAGATAGCATGACTGCAATAGATTTTGCAGTATAATGAAGTATTGTTTCTCAGGAGTGATGAGAGTCCTTTATTTTGCTTATTTTTCCCTGTTCTAATTCATGGTTCTGGATGTACTAATGAAAGAGTATAAAATTTACAACAGTTGCATATGATGACTGAAGAATTTTTACAATAAAAAATCATTGGTATTTACTCTGAATCTTGCATATATGTAGATCTAGAGGTGAAGTGTGACACTAGCTTTTTACATTGGCAACAAGATGGACACTGAATGCAAGAATTGAACAAAGTTGTCATTTTATCAAAAAGTAGTAGCTTAATTACATTTTTCAAAACTTAAGCCCAAGTATCAGATTTTAAGTAATAGATTTAAATTTTAATATTCATTAATATTATAATTTTAATGCTTGACAGAATATTTATAAGAAAATAAGTTTTTGGAAGACAAAATACTTTCAGTATAAAAATTTGATGTCATTTAATGAAGTATATTCAAATTGTGTTTACTTATGAAAATAATGACATTGCTTTCCTTTATTTAAACCATTTGTATTAATAGAATACAAATGCTAAATCATGATCAGAATGATAAAAATCAGTGTTTCTACTGAACTGAAATCAAGAAAAATAAAATTTATATAGTAAACATGAAATTATGAATTATATATATCTGTATTTTATCACATGTCCAGTAATTACCAACTAATCAAGGAACACCCAGAAATTTGAATAATAATAGTCATCTCTTGATATTTTTTTAAAATTAGCAAGTAATTACTTTACAATGTCTGTTGGTTTCTCCCATACAACACAAATCAATCATAACTGTATACATATATACTGTCCCTCTAGAGTCTCCCTTCCAATTCCCAATTCCACCCCTCTAGGTCGTCACAGATTACCAGGCTGGTCTCCCTGTGTTTTATAGCAGCTTCCCATTAGCTATCTATTTAACACATGGTTGTGTATACATCTGGAAGAGGGCATGACCACCCACTTCAGTATTCTTGCCTGGAAACTTCCCATGGACAGAGGAGCCTGGTGGGCTACAGTCCACGGGGTTACAAAAAGTTGGACAGTACTGAGCAACTAAGCACAACAGGCACAGTTTATACATACCTATGCTACTTTCTCGTTTTGTTCCACCTTGTTCTTCCCCTGATGTGTCCACAAGTCTGTTCTGTATGTCTGCATCTTTACTCCTGCCCTGAAAATAGGTTCATTAATACCATCTTTCTAGATTTCATATATATGTGTTAATATACGATATTTGTTTTTCTCTTTCTGACTTACTTCACTGTGTAAGGGGTTCTAGGTTCATTCATCTCAGTTCAACAGATTCACATTTGTTCCTTTTTATGGCTAATACTCCATTGTATATATGTACTACAATTTCTTTATCTGTTCATCTGTTGACAGGCATCTAGTTTGCTTCCATGTTCTGGCTATTGTAAATAGTGCTGCAATGAACGTTGGGGTACATGTGTCTTTTTGAATTGTGGTTTTCTGAGGGTATATGCCCAAAAGTGGGATTTCTGAATATATGGTAAGTTTTATTCCTAGTTTTTAAGGGATCTCCATACTGTTCTCCATAGTGACCAAGTAATACCCAGACATTTTCAGTAATAATAGTTATCTTTTGATATCTTTTAAACTTTCAGTTATATAAGAACCATAACTATACATATATTTTTCAAGTTTTGTTATTATATAAAAGTATACTTGTCGAGGTAGAAGGATGAAGATGATGTAACTAGTAATTCATTAGCTTGATATTTAATTCTGAAGTTATTAATTACTTAGTGGTTAAATATTTAGTACAAAATTTTAAATATTTACTTATGATATATGAATCTCATTTGGAATTTGATCCTGCAAATGTTAGAGGTAGAACTGCCCTTAATTCCCAAAAAATTAAATATAAACTAGTTATTATATATTAATGGAGAAGGAAATGGCAACCCACTCTAGTACTCTTGCTGAAGAATCCCATGGACAGAGGAATCTGGTGGGCTACAGTCCATAGGATTGCAAGGAGTCAGACATGACTAAGTGACTGAGCATGCATGCATGCATGCATTATATATTAATACCTGTTGATTTCCTTAGGTAAGATAATAGCATTAAACAATTAAATGTCTATAGTTTGTAGGTATGTTTTCAGAAGTATTTAATAATTGATGTGGGACAATGTCAGAAATTTTCTTTAAAATAGCACCCCCCCCCAAACTGTTGTAATTTGCTAATTTTTTTTATTATTAATGGAACTCTGTTTGAAAAAAAAAAGGAGTAGATAGATGTTCCATTTATGAATTAGAGTTTAGCAAAAAATAAAAAAAGCCTGTTATTCCATTTGATCAAGAACTTTATTTTCGTTTGCCTCAAAGTATATTTTGAAAGTCTTATAAAAGCCCTCATGGCATTAGAGCACAGAGGCCAAAATATTGTGTTTTAAAAAGAGTCTGACCTAGGTTTCAAGTCTACATTTTTACTAGCTTCTTGACTTGTGGGTAAGTTGTTTATCTATCCTAAATCTCAACTTTCTCATTTGAGAAATGACAGTATTACTATGTATACTAATCTTATAGCATCATATGAGAATTAAACAAAATACTGTATTTTGCTTAACACAATGCTTGATACAGAACAAACACTCAAGATGACAGGTATTTAGTAGCATTAGTCAGCATTGGTTTTAGGTTATAAAAAAACTAGATATGAAAGTGATTTTTCCTACTTTATGGAAATAGATTATTGGAGATGTTTATTATAGAGTATTTACGTTTTGGGGGGCACTCAGTTCATTGTAGCTTTGGTTAAAAGCACATCTTTTCCTTCCTAGCATGAGTTTCTGAAAGGAAAGTAAGCATTTCTGGTTTGAACATGATGAAGCTCAGAAATTCTGGGGTTGTTAAACTGGATGTTTATGCTTGAGCAGACATCACTCGTTGAACTGGGGTGGTTGGTAGTGGGAGAAGAGGGCTGAGGTTGGATAGGAAGAGAAAGAAAAGAGAAAAGAATAAAAGAAAGATTTAAAGAACTAAAGAAAGAAATGTTGGTGCCAGTCAGTTAAAAATGGCAGAATATAGGAGAAAATGTTCTAATTTTCATAATAATGGAAATCTTCAAACTAGATGAGTCATTCATTATTAGAAATAGGAATATATACAATAGAAATATATTTCTACATTATATATTTAACATATGCATAGATAAAAGATGAAAGAGAAAATTAGAAAATAGCTATAAAAATTAACAGCTATGCCTTTGCTGCCTATTATCTGAAATTAAGGCAGCTTGAAATTTCTCTTACGTTACCACTTAGAGAAAGATGTTGTAGATTTATGTATATATGTAATATACACACATATATTCATATTTAAGGAGCCAGTTATTTGACACACTAATCGATGTCTATAGGTCATAGCATTTTTCTGAGGTATAATATCAGTTCAGTTCAGTCGCTCAGTTGTGTCCGACTCTGCAACCCCATGAATTGCAGTACGCCAGGCCTCCCTGTCCATCACCATCTCCCAGAGTTCACTCAAACTCACGTCCATCGAGTCGGTGATGCCATCCAGCCATCTTATCCTCTGTCGTCCCCTTCTCCTCCTGCCCCCAATCCCTCCCAGCATCAGAGTCTTTTCCAATGAGTCAACTCTTCGCATGAGGTGGCCGAAGTACTAGAGTTTCAATATAGTATCTGAACCAAAAAGTGCTCCAGTTACTGTTAGAAAAATTACTCTGGGTTAAGTTTCTCATTTTGAATGTCCACTGGGTAAGAGTTCTAGACTTCCTGCATATAACGCTGTACTCCTCAGCTAATGTTACAGGCTCCAGAGTTCTGGGATGACTAAAATAGTATTCAGATAGCTTTAGGATAATTTAAAGTTTTAATATTATCTGGTCTCTGTCCTCTTGATCTTTCTGACCTAAAATCTTGGAGTTATTTTCAACACCATTCTCTCAACCTCACATTCCAACACATACAAGATCCTTGCATTATACCCATTTCTCCTCTGAAGTTACTCAAGAAAACAGTCACATATTTATTCTCATACTGACAGGTTTTTTCCATTTCTAGATTTCCTTATAACATAGGGGAGGCAGGACATGCTGCCGAGGCATAAATGCCCATGAGAGAGAGTGAATTCTTTTGCAGGGGTCTGTTGTATATTCTCCAAGGGTGAGGGTACCAGAGACAGGGTTGAAATCTTGTTTAAAGCTAACCTTCTCCAGCAGGTTTGTAAATTCAAAAGCAGGGGAGGATGAGTCTTAAGTACATAATCAGCTCTTCCCTCAGGGAACAAGAGTTGCAAAGAGGCAATTCCCATAATATTGACAGGGAGAAATATGTCAGAGGAACTAAAGAATTACTCCTGAGACCCATTACATTTGAGGATGATGGCATCTGTCTAATGATCTATAGCTTATCTGCTATGCATGTATTTTCCTTCAGATGATCATTGGCTGTGTATATTGCAAATGCCTCTCCATGTGAGAGGAAAAGCAGAAAGGAAACCTTGGGAGATGTTCTTTTGTTGAAAGGGTGACTTGCTCTTAGGCACATTGGAAGAAGTAAGCCAGAGGAAATCACTGATAAGGTTTGTGAATAGAAATTTGTAACTCAAAGAAAAAGTGGAAAAGAAAACAGTAAGAACACTAAAATGCACAAACAGAAAACGTAACCACCATGGAAATTTTAACCTAGTTAAGAGGATTTCCTCATTGGAGTGAATGGGAACTGTTTGAAGAAGCCATGTCCTATTCTCATTGATAAACCTGAGAATTTTCAGTTCAGTTGCTCAGTTGTGTCTTTGTGATCCCATGCACTACAGCATGCCAGGCTTCCCTGTCCATCACCAACTCCCAGAGCTTGCTCAAACTCATGTCCATCGAGTCAGTGATGCTATACCAAAATCTCATCCTCTGTAGTCCCCTTCTCCTCCAGCCTTCAATCTTTCCTAGCATCAGGGTCTTTTCCAATAAGTCAGTTCTTTACATCAGGTGGCCAAAATTTTGGAGTTTCAGCTTCAGCACCAGTCCTTCCAATGAACATTCAGGACTGATTTGCTTTAGGACTAACTTGTTGGATCTCCTTGCAGTGCAAGGGACTCTCATGAGTCTTCTCCAACACCACAGTTCAAAAGCATCAATTCTTCAGCACTCAGCTTTGAGTTTTAAGCCAAGTTTTTCATTCTCCTCTTTCACTTTCATCAAGAAGCTCTTTAGCTCTTCTTCATTTTCTGACATAAGGGTGGTGTCATCTGCATATCTGAGGTTATTGATATTTCTCCTGGCAATCTTGATTCTAGCTTGTGCTTCATCCAGCCCAGTATTTCACATGATGTACTCTGCATATAAGTTGAAAGCAGGGTGATAAAATACAGCCGTGGAGTACTCCTTTCCTGATTTGGAGCCAGTCAGTTGTTCCATATCCAGTTCAAACTGTTGCTTCTTGACCTGCATACAGATATCTCAGGAGTTAGGTGAGGTGGTCTGGTATTCCCATCTCTTTAAGTATTTTCCACAATTTGTTGTGACTCACACAGTCAAAGGCTTTGGCATAGTCAATAAAGCAGAAGTAGATGTTTTTCTGGAATTCTCTGAGAATCTTGGGCTTCACCAAATTGAAAGAGTCTTGCCAACAAGCTGGGAGGAAAAGCCTTCACATGACAACCCACCTATGATGGGTTAAGAGGCAGCTGCAGGTGGACTTGCCATGACTGTGAAGGAGGCTTTTCATTCAGTGTCCAGCATGGGGAAAACCAGAATAAATGGGACACAGTTGCTCTCCTCTTTGCATCAGTTTTTAAAAAGTTCTGATCAGATACTACCTGAGCTTTAGTTCAGGAAATTTCTCAAGTTTCACCTTCCTTTCATAAACTTTAATTTTTTTCATTCATTAGATCAGGTTATAATCATGAATCAATTCTTGTTTCATCAGTTACTGACATAGGTTAAGGTATTGGTCTCTGTCATTTAATTTTATCACATTTGGATTAAGTCACCCTGCTTAAGACAGTAGACTGTGTACTCATGTAAGGGTGGCTCAATCTGTAGCTCCATTCAGCTTGTTGTCTTCTGACTTCAAGGTGATAGAAGTAAAAACAGAAACTTACCATAAGGGAGTGCTATTGTAGAGGTGCAAACTAAGTTTGAGCCACCAGTGTCCCAGGCAACAGGGCTCTGGGACTTTGTGCCCAAGATGGAAGCTAGAGAACCAAGGAGCAATTGCCAGAAGCAACCCCTTACATTGATACACAGTCTACTGTCTGAAGCAGGGTGACTTAAGCCACCCAGTGGGTAGAACAGACAACTAGGTTTATTTTTATTAAAGGTTCTGAAAAAGATATCACTTTAATGGGGAAGATGCAGGAAAGTAGGTGAGAAGTTAAGTACTTCTTTACCTAGTTGGATAGCTATCCCGAAGTAACTAATCATGTTGATCAATGAAGTAAATGATGGAGTGAAATCCTGAATCACAGCACTTAATAATGAGCAGAGTAAAACAAAAACAAGTGGTGATATTAATAAGAACTGATACCTAAGAAAATGACAGCAGTGACAGCTACCACTTATCTAATAGGTGAACTGTACCAGGGCTTTGCAAATGTCACAGGTAATCCTCTCAAGACTCTAGGAGCTAGGTCCTTATTTTTATTTTATAGATTTAGAAAGAGGAGATAACTTGCCCAGGTTTGCACAGCTAGTACAAAAGGGTCAAGATTTCATCCCAGGTTGATTCATGTAAAAGACCCCTTTATTTATGTTAACTCTTTTCATTGTTTCAATAACACAATGAGCTGGATTTTGTCAGCGTCCCCTTTTACAAACAAGAGAATGGAAGTAACTCTATCTCACCATTAGAATATAATGTTAGTTGTAATAATTACAGAAACACTTGATCCAATCTAATAGTAAAAACTTCATTAGAACAGAAGTGGTCTTGAAAAAGTACATGATTTATTATTTGTGGATCAGAAGTGAGAAGACCTGGGTTATAGTTCTCTTTTATCATTTATTATCTATGTGCCCTTGGGCAAGTGTGTTAAACTCTCTGTACCTCGGCTTCATTATATATAAAGTGTGGAAAATAATATCAGCCTACACACCTCATAAAGCTTTAGAAGGAGAAAATAAGACAACGTATGTGAAATTTATTTGAAAGCATGTGTGTTATGCAAATCTATGCTTTTTTTTGATATTTTGGAAAGGCAACTGGTAAAAAAAAAGTCATCTGAAAATGGTGCAATAAAAAGTGATATTTTATGTTTACATGAATTAAAATATTTCAGACACATGATTTTAAAGATCAAGGAAATAGAAGTTTGCCTTTGCAATGAAAATGAAAATTAAACACACTTAAAAGCCAAACCTAATAAGATAACATATGGGTCAGAAGTATAGCTGTTCCCTTAAAATTCCTAGGGCTTTTTACTCCTTCAATTAAAGAAAGAAAGAAAATGAGTCTTGTAAACAAGACAATCTGTGGGCAGTCAAAGCACAAAAGAACGCCTTACTAGATAAGTACACAAGTATATATTATAGAGGATATTCTTCTGACTCTCTGAAGTGAACGTAAATCTATTTACTTACGGAATTGCACACCCACTTACCAATACTATTATCCAAGCAGAGTGTTTCTAAAAGAAAAAATAATCAATAAAGTTTTGGTCTTCCACAGGATCAAAGAAAATACAATAAAAAAAAAATTAAATAATTGAAAACTAATTGCAGTAGCAGATTAACAATTATAATTTGAAATGAAATTTAAATTTTATTTATGTGATTTCTTTTCCTTTTAAAATATGAGGCTATTTTCCTAGGTTTCAAGAATTATATTCCCAGGTTGTTGGGGTAAAAAAAAAGGTCAGCTATTTTTTCGTTTGTTTTAATTTTGTCCCCGCCATGGAGAATGACCATGGCTTACTTCTTAGTATTTACTTGAGATTGTCTTTTGAATCTTTTTTTTCCTTAGAGATTTTTAAAATTAGGTCCTTCACTTCTACAAAGTAAAGGAATTTCCAATATTGGATAGCAGAGAGAAGTCCTGTTTTATTCATAGCTAATACTAAGGAATGAGAAATCTATATAAAATTAATAATATGTGTCATCTTTTGAAACCTGGTCCATGTGGGTCAATCCCAGAGTAATCTCTCTTGCAGAAATGTGTAGTCTAAATAATAATTTTATCGTTTTTTCATTTTTCTAGATGAATATAAGGGAGAAACCATGTTTCACAGAAAAGCTTATAAAAATTCTAGGTTGTCTCCTGTTCTCTAAAATCCTAGATCTCTAAGGTATTTATGTCATAGGGCTCTTATTATACAAGGGATAAGTAAGATTTATTGAACTGGCTCATTGTAAGCACCTAACAGACATTAGCTATTTTCAATAGCATCTGAGACAATCTTTCTTCTCATTCATGACTTTCTGTCCCTTCCATTTTTCTCTATCCCTAACCCCAACCCCAACCACAGACTCCCCTCTGAACTCCTCTGGAACCTGTTTGTCCCCGTCTTCCACTTTAACCATCACAGCCCATGCTCCCTGTCTTACTCCCACTGCATGTCTTCTCACAGTGTACCAGTCAAGTTATATCCTTTCTATGCTTTGACATTTTCTTCCAATTCTGCAATGCTGAAATCCGGAAAAACTAAAGTAGCAACAGCAGAAACTTCCTTAGAGGGCTGGGGAGGACCAGGAACTGAGGAGGCAATGCCTCTGGCAGACTGAAGGAGAGAAAAGACGGAGAACACTCACATTCACAGGTACACAGGATCAGAAAGTTGAAGGTATTTTTTTTTTTTTCCTAGTCTCAGTGATAACACGTATCCTGACAATTGTGAAATGTGTTCTAAATGGAAGCACTTAATCCCCCCACAACTTAGTGATGCTGGTATTATTGCCATCATCCCTGGTGGCTCAGATGGTAAAGAATCTGCCTGAGGTGAAGGAGACATCGGTTCAATCCCTGGTTTGGGAAGATCCTCTAGAGAAGGGAATGGATATGTACTCCAGTATTGTTGCCTGGAGAGTTCCATGGACAGAGGAGCCTGATGGGCTATACAGTCCATGGAGTTGCAAAGAGTTAGACATGACTGAGCAACTAACACATTATAAATAAGGGATATGCATGACGATAAGGCATGAATCTGGGCTGCAGTTCAAAGCCTTGTTTCTAAAGATGGTATAATCACCATGTTGTTGTTCAGTTGCTAAGTCGTGTTCAACTCTTTGTGACCCCATGGACTGTAGTCCACCAGGCTCCTCTATCCATGGGATTTCCTGGGCAAGAATACTGAATGGGTTGATATTTCCTTCTCCAGGGAATCTTCCTGATCCAGGGATAGAACTGGCATCTCCTGCTTTGCAGAAGATCTCTTGCATCACAGGTAGATTCTTGTGATCCCTGAGCCACCAGGGATTCTGTGCCTAATTTCCCATCTGTCAAATGGGTGTGGTAGTAATACCAGCTCATAGCATTGTTATAAATATTAAATAACTTAATACTTGTAAAGTTAGAAGAGTATCTGACCCATGCATGTGTGCTAAGTCACTTCAGTCATGTCTAACTCTGCGACCTAGTGGACTGCAGCCCTCCAGGCTCCTCTGTCCATAGGATTCTCCAGGCAGGAGTACTAGAGTGGCTTGGCATGCCCTTCTCCAGGGATCTTCCCAACCCAGTGATTGAACCTGGGTCTCCTGCATTGCAGGCAGGTTCTTTGCCATCTGGCCACCCATCTAACCCATAGTAAGCTCTATATAAGATTTTCTTAATTAAATAAAAATCAATCACAAACATATTTTGCTATGAACTTTATTAATGCTATAGGCTATTCCAAATTTATTATGTTTTAAACCTAATATCCTAAATATTGAAGATGCCTTTAAAACATTTCTTATAATAAAACTTACTGAAATTTATTAGAAGATACAAGTTCTCTATTTTACTCAAGCATATAAAATTAAATATTGATGTATATAAAGTACATATATGTCTGCATGTACTTTTAAGTGATAGTTTTAATGGGATAAAAGTTATGAACAATTAGCCAACATAGACAAAGGATGGGCATATTTAAGACAGAAAGCTTTGACAGCATTTGTAATTTTACAGTGTCAATTGAATTACAGATTTGTTTTAACCTGTTCTCCAATGGTTAAAGTTAAATAAAAAAAATGAAGACACTGTAACTAAGAATGGACACTGGAAAAGGAAATTGCTTATGGGATTAAAGTTTAATGAAAGTAGACTTGAATTGGATCCTTAATGGTAACTTTTAAAAGAACTGTTAATCTGTCAGCATGTGGGTAGTATTCACAATATTTGTGTGCACCTTTACAGGGTCCAGGCTATATCGTTTCCATTAAGAGAAAAAAAAAAACTTTTCTTCCATTATACAAGTGAGAGAAATTGTTATGGCTTCAAACAACAATTATTATTGAGCTCATGCAAAATTTTTAAGGCATACAAGAAAAATTGCAGTTGGTTCCTGGCCTTGTTAGGGAGGTAAGGCTTTTAAACCTGAGTTAAGCAATTCAGGAAAAGTTCATCTGATGTCACAAAACCACAGGAGTCTTAACTGAAAAATAAAGACTGATGTAAAAAATAAAAACTACTTGGGGGTGAAGAAAGGTGGGATAACTAGTGTGGCTGAAGTGATATGGAATTTAATCCTTTCTGGAGAAAATTGAAGTCAGCAGGTTCTTGGAAGATGGATACATTTTGAGTATTTAGAGAAGAAAGAAGAGAATATTTCCATTCAAGGAAGATAAAATGGAGTGAGGTCTGTTCAAGTAACTAGTTTTTAAAGAAATATAAAGGACTAGAAATAAGGATTCTAGATCACTTTTTTGACCAAATAAAGGGGCCAGGTGCACTGACTTAAGTTGAGGTTTCTCAGGGTTGAGCCCTGAAGGAGGTACAGATATGATCTATGACTTAGAAGCATGGAATCAAGGGGCATCTGAAAAATTAACACCAAAAACAAAAATAAATGAAAATCAAAGTGGTCAGCCCAGAAAATCATGTATGAATTAAAGGGACTGCCTTTAAGGAGATCCGGATGAAAGGAACAAATTTAGGTGGGCACACAGTAGATGTTGGGGAATTCTCCCAAAAGTACTCCTCTATAGGGTCAGGGATGCATGACCTGTGGTCTCATCTAAGATTGGTGATGGAGCTGTGAAGGACACCATGCAGGTTCCAATGTAAGTTGGAATGCTAGTTTGGGACCAGGTAATCAGAAATCATGAATTTTAGGGCAGGCATGAATTTTACTCTGAAGGCAATGATGATCTGCTGGAGGTTTGGGTAGAACTAAGATAAGGAAATAATAAATCTAGGAAGACCACTTAAGAGGTTATTCGTGTACCCCCAAGGTGATAGATATGAACCAGAAAATTAGAAATGGGGATGGAAAGAATGAAAATGATATGAGACATTGAGGAAGACAAATTATTAAGATTCAACAGTTATTTTGCTTCCAAGAGTGAGGTTAAGAAAAAGAAGTCAAATGTAATTTTCAGAAGTTGAGAACAGTGACTGGGAGAATCATCTGAGGGAGCTGCTGAAGGAAAGGAAGGTGAAGATTACATTGCTTTCCATTGGCTGGTGTTGAAAATAAACTATAGAGGTAAAGTTATTTAGTGAATTTAATTAATGAGGAATTCATAGCCAATTATATTTCATAAGCTTTGCTATCTTAAAAAGGTAAAAATTCCATATTAATAGCTGTTAACTCATAATTAATTCTGATTAGCCTATGCTATTTTTCTTGTAAGCTAATACACAATATTTGGTGTTTGACTCAGCATTAATTTGTTAAGTTTAACTCTCATGGTTTTGATTTGGTTTCTTGGGAATAGATGTTATTTCACTTTTTGCCATATTCTTAGAGCTAGCTCCTAGGAAGAAAATGATCTCATTGAAGCCACAGTTCATTCCACCACTGAAATGTCTTCAAGTTACAAGTCAGTCATAGTCCAGCACAGCTGTGAAAATGTTGTCGAGCTGGAAGAAGGGGTACTAGGAAAGAATACAGCAAGGCGGTAGCCAATGAGGTAGGAGGCAGGAGAAGAACAAAAATAATGAAGTTTGAGAATGATGGTTTTGAAACTTTGATGTGCATATGAGTTACCTGAGGAGAGATTCAGTAGTTCTTTGGAGAAACCCAATACTGTGCATATCTAACATGCTCCTAGAAGCTGCTGAAGCTGCTAATCCCAGGACCGCATTTTTAGTAGTAAGGCACTAGAAATCAAAAGAGGATTTTCAAATGAAAGAAAGTTTCTGTGCTGTATGCTTTCAATTTGCCTTTTCAGATCCAGTCTTCAGGCTTCTCCACCTGGCATTGTGCCCCAGGGGTCTGTACTTTAGGGATTATAACGGGGCCTCTTTGCTTTGGTTTTCTGTTGGTTTTGGTTAGTAAGAAGAATTGGCTGAAAATGGAAGGAGGCATATGAGTGAGATCTGGGTATGTAGAATTAGTATTGCTGTAACAGGATATTTATAGTCCTAAAAGGAGAAGGCAATGGCACCCCACTCCAGTACTCTTGCCTGGAAAATCCCATGGATGGAGGAGCCTGGTAGGCTGCAGTCCATGGGGTCGCTAGGAGTCGGACACGACTGAGCGACTTCACTTTGACTTTTCACTTTCATGCATCGGAGGAGGAAATGGCAACCCATTCCAGTATTCTCGCCTGGAGAATCCCATGGACAGAGGAGCCTGGTGGGCTGCCATCTATGGGGTCACACAGAGTCGGACACGACTGAAGTGACTTAGCATGGTCCTAAAAATCACTACACTGTGAAAAATCATGCAATTAAAACCACAGGGCTATGGGAAAATGGGATTGGGGCAGAGTACTCAAAATCTTTGTCAGTAACACACACACACACGCACATACACACACACAGATGGAAGCCTAATAAAAACTGTAGCACAGTTTTACACTTGTTAAATGGTAATAAAGCATATTACAATAAATATGGTACTTTACCTTGGAAAGGACCTGCAGTTTGATTGAAGAAGTGACATTGGAAAAGTTGCAGAATATGAGTTATCATAAAGTGGTAAAAGGTGGGGTATGTGAAATTGGAAGGAAAGTTGTAACACCAGCTGTGGATGGACATGGCTCTTAACACATACAGTGTAGCAGGTAGATTTTGAGGTGTATATGTATGTGTGCCTTTTTGTGTATTTCTGCTCCGAATTGTTCAGCTATGCAATTTTCTCTGTTCACTCAGTATTTCTCATGGATGAAATTGTGCATAAACATCAAATTCATTTAGACTTAAATTTTTCCTTACTATACCAATATATTGAAACAAATGTGCTTTTTCAAAAGAAGAGTTTTGCTGTAGGTTGCTGCATATCGTCTGCATTTCTATTTTGATGCATGGCTTTTGTAGGTATCCCCTCCTACAGCAACAGAAATTGCTTCTGGTAACCACCAGTCTCCTTTCTTCTCCTTACTTCAGAGAAGGCATGGTAACAATTCCCTGTAATAACAGGGTGGTTTCACCATTGACTGTTAGTTTTCCTTAACTTGCCTACACCTTTGTAAATAGTCCTTTTAATGCATGCCCATCAATTACCTTCAGTGCTTGAGTTTGCCAAATGTGTCCTTCCAGTCCTGGACAGTGTTCAAATGTGATTAGTGATGTGAGGAGGTAAAGGAGAATGAGGGCTTGCTGGGTGAATTTGGGTTTAACTTTTATTGGGGTCCACTCAGTGGCACCCTACTCCAGTACTCTTACCTGGAAAATCCCATAGATGGAGGAGCCTGGAACGCTGCAGTCCATGGGGCCACTGAGGGTCGGATACAACTGAACGTCTTCACTTTCACTTTTCACTTGCATACATTGGAGAAGGAAATGGCAACCCACTCCAGTGTTCTTGCCTGGAGAATCCCAGGGACAGGGGAGCCTGGTGGGCTGCCATCTGTGGGGTCACACAGAGTTGGACACGACTGAAGTGACTTAGCAGCAGCAGCAGATATTTTAATTAATTGGTTCTGCACACAGCAGCCAGGGAAATACTTTAAAAAGTAAGTCAGATCAGATCATTCTCCTTCTCAAGAACTTAGAATGACTTTCCTTTGCTCTTAGGGTAAAGGGAGTGGTACTTTCAATGACTTACAAGACTCTGCATGGCCTGGTTTCTTCCTCCTTCTCTGAAATCTTTTTTTTTTTTTAATATAAATTTATTTATTTTAATTGGAGGCTAATTACTTTACAATATTGTATTGGTTTTGCCATACATCAACATGAATCCGCCACAAGTGTACATGTGTTCCCCATCCTGAACCCCCCTCCCACCTCCCTCCCCATACCATCCCTCTGGGTCATCCCAGTGCACCAGCCCCGAGCATCCTGTATCATGCATCAAACCTGGACTGGTGATTCATTTTATATTTGAAATTATACATGTTTCAATGCCATTCTCCCAAATCATCCCACCCTCTCCCTCTCCCACAGAATCCAAAAGACTGTTCTACACATCTGTGTCTCTTTTGCTGTTTCTCATACAGGGTTATCATTACCATCTTTCTAAATTCCATATATATGCGTTAGTATACTGTATTGGTGTTTTTCTTTTTGGCTTACTTCACTCTGTATAATAGGCTCCAGTTTTATCTGCCTCATTAGAACTGATTCAAATGTATTCTTTTTAATGGCTGAGTAATACTCCATTGTGTATATGGACCACAGCTTTCTTATCCATTCATCTGTTGGTGGACATCTAGGTTGCTCTCCAGTGTTAAGTGTTTGATCTAGATACACTGACCTCCTTGTGTTTCTGGGACACACAAGGCAGGCTTTTCAATAACATAGGCAGGAGTTTTTGGAGGCATCTTAACTGAAGACATTTGAAGGCTGTTTTCTGAATTAGTGTAATTTGTGACAAGGATAAGATTTTCTAAGCATGAAAGCCTCTGATTTTTCTGGCTGGGTCAGACAGTTCATTCATCTGCTGAAAAACTGAGCAATGTTGTTCAAATTAAAATGTTTTCAAATTATGCAAATATGACACTAGTGAAAAGGGAGGCTACAAAACTACCACAGGCTGTTGGAACTCATTCAAGAAGCCCACTGCCTGACCCATGTGAAAATCTTATCATCTTAAAGCTGGGGGTCTTGTCATGGCCTAGAAACAGTTCATGTTCTGTTTTACGTTTCATTAAGATTCATTTATAAATAATTTTTGAATAAAAAAATGTGTCTTTTTGCCCAATAGCTTCAGCCGAGCTCTATGGCAATAATATATGACTTTGTTTCATTAAAATAAAAGTTTCCATTTGTGTTTAAAGTTGATGCCTAAAAGGTTCTGAAACCTAGCCATTCTCCCTCAGACTCTAACAACTCCATCCAACTTTGTCCCAGGACACAGCTAGAATTTTGCCCACTCTTCAAGGCTCATTTATATTTTGCCAGAAAATGTTCTATTTTACATTTGTATAACCATCACCAGCATCATAAGCTCTCAAATGACTTAAAGCAGACAAATGAGGGAACCTTTTCTAATGATACAACTAAATTACAGTTCATATTTTGAAAGATTAAAGAATGTGCCTATTTTCCTCCCAACATTCTCAGCTTTAGTTGGAATAGATGAATTCCCCAGGATCGGGGTCTCCATACGTTTACACATAGGAAGACCAGGGTATCTGTTTTCTTATCTTTCTATCTGAGAATAATTTTTATTGATCTTTCAAGACTAGTTTCAGATGAGTGTTATTAAATTGAGGTCACTGAATTGGCTATGACAAAGCTGTCATTTGGTTATAATGCCTCTATTATAAGAAATATTTACAGTAGGAATCTATTTCATTGTTCTTCATTAAATGGTTCAAAGCAAAGAGGAAAGCAAAACTTCAATTCATATACCTAAAACAGTTTTTGTGAATGGCAGTTATATAAATTCTTATAGGGTAGAAGGTGTGCATGCATACTAAGTCACTTCAGTCATGTCCAACTCTTTGTGACCCTAGGGACTGTAGCCCACCTGGCTTCTCTGTCCACAGGATTCTCCAGGCGAGAATACTGGCGTGGGTTGCCATGCCCCTCTCCAGGGGATCTTCCCAATACAGGGATCGAACCTGCGTCCCTTATGTCTACTGCATTGGCAGGTGGGTTCTTTACCACTAGTGCCGCCTAAGAAGCCCGTGAATAGAATAATGGCACCTAAATAATCACAATATTCATTCAATTTCATATATTTTTTGCTAATAGAATGCTGAATATGTGGAGATATTACACTAAAATAGCAAAAAAAAAAAAAAGAGTAGTGTTTTATACTGTTTCATGTTTTTATATTGAAGGACACATTAGCCTTAAAACTGATAAATGATAGACTCTTTGGGCAACTAAATTACAGTTTTTGCTTCCTTGTGATGAAAATCTTGCTGACATAGATGTTAGAAGATGAATGCTATTCTCCAGCTGTGTCCTGTGAATTCATTTACGTCTCGCTGACTAGCAGCCAGACACAAAGAGCGGGAATCTCACATTTCTCTGTTCTTGAGGTGCCTAACTGAAGTGTAAGGCAAACAGTGAGTGGGAACTGAATGTGTTGAGTGATGTAAAATAATTCACGGCATCATGTGGATGTTTAGTGACCTGAAATGATGTAACATCTGCAAAATTGAATTTGTGTTTATGTAATTTGTTTAGTTACTCTTTACACATTCTGTCAAATTGAAAGCCTTTATTATAATCATACAAGTACTAAGTATGAAATGGATAGTAATTACTGTTATCAAGTTTTTGCAAAAATTTGATGTGGGGAAATCTTAATCAGGAATTATTTCTCCACAGGTACTTTGTTTTCACTTTCATAAAAGTCAGATGCCCAGAAAAGACCCTAAGGGAAATTACTACAAAATATAGAAGACAAAGAATGATGTTAAAAAAAATTTCCTTGACAATGTTTTTAGATAGTTACACTAGAATAACAGAGCAGCCATTGTAAGTTTGACCAGATAGGAGATGCTATAAAAGCGATAGGCAATGACATAGTTTAGTATGTTCATGACAGCTGGCTTACAGTGCAGCTGATGAACAGGAAGGTGAGTTCTGAGGAAGGCATTGATGGTACTGGCCTTAAGTGAAGATCAACAGAGACTCACTTTCCAGCCAATTTTCTGTTCTTGTGTAGAAACAGAAAATGTACAGTGACGACTGCAACATCTGTCGAATTGTTTTCAATGTGCCAAGCTAGAACGTGCTTTTCAGTTTGAGAAACAGGATTTAAAAAAAGAAACAAGGAGGAAAATGTGGCACGAAATTAGGAAAGAAAATATTTATGTAAAGAAAGCTTCACAAGAAATACTGTAAATTCCTGACTAAAAATAGGTTGACAAGCAGCTTGATGGCATGGCTGAGGGAGACAGACAAGAGATTCTAGGTTTTAATTTTTCACACAGGGACAACTGAATGCGACAGCAATTTGGTACCGTTGAGCATTAGGGGAGACAGGATTTTTGTCACACATGTTCCTTCTGCTTGCTGATTTATAAGGAGACAGTGGCTTTGAAGGAAAGGAGGGGAATGGCTATCTGTCTATGATGGGGAAGAGTCCAAATAATGTGGCAAATGTAGAGAGGTGGCAGGAAGCTGGCAGAGGGTAGTGACTCCTCATTCTAGAAAGTCAAAAAGGATTTAACATCAAACACGAAGGCTTACCATAGAAACAGGAGCACAGAACAGGATGATGTGATTATAGGAAGCCTAGTGAGGATGCCGAATGACATTTGGGCCAAGCTGAGTATCAATAAATGTATCATTGTAGAAATTACATCTATTTATGTTCAATACTGAATATGGATTATTACCAACAGATAACTCCTTGCTTTCCTATCTAATTCTGTTGGTTAAGATTGACATGTTATTAGTTGAGTGGATATTCCATTTAACAATCAGTACTCATCAACTAAGGTCTTATTACCCAGTTACGTTATTGCTGACTGAATCTGATCCTGTTACAGGGCTGAGTCATTGAGGAGAACTAGAGTGAGTGTGAAGAAAGAGCAACTTGTCAAACCAGTAACCTATATTCATAGGAAGTAAGGCTATAAAAACAATAACTTTATTTTCAGTTTTTAGGATTCCCTCTTTCCCTTTGGAATAATCCACTACATTCATGACAGGTCCTTAAAAATATCACTTATTAAACAATTATAAAACAATGATTTCTCTACAATCTGCATCCTGATGTAGCATTTTTCAGGAATTCCAGAGGTTTTAAAAGAAATTTGTCTTATTCCTATGAATACTACAGTTGCAACAGTCCCAATAATTCCACATTACAAATGAAAGAGTCTCTGGAAAAAAATCCAAAAACATTTTATGGAGAAAAGAACAATAATTTTTTTTAATGCTAGAAATAGAAAAATATAAATGCATTGGTAATGAAAGGCTTTATTTCACAAGTTACTGTCCATGTGTGCATGCTAAGTCACTTCAGTTGTGTCCAACTCTTTGTGGCCCTATGGACCATAGTCCACCAGGCTCCTCTGTCCATGGTATTCTCCAAGCAAGAATACTGGAGTGGGTTGCCATGTCCTCTTCCAGGGGATCTTCCCAACCCAGGGATCAAACTCGTGTCTCTTCCATCTACCTGCACTGGCAGGCAGGTTCTTTACCACTAGCACCACCTGGGAAGCCTGTCCATGCATAAGCTAAATAACATAAAAAGGTACACGTAGAAGTCTGTTTTCTGGAAGCACTACCTTTTCAACATGCATGTGGATTATTTATAAAAATGACAAAACTAACCCAAGTAAAAATCCATAACCCAAACAGATTAGTTGTCATGGTAAAGCAAAGGAAGTTTCAAAGAGTAAATAATATATATTCATCCACCCTCCATAGCTCCCAGTTCTTAAGACAAGCTAGTGTTAAAAGGATATTCTGCCAAATCTTTAAAATTAATGTCTCAAAAGAGAAAAATAATGGTGATTATCTCTGTAGATTCTGAAAGGTATTAGACATTTAATATGTAAAACCTAAAGTAAGAATCAATGCATACTTCTACAATATGATGAAATATGAATAAACGTCACATTATGATAAAATAGTAATGGATAATTCAACAATATAAAATTTAAATAGATGAGACTTTCATTGTCATGGCATAACTGATTAACCCAGAGCCAGCATCGTGCTTTAACATTAAAAGCCGAAACAAGATAGAGACATCAGGTATCGTCTTTATTATTTAACATTATTATAGGGGTAGTGAAAGGTGAAAGTGAAGTCGCTCAGTCGTGTCCAACTCTTTACAACCCCATAGACTGTAGCCTACCAGGCTCCTCTGTCCATGAGATTTTCCAGGCAATAGTACTAGAGTGGGTTGCCATTTCCTCCTCCAGGGGATATTCCCAACCCAGGGCTTGAACCCGGGTCTCCCGCATTGTAGCCAGACGCTTTACCGTCTGAGCCACCAGGGAAGTAGGAAATGCAATTAGATAAGAGATCAAAGTAGGAGGTATAAAAGTAGACTGTAAAGGGATCACTGCTTTAGACAAAATGAGTGTTTACCTAGAAAACCTAAATCAGTTAAAAAACTATGACAAATAAAAATTTAGTAGATGGCTATATACAAATTTCTTATACAGAAATTAATAAAATTCAATTATAGACCTAAGGCTGGTTAGAATTAGTTAGAAATTAGTTAGGGAATCTAATAGAAGAAATATTCCATTAACTAAACCAACACAATGATAACATACATACAGTTAAATAAACCTACACACACATTGGACAGAAGAAGGTAAATGGACAGATTCCAATCTTAATGTTTACTTTTGACACACTTTTTCTGATGAGTGATCAAGCACAGCAAAACAATTATTGAGGATATTAAAAAATTAAATAATATATTTATTACGCTGATTTGATGAATAGAATCTTCTGTTCATAGAAAATGCTAACTCATTTCCAGCACACATGGAGCATTTAACAAATCTAAGCAAAGAACAGAACCCAAAGTAAGGATCTGCAAAATCATTATTATATGTTTCTTGGAGAAATAATAATAATTGGAGAAAAAGCATGCAATCCCTATGTTTTTGGAATATTAAAATCAGGAAGCTTGATTGGTACATTAATAATCATTTTTATAAAATTCAATATACACACATTTTATTGTATGTTCAATTGTTTCTTGTGTCTTTCTGTTTTAAATTTCTTATTTCTGGTCTTCAGGAGTAGCATTTAGCATCATATATTATTGAGTAGGATAACCTGAGGGAGACATAAAAGCTTTTTGATCTTAGGCAACCTGTTAGTTTATTTTTATATACAATTTTTTCCTAAAGATATTTATCATCAATGATACATTTGAAAACATATTTTATAATGCTTAAATTAATATTTAAAAAGAAGCAGTGGTACTTGTAAATCTGTATCATTAAGTTTTTTCACAAATTCAAAATAAATATTTTCCTTTCAATTTAGATTTTCATTTCTATTTTAAAAGGAGAGGATAAATTTTACTGTATCATTACATGATGAATGGCAGAGAGTGCCCCTAATACATTAGCCTGGGAATGGGGTCAAGTGCATAACTACACAAAGGACCGGGGTAAGCACCAGACTGCTCCAAAATGAAACTTATATTGATAAAACTGTTCCTAGAATACACAAAACTTAAAGAATATGAGATAAATCTTCTGTTTATTTATAATATATTATTTTTCCCGGTAACGTGAATAAAATGAATTCTCAAAATTTTGGAGGTTTAAAGAAAAAAGTTGGTCATTGGTCTAAATTAAGGATAATCTTTTTCAGTGTTAGGTATTGAAGAAAAGTATTTTTGAGAGAAAAATTGAAAGTGGATGAAAAATGGATTGGATAATACAAGTTATAATGAAAAGATTTCATTCACTACCCTTAGCTTTTCTTCAGGACAGGTTTTCAAAATACAAAGAAAAAAGAATGTATTTTTCATTTTGTATGTAGAATTAATCATTCACATCCTCAAAAGATTTATTTTTTCCTGTAATATTTTAAGTAAATCATATTGATTCTATGGAACACTATGAATTCTCAACTGTCATTTAGACTTCTTGTACCTGAGTGGATTTTTTTATTCAAGGAATGCTTTTTAAGTGACTTACATCCATAACTTTAAATCCTTTCCCCTCAATTCTCTTTGAAGTTCAATTTTTATTATATTCTTCTTCTACCTCCAAGGAAATGCTTTAGTTTTATGTTCTCTTTGTATTCCCACATTTCTATGTTTACTTGGAGTTCTTTTTGATATCTTTTGAATTTCTGCATCACATCAGTTTTATTCTGACAGATGCAGCCTCTAAAATAAGCTTGTGTGAGGCACTAAAACCTAAAATAAACCATTATTTGAGGGTTAGGTGCGTCATACCTGCAAATAACCCCATTTATCTAGAGAAATGTATTTAATGCTTATTGTATAAATACCAGTGTTTCCATGTGCTCTATAATGCCATCTGTCCCTTCTCATACAATACATAATTCAATGTATCCCTTATTCCATTTTTTGAGATGCAGAATTCTTGTATACAGCTCCATATACTGTGATATGAATCCAGGTGTATTATGAAAATTGTATCAAATATTATCCAATATGAAATTTGACTGTATGTTGAATCAAGTACTTTCTCTGTTGCTAAAATACACATCAAGGTAAGCTTGTATCATGGTATCTTTCACCAACTTCATTTAATGTATATTTTAAACATGATGTTCTGGAAAGTAGAAACTGCTGTTTCTATTAAGGGAATCCGTTTGTTTCTAGTTATGTCACAGAGGACTCTTCTACTAGAGCAGCAAAAGAGAGAAAAATGAAAACATAAAGCGGCAACATGGTATTGATTAATGGACATTCTTTTTCTCATCCTTTGCTTGAAATACAAGAATAAGATCTTAATTAGATTTATATTCACAGGAATGTTGATCCAGAATATACAACATAAACAGATTAACAAACAAACATTTGAGTCTAAGTGGCAAGCCTGAGGCTAGGTTGAGGACCCTGAAATTGATCACATCCAAGGTGCTCAGGCACTGATGGAGAGACACACGCAGAAGACTATTACAGAGCACCAGTGCTTCCATGGAGGAGAGCCTGGGGACACTGGAGCTGCTGCAAGTGTCTAACTCAGCTGCTGAAAAGAAAGGTGCCAGGGAGAGCTTTCCAAGGGAGCTTTAGCCTGAGCTTCAATTTGAAGAATGAGTAGGAGTTAATTGTTTAGATTGTTTTTAGATCATGTATCATCTAAGCAGCTTTGGGATATAGAAATTCTGAAATTATCTTGTCATGATCAATTCAGTAGGTTGGATCAAAAGCAGACAGTTTATGCATCTTCTCTTTTCTACTTTCTTACATACACACGTGCACAGAATATTTTTTAAATGCGTGACTTTACTATCAGATATACTGCATTATAGTTAGAACTGTATGATGTAAGCGTGAGAATGGATGATAGGAATTACATATTAATATTAGATCATCACTTTAATGTGGCTAAAAATTACCTTTTAAAGCATATACTGTCTGACTCTTTTCGACCCCAAGGACTGTAGCCTACCAGGCTCTTCTGTCCATGGAATTCTCCAGGCAAGAATACTGGACTGGGTAGCTGTTCCCTTCTCCAGGGGATCTCCCCAACCTAGGGATCAAATCCAGGTCTCCTGCATTGCAGGCAGATTCTCTACTATCTGACCCACCAGGGAAACCCAAGAATACTGGAGTAGGTAACCTATCCCTTCTCCAGGGGATCTTCCCCACCCAGGAATCAATCTAGGGTCTCCTGCATTGCCAGTGGATTTTTTACCAGCTGAACTATCAAGGAAGCCCTTTTAAAGCATAGTTGCATATTTCTCTTGACACTGACTTTCTCTCTAAACATGCATTCTTTATACACATGCCCTTAAAACATGATGCAGAAACAGAAAGTTCTATTGGGTGTGGTCTGCATTTCTTTTTTACATGTTTTCCCATTACTGTGGCAAATTCCTCCTCACTTCAAAATTCCCAAAGGTGAAATTAAGGGAATGAATGCATGCTTGCATCATGGGGTCCCCTCAAGGGGAGTAATAACTTTACATTTTAGTTTTGACACTTTCCATTTCACAACCTTGGATAGAGAATAGTAGATAACCTGACACACATATCTTTTTGTCAACATATTTACAAAATCTGTGTGTTACCAGAAACCAGTTTGGTCTTTTTTTAATATAATTTATTTATTTTAATTGGAGGCTGATTACTTTACAATATTGTGGTGGTTTTTGCCATACAATGACATGAATCAGCCATGGGCGCACATGTGTTCCCCATCCAGAATCCCCCTCCCACCTCCCTCCCCATCCCATCCCCCAGGGTCATCCCAGTGCACCAGTCCTGAGCACCCTGTCTCATGCATGGAACGTGGACTGGTGATCCGCTTCACATATGATTATATACACGTTTCAACACTACCCTCTCAAATCATCCCACCCTCGCCTTCTCCCACAGAGTCCAAAAGACTTTACATCTGTGTCTCTTTTGCTGTCTCACATATAGAGTCATCATTAACATCTTTCTAAATTCCATATATATGTGTTAGTATACTGTATTGGTGTTTTTATTTCTGAATTACTTCACTCGTATAATAGGCTCCAGCTTCATCCATCTCATTAGAACTGATTCAAATGCATTCTTTTTAATGGCTGAGTAATATTCCATTGTGAATATGTACCACAGCTTTCTTATCCATTCGTCTGCCAATGGACATCTAGGTTGCTTCCATGTCCTGGCTATTGCAAACAGTGCTGTGATGAACATTTGGGTACATGTGTCTCTTTCAATTCTGGTTGCCTCAGTGTGTATGCCCAGCAGTGGGACTGCTGGATCGTATGGCAGTTCTATCTCCAGTTTCTTATGTGGAGCAGGGATTGCTTTGGCTACGAGCTCAGTTTTATCATGGATAGAGGAAAGTGCCTTAGATGATTTTAATGAATGTAGTACAAAAACCTAGAGAACATCCTCTTTTGATAAGCCATTTAGTTGTCTTCTTCAGAGAAGAACTTCTGGCAGGTCAGTAAGAACAGGCAAAGATTCATGAATAGTGTATAGCGTTTTCCTATTTGACTTTTTATTGATTCTTCTAAGATCTAGCATTCTAACAAGGTCAACATAATTGCTTTAGGTCATAATGTGCAGTATATTTGTTTCCTTATCTGGCTAGATAGTTTCATGGTATTTTATTCATTTTGCTTAACAGTTTACATCATTATATACTTCACTTACCAAAAAAAAAAAAAGCAAAAATAATATCTTGTATCTGCTATGCAGCTTAACAAAGAAAGCATTACAAATACAGATGAAGCCCTTTTATGTATGACTCCATGATTTCCTTGTGTGAGATCAAGCCTAGAAGTAATCACAATCTTAAATTCATAGTTTTACCATCTGTATGTTTATACCTTTACCAATTAAGTGTGTACTGTTAAATAGTATATGGTGTCATTTTGCTTATTTTAATATCATATTCTGTATATATCCTAGGAATTTATTTCTTTTACTCAACATTATGTTTTTGATATTTTCCCCATATATCACTCTTGTACATTCTATTTCACTTCTATATAATATTCCATTGTGTGACCTCACCACAATTTGTCCATTCATGTGTTGCTAGATTGAGATTATATTCAAGTATTTGCTATTGCAAGCAAAACTACTATGATCATTTTTGTACTTGTCTCCTTGTGTGTATGTGTAAGACTTTCCTAGGTCATACGATAACTTTTAAAACTAAAATATTGGCAAATTGACTTCCAAACTCTCTTGTACCAATTTGCTCTTCCACCAGCAGTTTGCAAGAATTCTGTATGTAAAGGAACTCTCTTCCCTTCCCATAAAAAAAAAAAATACATGCTTTTTCCTTCATTGTTGAATAAAGTGATAAGAACTGATGTCCTTGTTTCTGAGCTTGAAGGAAGCATTCTGTTTTTCAGCCTAAACTGAATGTTGTAGAATTTCATAGATGTTAGTTATCCAGTTGATGAAATTGCTTTCTAACCTTAGTTTCTGAGAATTTATACAACTGTTTATTTTGCTTATGGGTCACAATTTATCATTTCTTGGTCTTTCTTGTTTTTGTTTATTTGTTTGTTTGTCCAATGAGTGGCCATTGGACTTTGTGATTTTATGTTGCTAAGTGCTTAGGTTGTTATATTCTTTTAAAAATTGTTGTCCTTTATGGATCTTCTGCCTTTCCATAGAAACTTAAGAATAAATTTGTCAGTATCTGCAGAATAACCACTGGTGTTTGATTGGAATTGCATTGAATCTATAGATCAAGCTGAGAAGAATTGCTATCTTTACAATATTGACTTTCCTATATATGAACATGGGATATCACTCTATTCATTTTTTCTTTGATCTTTTTCTTCATAGCTTTGTAATTTTCCTCATACATGTTATATACCTATTTTGTTGAATTTATAGCTAAGTATTTCATTTGGGGAGATGCTGATGTTGATGGCATTGTGTTTTTAATTTTAAATTCTGGTTGTTCACTACCGGTATATAGGCAAATGGTTGACTTCTGTGTTTTCACATTATAGCTTGCAAACTTGCTACAATTGATTAATTCCAGGAGTTTTTTCTTGTTTTTGATTCTTTTTGGATTTTCTACATACAGAATCATGTCATCTGCAAAAACATGAGTATTTTTTTCTTCTTAATTTATATTCCTTTTATTTTCCATTCTTATTGCATTAGCTATATTTTCCATAATGATGTTCAAAATTAATGGTGAGAAGAGACATCCTTCCTTGCCTTGTTCTTAATCTTAATGGAAATTTTTCAAGTTTCTCACCATTAAATATGATGACCCAGAGGGATGGGATGGGGAGGGAGGTAGGAGGGGGTTCAGGATGGGGAACACATGTACACCTGTGGCTGATTCATTTCAATGTATGGCAAAACCACTACAATATTGTAAAGTAATTAGCTTCCAATTAAAATGAATAAATTTATTTAAAAAAATGAATATGATGTTAAATGTATATTTTTTAGGTTTTATTTATCAATTTTAGGAAGTTCCCCTCTATTCCTGGATTAGTGAGAGTTATTTTTACATTTAGAAACCACATTTTACTATTGCTGGAGTATAGAAATTTTATTGTTTTGAATATCGATCGCCTATTCAGTATTCTTGCTTAATTATTCTAATTAATTGTAATAATTTGCCTGTATATATCTTTAGTGTTTCTCTATAATAATTACAGTTTTCATTTTTCTCTCCCAAATCTCATAGATTTTAGCTCTTGTTCTTGTCATCCTGGACTGACAAGAGCAGTCAGTATGCAGCTAAACAGAAGCAGTAATGGCAGGCATCTTTGTCTTGCTCTTGAATTTTAAAGGTAATGTTTCTAGAATTTCAACATTAATTATGGAAATCATTGCAGGTTTTTGTCAGATAATCTGGATCTCTCATGGATGTGTTCATTCATGAGGTGACAGAAAATGTGACAAGACTCTAATATATAAAATACAAGAAGTTATCTTTTCTCATGCAAAAATAAGCCTTGATGCAGACATTTTCCTCATGCTTCCAAAATACCTGCTACAAGTTCAGCTACCCAGACCACAGCTCTTTTAAAGCAGTCTTGGAAAGTAAGCATTAAGCTTTCTAGCTTATATAATGAAAGGCAGCACTGGTAAAGAAGTTAGTAGATTATATTAACCCAAATGATAATGTCTGCATAATTCATTTTATTTGGGCTAATAAAATTCTCTTTTATTTATGATATGATAAGTT
Organism: Bos indicus; assembly: GCF_029378745.1. Taxonomy (NCBI): domain Eukaryota; kingdom Metazoa; phylum Chordata; class Mammalia; order Artiodactyla; family Bovidae; genus Bos; species Bos indicus. Next base: position 94,653,128 of record NC_091760.1, on the reverse strand, counting down.
TTTTATATTAAATCACAAATTGGAGATGATTTAACAGAATATGTTTTTTTGCATGTGCAAAATTAATGCATTTTGCTCTTTATTAATGTGTTGAATTTCATCATGAGAGTTCATAATATTATATCATCCCTATACTTCTATGATATACCTAACCTGGTCATTATTTGTTTTTTAAAAAACATTGCAAAAATAAATTTTTAGGAGTTTGTGTATGTTTGTAGTAGGCTACAGTCAAGCCTACTACAGAGCCAGTAATGCAATAAAAATACAATGCATTAATAACACAAAATTGTGGTCATTATAGTGTAAAAAGGAATTGCTTTATATAGTGGTAGCTGCTGCTGCTGTTGCTAAGTCACTTGAGTCGTGTCCAACTCTGTGCAACCCCATAAACGGCAGCCCACCAGGCTCCCCCGTCCCTGGAATTCTCCAGGCAAGAACACTGGAGTGGGTTGCCATGTCCTTCTCCAATGCATGAAAGTGAAAAGTGAAAGTGAAGTCTCTCAGTCGTGTCCAACTCCTAGCGACCGCATGGACTGCAGCCTACCAGGCTCCTCCGTCAATGGGATTTGTCAGGCAAGAGTACTGGAGTGGGTTGTCATTGCCTTCTCCATATAGTGGTAGATAGACCCTTGAATGATATGACCTCTCTCTTTTTTCTTAAGTGCAAATGGAAGAAACCTGGTGACTTGGGCTCCTTCGGTGTGATGGGTTTCTCATTCTTCCCTCTCTTCACTGAAAATGAAACAGGAAACATATCCCTGAGAAACCAGGCGAGAATGGGGAAACTATATCTATTTTCTCACTTGTGTTTTTATCTCATATGCCTTGTGTTTTACTTGTTTCCTGATTCAATAGGAAACTGAAATAAAGGTGGTCAGGTATTAGATTTCAGTCATCATTCTTGGTAGTCTTTAAACTGAATTCAAGCCTTTTTATTCTAGCCTTATTCTATCTTAATAGTGAAATTGGCTTATAATTACTGTTTCTCATACTGTTCTTTTCTGATTTTGACTCAAACTTACATTAATCTTATAAAATTACTTGAGTATTTTTCTTTTCTTTCTCTTTTCTGGAAGTCTGGTATACATTACTGATAGAATTAGTTGGCCTTGGCCTTTTGATATTATTCTTTGTGTTTGTGTGGGTTGGAAGGTAGATCTTCATCTACTGATTCCATTTCTTTAATAATCACAAGTATTTTAAGAATGTTTTTCTTTCTTCTTCAGTTAATTTTGATGTTATGTCTTCCTAGAAGATTTTCTTTTGTCTAAGTTTTCAACTTTATTGGCTTAAATTTAATTATAGTGTTATTTTGTTTGTATGCCTCCACCACAGTTCTCCCTACATATTCCTTATCAATCCAAACATTCTTTAATGAGAATCACAAAATCTTTTTCTTGATCAGTCCTGATAGAGATTTGTCTCCTTTGTCCTTTCAAGAGTTTGTGTGTGGTGGGTGGTTGTAGGGGGTGAGGAATGGGGAGATGGGGAGGTAGGTAATTTTTTTTTTAATTTGTTTTATTGTATTCTTTTATTGTATCCTTTATCTTTGTAAATTCATCTTCTTCTTTCATTATTTTTTTCTATATTCTTTGGATTTATATTTTTCTAGCTTTACAAATGGAGAAGGCAATGGCACCCTAATCCAGTACTCTTGCCTGGAAAATCCCATGGACAGAGGAGCCTAGTAGGCTGCAGACCATGGGGTCACAAAGAGTCGGACACGACTGAGCGACTTCACTTTCACTTTTCCCTTTCATGCATTGGAGGAAGACATGGCAACCCACTCCAGTGTTCTTGCCTGGAGAATCGCAGGGAATGGGGAGCCTGATGGGCTGCCGTCTATGGGGTCGCACAGAGTCGGACACGACTGAAGTGACTTAGCAGCAGTAGCAGCAGCTTTACAAATGGAAGCTATGATGGTTTTTGATTTATTGCCTTTCAGCTCCAAATTCATGCCTTTTTTTTTTTTTTTTTTTTTCTTTTAAGGAACTTAGCCTAATAAATATTTCTCCTTAGCCAGCTAGAAAGATCTTAAGGGGCATTCTTCCTTCCAAGGCATTAACAACTTGCTCACCAGATTCTTGGAGAATGTGCTGGGTTTTTTGTTTTTTTCCCCACTGCTTGGTCTGTAGAGAATTTCTGGTGTTAGATGTCTGCAGAGACCAGCATTCTCCCAGATTTGCCTCTCATGTGCTTTCTGTAGCTCTTTACCTTGGCAGCTACAGAATAGCTAGGAGTCCTTGATAGAATGTGCTGGTTCCTCAGCCAAGATCTCTGCTTCCTATATTCTCCCCTCTGTCCTCCAGGCACCATGCTGGGAGCCTTAGTGAGCCTGCTATTTAGTGGAACTTAAAGCTGGCCCAGAACCCTGTGGGCCCAAGCTCCTCACAAGAAAGGCACTAAGTTCCTGCACAGAGAGGCTTCTCCAGCTCCTGGTTCCAGTAGCAAGATCAGCAGTACCCCTTCTCCCACATTGGTCAATCACCTCCAACTCACCGCACACCAGTCTCCCAGCTGTCACACCTGTCAGCTGGCCTTGTTTGTGTCTTAGATGTTTATTTCCTCCACTCATCCTGATGTGGACATAGCACAATTTCACAAATCCACAGTCATGTCCCAACTCCATCTGCTACCTGCTCACCATCAGCCTCAGTTTGTCTGTTCTCCAAAGGGTTGTTCCTGCTTATCTGGCAAGTGTGGATAAGATCTGGCTAGGCAGTTGTATAATTAGCTGCAACCGAACCTTCAACAACGTTTGAACCATTCTTTGAAATTTGTCCTTCATTGGACACTTTCCCTCAGGCATAGGATTGATTCTCTTTATGGTTCTCTATCTTTATTGTAACTCTCCAATAATAACTGGTAGTTCTTTATATATGACATTAAATGATACTAAATTTCCTCTTGTTTCTTCCTCTTCATTGAATCCAGCTTACACAGATGCTAACTAAATTTCAGCATGTTTTCTAAAAAATATTTAAGGCTATTATTTCCCCTCTAATAGTGAATTTTTGATTATGGTAAACTCTTCTGCTACACATTTTCTGTAATAAGAATTAGTTCATGGGTGATAAATAACTGAATGATGACAGTATAAGGCATATATTGTTTCAGTTGAAGCACTTTAAAAAGAACAAGTTAATATTAATAATTTATCTTACCAAAAGTAATAGTAGTAAAATAGAAAGTACACTAAAATGGAAAGTGCACTGGCATTTTTTTTTTTTAATTTTTTGGCCACATTGAATGGCATGTGGGATTTAGTTCCCCGTTGTTCAGTCACTTAATTGTGTCTGACTTTTTGTGACCTCAAGGACATTCCAGGCTTCCCTGTCCTCCACTATCTCCCAGAGTTTGCTCAAACTTATGTCCATTGAGACGATGCCATCCAATCATCTTACCTCTGTTGCCCCCTTCTCCTCCTACTCTCAATCTTTCCCAGCCATCAGTCTTTTCCAATGAGTTGGCTCTTTGCATCAGGTGCCAAAGTATTGGAGTTTCAGCTTCAGCATCAGTCCTCCCAATGAATAGTCAGGATTGATTTTCTTTAGCATTAACTGGTTTAATCTCCTTGCTGTCTAAGGGACTCTCAAGAGTCTTCTCCAGTACCACAGTTTGAAAACATCAATGCCCCCTGCATTGGAAATACAGTCTTAACCACTGGACCATCAGTGAAGTTTGAAGGTGCATTAATATTGCTGGATGCTGCTAGCTGTGGAGGAATCCAGTATTGTACCTATTTACTCCATGTTTTTCTTTTTGATTTAATTTGTTATGTACTTCCTCTTGGAGTTGTTTACTGTGTGACTTTCCTCATCTCTATGCATCCCCTCTTGCTATAATTCAGTGGCCTCAATTCTTCCTTACATCTCCTTCTTATGTTCGCCTATCAAATAAAATAAAGTTTTGTATTTGCTATAGCCTTGTTTAAAAGACAAAAAATGTCCTTTATACTATGCTGTTTATTATTTTATTAGGATTATTATTCTTTTTATCTGTTCTGTAGTTACAAAGTACACAAATTTTAGGTGTTTCAATCCTAGACCTATCCTTCTCCTGACATGTTCTCTTATTTTTAGTGGATGATTTTGCAGAAATCAAGGTTTCATAGGAGATAGTTATATCATATTATACATAGAAACTTATGTTTCTCAAGTTCAAATCTTTCCTAATTTCCTTTTTAAATTATATTTTGATACATGAGTAATTTAAAAATATGTCATTTAATTTTAAATGTATGAAAATTTTTATTTTGGTATTTTTTCTTATTGATTTTTAATTTCATTGCACTTTGGTTAGAGAATGTGATATGAATAGTACAGATTTGTTCAATATATTGAGCATTCTTGATGGCCTAATGCATTGGACAATTTTTATAATTGTCTTCTGTGTTCTTGTGTACTCTTATTGCTGGATTCAAAGTTCTATTTTATCAAGTGCTGTAAGGCTGAATTTTGTTTGTCCAAAAGTGTGAAGCCCTAATCCCTCAACGTGACTGTATTTGGAGATAGAGTTCTTAGGGGTAACTAATGAGAAGTGAGTCATAGGAGTGGGGCCTTAGACCCATAGGACTAGAGGCCTTATAAGAAGAGTAGGAGGGAGATTGATCACTTCTCTCTCCACCTGTGCACAAAGATGAGGTCAGAGATGACATATTGGCCATATACAAGCCTAAAGAAGAGGTCTCAGGATCAAACCTACCTGCTGGCACCTTGACCTTGAACTTCCAGTCTCAAGACCTGTGAACAATAAATTTCTATTATTTAAACTACCCAGTCTGCAGTATTTTGTTATGCCAGCTTAAGGAGAGTAATACTTCAGCTTTCCTAGTTCAGTTCTTTCTCTCTCTCATTCCCTCTTTTATTCTTGAGCTCCCAGTTACCAAAAAGAAAAGCAAAAATTATATCAAACTTTCACACATTATTGTGAATTTGTCCACTGTAAAATTCTGTCATTTTGTGTTAATAGTTTTGAAAATGCATACATATTTAAAATTGTAAGAGACCATTTTGAAAGATGTGAAATGCATCTTTTAAAACTATGAAGAATATCTATATTCATAAAAACTCTTTTGATCTTAGAATCTGTTTTGTGTAAACATGTATAAAGCTAAAGTAACTTACTTTTGACTAGTAATTTCCTTATGCATAATTTTCAACTTTTTAATTGCAACCTATTTGCCACCAAATTTCACATGCACATCTTGTAGACAATTTTTTAAAAATCTGTTCTTGCAGTTTCTGCATATACTGTCAATCCTGACATGTTTTGGATTTTCAATTTAGCCTACTTCTCTGTAAGCTGCTTTTTCCTGTCTATATTTTGATATTTCAGGTTTGTTTTTACCCCATTCCCTTCTCTATACAGGTTTTGAAATTTATATACCTGCTTTATAGTCTTTTAGTGACTGTCCTTAAAATTTTACATGCATGCATATGATACTTAACAAACTCTAAGCTCTATGGTTAATCAGCATCTCTATTTACCTTTAAAAATCATACAAAGATCTTCAAACAATTCTGATTTCTCCTCTGGTCTTACATATGACCATTGTCATTTTATAGTTTCATTTTTTTCATCAATGTTATAATAGTTATTTTGTTTCAGTCAATTTTTTGTTTATTCACCTTTACCAATTTCTTTCCTCACTTTTCTTTTGTAATTTCAAACTTTGATTCCGTTTTTTTTTTTCTTTAGTATATTTAGCTATTGCATTTTTGACTTTCTATTGCTGCTAAATTTTTTCAAGATATTTTTCTTTTTCAATCTGGAAATGTTTTTATTTTATAATTGTTTGCAAAGACAGTTACATCAGATGTAAAATGAATTGATAATATTTTCACTCGATACTTTCAAATTATTATTCATCTGTTTTTTAGTTTTAATTTTTGAAGTGGTTTTTGATCCATGCATCATTTCTTTATATGTTTCCTATATATATTTTTTAATCAGCCATAGGTATAAATATGAACATCCCTCTGATCTCCTGCCCCATCCCACTCCTCTAGACTGATACAAAGCTCCTGTTTAAGTTTCCTGAGCCATACAGCAAATTCTCGTTGGCTATCTATTTTACATATGGTAATGTAAGTTTCCATGTTACTCTTTCCATACATCTCACCCTCTCCTCTCCTCTTTCCAGGTCCATAAGTCTATTCTTTGTTTCTCGTTGCTCTCCTGTAAATAAATTCTTTAGTATCATTTTTCTAAATTCCATATATATGCATTAGAATATGATATTTATCTTTCTCTTTCTGACTCACTTCACTCTGTACAATAGGTTCTAGGTTCATCCACCTAATTGGAACTGACTCAAATGTGTTCCCTTTTATGGCTGGAAATATTCCATTGTGTATATGCACCACTATTTCTTCATCCATTCATCTGTTGATGGACACCTAGGTTGCTTCCATGTTCTACTGTTGTAAATAGTGCTGCAATGAACAATGGGTTACATGTGTCTTTTTCAATTTGGGTTTCCTCAGAGTATATCGGAGAAGGCAATGGCAACCCACTCCAGTACTCTTGCCTGGAAAATCCCATGGACGGAGGAGCCTGGTAGGCTGCAGTCCATGGGGTCGCGAAGAGTTGGACAACGACTAAGTGACTTCACTTTCACTTTTCACTTTCATGCACTGGAGAAGGAAATGGCAACCCACTCCAGTGTTCTTGCCTGGAGAATCCCAGGGATGGGGGAGCCTGCTGGGCTGCCGTCTATGGGGTCACACAGAGTTGGACATGATCGAAGCGACTTAGCAGCATGGTATATACCTAGGAGTAGGATTACTGGGTCATATGGTGGTTTTATTCCTAGTTTTTAAAGGAATCTCCACACAGTCTTCCATAGTGACTGTATCAATTTATATTCCCATCAACAATGTAACAGCTTTCCTTTTTCTCCACACCCTCTCCAGCATTTATTGTTTGTAGACTTTTTGATGATGGCCATTCTGACTAGTGTGAGGTGGCCTCTCATTGTAGTTTTGATTTGCTTTGCTCTAATAATGAGTGATATTGAGCATCTTTTTATAGTCTGTTAGCCTTCTGTATGTCTTTGGAAAAATGTCTGTTTAGGTCTTTTCCCCACTTTTTGATTGGGTTGTTTGTTTTTCTGGCATTGAGTTGTATGAGCTGCTTGTATATTTTGGAAATTAATTCTTTGTCAGCTGTTTCATTCACTATTATTTTCTCCCATTCTGAAAGTTGTCTTTTCACCTTGCTTAGAGTTTCCTTTGCTGTGCAAAAGCTTTTAAGTTTAATCAGGTCCTATTTGTTTACTTTTGTTTTTATTTCCATTACTCTAGGAGGTGGGTCATAGAGGATCTTGCTTTGATTTATGTCGTCGAGTGTTCTGCATTTATTTTCCTCTAAGAGTTTTATAGTTTCTGGTCCTACATTTAGATCTTTAATCCATTTTGAGTTTATCTCTATGTATGGTGTTAGGAAGTGTTCTAATTTCATTGTTTTACATGTAGCTGTCCAGTTTTCCCAGCACCATTTATTGAAGAAGCTGTCTTTGTCCCATTGTATATTCTTGCCTCCTTTGTCAAAAATAACGTACCCATAGGTGCATGGGTTTATTTCTGGGCTTTCTATCTTGTTCCATTGGTCTATATTTCTGTTTTTGTGCCAGTACCAAACTTTGATGACTGTAGCTTTGTAGTATAATCTGAAGTCAGGAACGTTGATTCCTCCAGCTCCATTCTTCTTTCTCATGACTGTTTTGGCTATTCAGGATCTCTTGTGTTTCCATATGAATCGTGAAAGTTTTTGTTCTAGTTCTGTAAAAAATGTCCTGATAATTTGATAGGGATTGCATTGAATCTGTAGATTGTGTTTGGTAGTATAGTCATTTTCACAATTGATTCTTCCTACCCAGAACATGGAATATCTCTCCATCTGTTTATGTCATCTTTGATTTCTTTCATCACTGTCTTATAATTTTCTGTGTACAGTTCTCCTGTCTCCTTAGGTAAGTTTATTCCTAGATATTTAATTCTTTTTGTTGCAATGGTGAATGGTATTGATTCCTTAATTTCTCTTTCTGATTTTTCATTGTTAGTATATAGAAATGCAAGTGATTTCTGTGTATTGTTTTTGTATCCTACAACTTTGCTAAATTCACTGATTAGCTCTAGTAATTTTCTGATATTATCTTTAGGGCTTTCTATGTACAGTATCATGTCACCTACAAGCAATGAGAGCTTTACTTCTTCTTTTCAGATCTGGATTCCATTTTTTTTCTTTTTCTTCTCTGATTGCTGTAGCTAGGACTTCCAGAACTATGTTGAATAATAGTGATGAAAGTGGACACCCTTGTCTTGTTCCTGATCTTAGGGGGAATGCTTTCAGTTTTTTACCATTGAGAATAATGTTTTCTGTAGGCTTATCATATATGGTCTTTACTATGTTGAGGTAGGCTCCTTCTATGCCCATTTTTTGAACAGTTTTAATCATAAATGGGTGCTGAATTTTGTCAAAGGCTTTTTCTGCATCTCTTGAAATGATCATATGATTTTTATCTTTCAATTTGTTAATATGGTGTATTACATTGATTTATTTGTGTATATTAAAGAATCCATGCATTCCTGGAATAAACCCAAGTTGATCATGGTGTGTGAACTTTTTGATGTGTTGCTGAAATCTGTTTGCTAAAATTTTGTTGAGGATTTTTGCATCTATGTTCATTAGTGATGTTGGCCTGTAGTTTTATTTCTTTGTGTTGTCTTTGTCTGGTTTTGGTATCAGGGTGATGGTAACCTTGTAGAACGAGTTTGGAATTGTTCCTTCCTCTGCAATTTTTTGAAAGAGTTTTAGAAAAATAGGCATAAGCTCACCTGTAAATATTTGATAGAATTTTCCTATGAAGCCATCTGGTCCTGGGCTTTTGTTTTTTGGGAGATTTTTGATCACAGCTTCAATTTCAGTGCTTGTAATTGGGCTTTTTGTAATTTCTAATTCTTCCTGGTTCAGTCTTGGAAGACTGAGCTTTTCTATGAATCTGTCCATTTCTTCCAGGTTTTTTATTGCATATAGTTGTTCCTAATAGTCTCTTATAATCTTTGGTATTTCTCCATTGTCTGTTGTAACCTCTCCCTTTTCATTTCTAATTTTGTTGATTTGATTCTTCTTTCTTTTTTTCTTGATGAGTCTGGCTAAAAGTTTGTCAATTTTGTTTATCTTCTCAAAGAACCAGCTGTTAGTTTTATTAATCTTTATTATTGTTTGTTTCATTTCTTTTTCATTTATTTCTGCTCGGATCTTTATGATTTCTTTCCTTCTACTAATTTTTTGTTGTTGTTGTTGTTCTTCTTCTTCTTTTTCCAGTTGTTTTAGTTATAAAGTTAGATTGTCTATTCGATGTTTTTCTTGTTTTTTAAAGCAGGATGGTATTGCTATAAACTTTCCTCTTAGGACCGCTTTTGTTGCATCCTGTAGGTTTTGAGTTGTCATGTTTTCATTGTCATTTGTTTCTAGAAATTTTTTGATTTCCCTTTTGATTTCTTCAGTAAACTTGTTGGTTATTTAGAAACATGTTGTTTAATCTGCGTGTGTTTGTGTTTCATACAGTTTTTTTCTTGTAATTGATATCTAGTATCATACTGTTGTGTTTCAATTTTATTAAATTTACTGAGGTTTAATATGTGACCCAAGATGTGATCTATCCTGGAGAATGTTCCATGTGCACTTGAGAAAGAGGTGTATTCTTCTGCATTTGGATGGAATGCCCTGAAGATATCAATGAGATCATCTCATCTAATGTATCATTTAAGACTTGTGTTTCCTTATTAATTTTCTGTTTTGATGATCTGTCCATTGGCGTGAGTGGGGTGTTAAAGTCTCCTACTATTATTGTGTTACTGTCAATTTTTCTTTTCATGTCTATCACTGTTTGTCTTATGTATTGAGGTGTTCCTATGTTGGGTGCATAGATATTTACAACTGTTATATCTTCCTCTTGGATTGATCCCTTGCTCATTATGTAGTGTCTTTCTTTATCTCTTATAATCTTCTTTATTTTAAGATCTATTTTGTGTGATATGAGGATTGCTACTCCAGCTTTCTTTTGCTTCCTATTTCCATGGAAGATATTTTTCCATTCTCTCACTTTTGGTCTGTATGTGTCTTTAGGTCTGAAGTGTGTTTCTTGTAGACAGCATATATGGGTCTTGTTTTTGTATTCATTCAGCCAGTCTGTGTCTTTTGGTTGGAACATTTAATACATTAACATTTAAAGGAATTATTAATATATATGATGACTGCAGCCATGAAATTGAAAGACACTTACTCCTTGGAAGGAAAGTTATGACCAATCTAGATAGCATGTTCAAAAGCAGAGACTTTACTTTGCCAACAAAGGTTCATCTAGTCAAGGCTATGGTTTTTCCTGGAGTCATGTATGGATGTGAGAGTTGGACTGTGAAGAAGGCTGAGCGCCAAAGAATTGATGCTTTTGAACTGTGGTGTTGGAGAAGACTCTTGAGAGTCCCTTGGACTGCAAGGAGATCCAAGCAGTCCATTCTGAAGGAGATCAGTCCTGGGATTTCTTTGGAAGTAATGATGCTAAAGCTGAAACTCCAGTATTTTGGATACCTCGTGTGAAGAGTTGACTCATTGGAAAAGACTCTGATGCTTGGAGGGATTGGGGGCAAGAGGAGAAGGGGACGACAGAGGATGAGATGGCTGGATGGCATCATTGACTCGATGGACGTGAGTCTGAGTGAACTCCTGGAGTTGGTGATGGACAGGGAGGCCTGGTGTGTTGTGATTCATGGGGTCGCAAAGAGTCGGACATGACTGAGCGACTGATCTGATCTGATCTGATGTTCCTATTGCCATCTTCTTAATTGTTTGGGGTTGATTTTGTAGATCTTTTTTCTTCTATTTCTTGACTATGTAAGTCCCTTTAACGTTTGTGGTAAGGCTGGTTTGGTGGCACTGAATTCTCTTTTGCCTGTCTGAAAAGCTTTTTATTTCTCCATCAATTCTGAATGTGATCCTTGCCAGGTTGTCTTTCAGTACTTTAAATATATCCTGCCATTCCCTTCTGGCCTGCAGAGTTTCTGCTGAAAGATCAGCTGTTAAGCATATGAGGTTTCCCTTGTATGTTACTTGTTGCTTCTCCCTTGCTGCTTTTAATATTCTTTCTTTGTGTTTAGTCTTTGTTAGTTTAATTAGTATGTGTCTTGGCGTGTTTCTCTTTGGATTTACCTTGTGGGGGACTCTGTGCCTTTTGGACTTGATTGACTATTACCTTTTCCATGTTGGGGAAATTTTCAACTATAATCTCTTCAAAAATTTTCTCATATCCTTTCTTTTTCTCTTCTGGGACCCCTATAATTTGAATGTTGGTGTGTTTGATATTGTCAGAGGTCTCTGAGACTATCCTCGGTTCTTTTCATTCTTTTCTCTTTATTCTGCTCTTCAGAAGTTATTTCCACCATTTTGTCTTCCAGCTCACTGATTCATTCTTCTACTTCAGATATTCTGCTATTGATTCCTTCTAGAGTATTTTTAATTTCAGTAATTGTATTGTTTGTCTCTGCGTGTTTACTCTTTAGTTCTTCTAGGTCTTTGTTAATTGATTCTTACATTTTCTCCATTTTGTTTTCAAGGTTTTTGATCATCTTTACTATCATTATTCTGAATTCTTTTTCAGGCAGTTTGCTTATTTCCTCTTCATTTATTTGGACTTCTGTGTTTCTAGTTTGTTCCTTCATTTGTGTATTATTTCTCTGCCTTTTCATCTTTTTTTTTTAACTTATTGTGTTTGAGGTCTCCTTTTCTCAAGCTTCAAGGTTGAATTCTTTCTTCCTTTTGGTTTCTGCCCTCATAAGGTTGATCCAGTGGTTTGTGTAAGGTTTGTGTAGGGTGAGATTTGGGTTGAGTTTTTATTTGTTTTTTTTTTCCTCTGATGGGCAAGGCTGAGTGAGGTGGTAATCCTGTCTGCTGATGACTGGTTTTTTTTTGTTGTTGTTTTTCAGATGTTTAGCACCCTGCACAGGGTGCTACTGGTGGTTGGGTGATGATGGGTCTTGTATTCAAGTGGTTTCATTAATGTAAGTTCTCACTATTTGATAATCCCTAGGATTAGTTCTCTTGTAGTCTAGGGTCTTGGAGTCAGTGCTCCCACTCCAAAGGTTCAGGGCTTGATCTTCAAAGTGTGGTCTTGGGAAGGTTAATTAATCTTTCTAATCTTCGGGTTTCTCATCTCAGCATTTATCTGCATAAATGCTGTCTATCTTGATCCAAAAAGCAAGTCTTCAGTTATTTCTAAGTCCCGTGGCCCACATGGAAAGAGATGTTGACCCTAGACAGTGGGGTTTATTTCAGTCAGGCAGTTGATTCACAAAGCATTCAGGATTCAGGATCCGCTTCCTTTGGCAGAACCAACTTCCTTGGTGAGAAGTAAATACAGGCCAGTGGGCAGGGCTGACACAGGAGCCAGCACAGGTCCCAGTCACAGGCATGAGTGGCAGTGGGCCAATACTAACAGCCTGAGCAGGAAGACGTCCACCAGTTTTCTGTCTTTTAAAAACAGCTAATAAGATTTCTTTCTCTTTGGTGTCCTGAAGCTTATAAGAATATGTCTAGGTTTATATTTATTTTTATTTATGCTAGTGATATATTTTCTGAATAATTTTTATCATTTCTGGAATTTCAAACTCATATTTCTTCTAGTTTTGCATCTTATCCATTCTCTTTATTCTTTTACTTTAATTAGATATATATTGGATCTATTTATTCTATTTTCCAAATCCCTTTCTTTTGCTCATATTTTTAATCTCTTTCTTTTTCCTACTACATTTAACCTCTTCCAAGCTTATTATTTCTCTGCTCTCTTGTGTCTGTTCTTCTGTTTAACTTCCTGATTGAGTTTTATGTTCAGTGGTAATGTTTTTCATTTTTGAAAATTTTATTTTGTTGTTTTCTTTAAATATGCTACATATTTTAATGGTATTGTGCCCTCTTGTAATCTCTCCACAACAGTTTTAACTCTTTACATACTTTAAACATACCTACAGTATATTCTAAAGCTGAGAATTTCATTGACTGTTATTCTTAGAGGCCTATTTCAGCTGTTCTTAGTTCATGAAGTGGCTTGTTTGCTCATGAATTGTCTAATTTTAAAGAGTGTGTGCATTTAATGAAATGTTTTCTATGATAACCCTCTGAATCTTGTTCTAAAGTGTATTTCTTCAGAAAGAATGAGTATTTTTTCAGTTGCAATTGATTTTTATCCATCAGAAACTTCTTTATATTATGAGGTAATCTGGACCACATAAACAGTCAAATTCAGACCTATGTAACAGAAAAAAATTTCTTTAACCTCATGAAGATCCTAGATATAGATGGAAAGTTTCCTTTTTGGATACTGTTGTTGACCATTTATTTTTCCTAGCTCACACATTTTGAGGATAGAGCCTTTAGGGATTTAAGCTCTGTGAGAGGGCATTAGATCTAATAACCCAAACTGTTTGAATCCCATGTGATTTCTCCTATCTCTGTGAGGCCATTAAACCCAACCCTGTTGGTTATTAAAATCAGTTAATGTCAAACCCCTCTGGTTTTCAGTTTCATAATCTCACCAACTCCCAGTTTCTTGACTCTGACTTCATTGCTTTATTTACTCAGTTATGAATTTTAAAATGCTTGTTATATTAAATCCAACATTTCTAGAAATTTTTTATTATATGGTCTTTCAAGTTATTTAGTCCACTATATTTTTTAATGTCCACTATTATTTTTTAAAGCCTTCTACAATAAATTTTCATGGATTGTTTTATCACATTTGATGGGAAGAAGATAAAAAGAACTAATATTTGTCAAGTAATTAAATGTGGCAGGCATAGAAATGGTGCTTCAAATGATATTATTTTCTAAGTTTAGGTAATTAACATCTTGTGTCTTTAGGAATTAATTGTTGTCAATATATTTAAGAGAACAAAAAGGATCCATAATTCAGGAAAAATTTCTGGAAAATAAAGAGTGATCTTGCTCTATATTTCAAGGACTCTATAAAATAGGTAGTGAGAGGACAGGAGAATATTGAAGACAGAATTAATTTATTTCTCACTTAGTTTTATGATAACCTTATTTATCACTGGGGTTTGAGTCTCTTCATTTCTTGGTACAGCTTAACTCTGTTATTGTTCTTGTGTCAACTTAATTCTCTAACATGCTTTTTCATTATTGCTTCAGAATGATCACTGTACTGCCATTACTTATGTTGTTTTCTTTCATCACTTCACGCCTAGTGGGGGAAAAAAAAAAGCAAATCTCTTGAAGTAGCTTTCACCAAAGTCCTGCGATTCATTCTGATTGACCTTACTAGGTTATGTGTGCATGCATGCTAGGTCACTTCAGTTATGTCCAACTCTTTGCAACCCTATGGACTGTTGCCCACCAGGCTCCTCTCTCCATGGGATTCTCCAGGCAAAAATACTGGAGTATGTTGTCATTCCCTCTTCCATGGGATCTTCAAGGGATTGAACCCGAGTCTCTTACATCTCCTGCGTTGGCAAACGGGTTCTTTACCACTAACGCCACCTCAGAAGCCCCACTAGGTCATATTGTCACCTAATTATACTGCTACTGCTGCTGCTAAGTCGCTTCAGTCGTGTCCAACTCTGTGCGACCACATAGATGGAAGCCCACCAGGCTCCCCTGTCCCTGGGATTCTCCAGGCAAGAACACTGGAGTGGGGTGCCATTGCCTTCTCCGCACCTAATTATAAGGATTAGGCAAATGTAATGCCCTGATTGAATTAGAACTAAGTCAACTGATCCAACTAATAAGTGAATACAGGCTTAACTCCAACAAGAGAACAAAGATTACATAAAGGTTTTTGGTATCTGAACATGTTGTATTACCATTGCTATTTGATGAATTGCTTATTCTATATTTACTAGACATATCCATCTATCTTAGTCTATGCTCTCAAAGTGTTCATGTCTATACTAAATATTCTCACCCTGCCACAAAAAGATGACTACAGAAGTCTTATCTAGTGATAGGTTCAGAATCTCTGGATAATATGTAAGCCTTCCATGTCAACTCTAATTTTAGATTCTCATGATTTTCTGCTATGGATAATTGGTACATGTATTTATTCTCCAAATACTCAAAATAAAATAAAGGAAAAATGAATGTAATTCCTGCAGTAATAGTGAGAATGGGAAACCAAACACAGAGTCATTTTAGATTGTTAGATATCAGCCTCCTAGGAAGAATAACAAGGAATCACTACCCTGGAAAAGGATTGAGTTGTTGTATCTGCTAATTTGGTTTATTCTTGGAAGGACCTTTCCCATCCAGGGTCTTCTAATGTCAACATTTGGGGCATTCATTGGAAAGCATGCTCTAAGTGGAGAGAGACTTTAAACTGGAACTTTGAGAATCATCTTAAAAAGTGTCTTGTGCTTCATCTTAGTAGTTCACATCGTTCTGTCCCTCTATTAGACTCACAACTCTCTGAGGGCACAGATATATTTTATTTGCATTTTATCTCCAACATAAAGCAATGTAATGGGTATATAAAAAGCAATTAATATATATTTGCTGACAGAATCACTGAATGAATGGATGGATTAATAAAGTGATCAAATAACTGAGTTGGAGGGGCCCCTAGCAGATGACCCGCTCCTTTTGCTGTATTTTTAGGCATATAAACATCTAAATTCAGAAATAAGATGCCAAAACCATTATTTACTTTATGAATATAAAGTTTGACATGTTTTGTTCCACACAAAATTAAATTTTCTTTTAGGATCAGTTCAGTCACTCAGTCCTGTCTGACTCTGAGAGCCCATGAATCACAGCATGCCAGTCCTTCTCTGTCCATCACCAACTCCTGGAGTTTACCTAAACTCATGTCCATTGAGTCAGTGATTCCATCCAGCCATCTCATCCTCTGTCGTTCCCTTCTCCTTCTGCCCCAATCCCTCCCAACATCAGGGTCATTTCCAATGAGTCAACTCTTCACATGAGGTGGCCAAAGTATTGGAGTTTCAGCTTCAGCATCAGTACTTCCAATGAACACCCAGGACTGGTCTCCTTTAGGATAGACTGGTTGGATCTCCTTGCAGTCCAAGGGGCTCTCAAGGGTCTTCTCCAACACCACAGTTCAAAAGCATCAATTCTTTGGCACTCAGCCTTCTTCACAGTCCAACTCTCACATCCATACATGACCACTGGAAAAACCATAGCTTTGACTAGACAGATCATGGTTGGCAAAGTAATGTCTCTGCTTTTCAATATGCTATCTAGGTTGGTCATAACTTTTCTTCCAAGGAGTAAGTGTCTTTTAATTTCATGGCTGCAGTCACCACCTGCAGTGATTTTGGAGCCTTCCAAAATAAAGTCTGTCACTGTTTCCACTGTTTCCCCATCTATTTCCCATGAAGTTATGGGACCAGATGCCATGATCTTCGTTTTCTGAATGTTGAGCTTTAAGCCAACTTTTTCACTCTCCTCTTTCACTTTCATCAAGAGGCTTTTTAGTTCCTCTTCATTGTCTGCCCTAATGGTGGTGTCATCTGCATATCTGAGGTTATTGATATTTCTCCCGGCAATCTTGATTCCAGCTTGTGCTTCTTCCAGCCCAGCGATTCTCATGATGTACTGTGCATATAAGTTAAATAAGCAGGGTGACAATATACAGCCTTGACACACTCCCTTTCCTATGTGGAACCAGTCTGTTGTTCCACGTCCAGTTCTAACTGTTGCTTCCTGACCTGCATATAGGTTTCTCAAGAGGCAGGTCAGGTGGTCTGGTATTCCCATCTCTTTCAGAATTTTCCACAGTTTATTGTGATCCACACAGCCAAAGGCTTTGGCAAAGTCAATAAAGCAGAAATAGATGTTTTTCTGGAACTCTTTTGCTTTTTCAGTGATCCAGTGGATGTTGGTAATTTGATCTCTGGTTCCTCTGCCTTTTCTAAAACCAGCTTGAACATCTGAAAGTTCACGGTTCACGTATTGCTGAAGCCTGGCTTGGAGAATTTTAAGCATTACTTTCCTAGTGTGTGAGATGAGTGCAATTGTGTGGTAGTTTGAGCCTTCTTTGGCATTGCCTTTCTTTGGGATTGGAATGAAAACTGACCTTTTCCACTCCTGTGGCCACTTCTGAGTTGTATGTGAGGCCTTACAGAAAAGTCCAAGTAAAATTTGTCTTGTGTAATAATCTTGAAAATTTTAAATTACTTTAGGAAATACATTACTTTTTGTTCAAAGTCAATCAAATATTTGGTATCATATAAAGATTTAATCATTCACACCTCAATGGGGCTACTAGATTTAGTTGGTGGTTTCAAAATTGCTTTTTCGTTGGTTGTAAAAAAAGATCTGCAAAGCAATTACCCATTTATAATATATATGTAACATATTATATATACATATGTGTGTATGTATATATTGCTTGTTTATTCAAATATTTTGGCCACCTGATGCAAAGAACTGACTCATTGGAAAAGACCCTGATGCTGGGAAAGATTGAAGGTGGGAGGAGAAGGGGATAACAGAGGATAAGATGGTTGGATGGCATCACCAACTCCATGGACATGAGTTTGAGTAAACACCGGGAATTGGTGATGGACAAGGAGGCCTGGCGTGCTGCAGTCCATGGAGTTGCAAAGAGTCAGATGCAACTGAGAGACTGAACTGAACTGAACTGATTCCTTATTCATTTAACAAAGGTCTTAGCAAATTGAATTTGTTATGCTCTTCATTCTTTTAATAAGTCCTTGTCTGAAAGAGGAAGCTGGATGTTGACTTCTATGGCCTTTGGACAATTGCCACTTTAATCTGATTCTCACTGGGCTTGTTAACAATTACAAGACCTGCTGAGATGTCCTTAATGTTCTGGTAACTTTTTCTAGTCTTCTGTATACATGCTTTTATAATTTTCATTACTTTTTGAGTTATTCCTTGTCTTTGAAACAAACTTTATTTTAAAGCAGTGTTTCCCGATCTTTAGTCATTTGTTGACTACTTTTATGATTTTTATAAACTGTTGTATACCACTAAATCTTTAGTATTTTTCTTAAAATCAATTCATTTTTTACTTAAATACTGTATTTAAGGAATTTTTTTTTTTTTTCTGTTGTATTTGTGGTTTAGTTGCTAAGTTGTTTCCGATTCTTCTGTGAGTCTGCCAGGCTCCTCTGTCCATGGGATTTCCCAGGCAAGAATATTGGAGCAGGTTACCATTTTCTTCTCCAGGGGATCTTCCTGACCCAGGGAGTGAACCCAAGTCTTGT